>NC_048596.1:120261245-120619370 GCF_003668045.3 Cricetulus griseus | reverse complement strand
ATTCACTGTTTCACAAAGTTGTACATAGATGGATCTCTGTCATTGTTTTCCTTTCTGGAATGGGCAGATATTGGGTAATTTCTCCCTCATACAACAGCATGTATGAACTTTTTTGGAGAAATGGTAATTTTTGACCTCTATGAAAATCTGTACATCTTGCTTTAGGCTTTAGTGTTTAGTGGTGTGAGCAGTCTTGGGTTACTTGATTTGGTTTCTCTTATCCATCCCAATACTTTTCATGTCATGCCCTCTTGTTAATTGTATATCATGTATTTAGCAATTGTGCTTGATCTTTGGCTTAGTTAATATTTGGAAAAGAGGCAGATAATCACTGTTGTCTCTCTTCCTTTCCTCTTACTGACTTCTGTTAGAGTCAAAAATCTGTCTGAGTCTGAAATAAACGTAGCCAAGAAGCTGAGGTTGGAGAGGATATGGACAATAGAGAGAACCTACTGTTGGGTTTCAGGGAAATTGATGTGATATCCAATGCCTTCTACACATTTATCCTTATACCTACAGAGTAGCACAGCTCTCCTGCTCATCAAAGAAGCATCTTTCTGTGGTAGATAGAGGTTATTTCAGAGGACAACTAGTCAAAGTGCAGAAAATAAGTAGCTATGTTTAATCTCTCATGAGGCATCTATAACATAATCCCTATGACCAAGGCTCATGGAACATTATGAAAGAGAGGGCTCAAAACCTCTAGTTGAGAAACTACTGACAGTAAATGGCTGCTAAGGGAGTGTGAATCCGATTTCGTCAGGGATGAGTCCTGTGTGTGTGTGTGTGTGTGTGTGTGTGTGCATGCGCGCGCGTGTGTGCGTGTGCACACATATTTATCATATGTGTCTGTGTACATGTAAATACATGGGTGTACATGCATAATAGACATCATGTATAACGACAATAGAATAAGAGTACATAGATTCAAGTAAGGAAAGAAGTGTGAGACATAGGAGTAGGAGCGAGAAAGGGGTAGATATGATAAAAATGTACTGTTCTTAATGAATTATTTTAAGAAAATAAAGAAAATCATTAGGGTAACATCACTCTTCCTTCATCTGTACTAAATACTTATTTAACCATTTTACCCATCCTTCTTTTAAAATATTGGATAAAATCATTAAGTTTTCTCTGTAATGGATTTTTATATCTGACAGCAGTCTGTTAACCCTTTTCCTTACATATCTGCTTTTAACTTTGTAATCCCATCTTCCATCTCCACACTGTATTCTTCCTAATTTCTAATTACAAACCTTCCATTCTTTTTATTTATTCTCAGTGAAATATACTCTTGGTTCATTCTCAGAACATAAACAGGAAATTTCCCAGCTACTTACTTTGATAGTAAATCTATTTCATTATAAAACATGTGCTTTGCACCTTGAAAATGTTTTTTTTTTACTTTAGCTCCAACATTTCTTACTAAAATACTATCTTGCCTATGTATATAGTCACAAGGGTGTTCAATGATGCCAAGTTATTTTTAAAATGAGACTTTTCTAGAGGTTTTCAGGGGTGAACACCAATTCTTGTCTTGGACTTTTTGGCAAAAGTTGAAGACCAGTCATGGTTTGAGGGTTGACTTGAAACTAGAGAACATCACATGAAGCCAGGACCATGAGATAACAACATTCATCAATAAAAAGTAAAACTATAATCTATGAAGGGATAAAGTAGGGATATTCAATGGGCTTGAGGATAGAGAAGGCAAGCTTCCGTTTGTCTTCTGTTCTTCAAATTGGTTTGAATTCAAAATTCACAGTAGAGTATATAAAGGACATAATTTTAAAATGTGAGCTATAAGCCAGGTGATGGTGGTATATGCCTTTAGTCCCAGCACTCAGGAGACAGAGGCAGGTGGATCTATGTGAGTTCAAAGCCATCCTGGTCTACAAAGTGATTTCCAGGGCAGGTTCCAAGGGTACACAGAGAAACCCTGTCTCAAAAAAACAACAACAAAGGAATCGATAGTAACATTCTCTGGGTCCTGTTCCTAAGTATGTAAGGCAGAAAATCATAATTTCTAACTGGAGAAGAACACATTAATGCAAACTTTCAAAAGAGTTCTTCCAAGTTCAAAAGATAAGAACTTAGAATTTAGTTTGAGGCAGGACCAAGGTCCTCCCTGCTATATGTAAGATGAGCAAGTTATCCCTCCAAGGAGAATGGGCTCCAAAAAGCCAGTTCAAGCACTAGGGATAAATCCTGGTTCTGCTGCCAGTAGTCTCTCAGACTTCCCAAGCCAAACAACTGTCACCCACATTCAGAGAGCCTGGAGGTGTGGGAGGAAGGTGTAGAAGGTGTGGAGAGCAAGAGGAGGGGAGTGGGAACTGCAATTGGTGTGTAAAATGAGAAAAGATTGTAAAAGAAAAAACAACATGAACAAAAGAGAAAAAGAATTATATAGCAAGTTATATAGCAAGATGTTCATCAAGATAAAAAAACTTAGATTTTCAAAGATAAACAACAGAGCAAAAATTCTACTTTAGTACTCTATAGAAGAAAAATGGAACTAATAAGCAATGCCTAAGCTGACTGCATAGGATAAGGAAAAGCAACATAAAGTAAGAGTTTTAGAAACAGTTTTTAATGCATTGACAAGAAGATTCAATACAGTAAGAGCATTAGCAAGAAAATTCAATATGGTTGGAGACAGAATCATGGAAGTGGAATTCTTATCAAAATGTAACCAGAAATCATCATAATGAAATAGAAAAATGGAAATCTGTTATTAAGGATCAAGTCATATAAAGGGTGGGGTAAAATGAATAACATAAATTTACTAGTCACTTAAAAAAACAAAAAGGACAGTGGAGAGGCAATGCTCAAAAAACTAACAGATGTTATTTTTCTAGAATTGTTGAAAGACCAGTTACAGTGTCAATGAATTCCAAATGAAAGAAATGAAAAGTCTAAATTTTCATAAGAATAGCTAGGATTTACAAATCTTCCAAAAAGTCTGAAGAAACTTTATCTTTCATCTAGAGATGAAACACAGCATTTTTCATAATCATTTTATGAAGCAGAATTCTCTTGAAAATTTTGTATGCAAACATATTCAAGACATAACTCTCTTCTAAACATCCATGTTTTACTGGAAAATGAAGACTGAGAGTGTTTGGAGCCCAGGAATCCAAGTAACCACTTCTCTTCACTGTTAACTCTTTATAAATTGCATAATTTGTGTCTGGCTTTATTTTATCATTAAACCATGAACATTTTCCATATTGCTAAATGGTTGTTATAATTATCATTTTAATGGCTCCATTACATCCTATCAGATTTATTCCATTATCATTTCCTTAGTCATTCCTTCTTTATTAGACATTTAGGTTTTATTTCCCTCAAATTTTGATTATTACATATAACACCAGCATAATTTACATTTTTATGCATATAGTTTCATTTTTATTTTCAATCAGTTCATTAGGAATAGTTCCCTGAAGTGACATTATCATGTCAAATATTATTGAGTAATTTCCCTAAAGGTATGAATCAATTTACATTCCAATAGACATTTTGATATCTAGCAGCCTTTGGCATAAAGGGAGGTCAGAAATATTATAAACTTAAATATATATGCACTAATTTGCTTGGTGTAAATGGCAGTTCTATTTAAAAGAAACTGAACATTTTCCCACATGTGTTTATTTTAGTAATTATTTTTTCTCTGTTTTATTCTAGCCTTTCTGCTATTTAAACCTATGTTTCTTATACTTCCTTTTGGTCTTACTCATAAATAACAAATATTGTTTGTGGGACAGGGACTACCATATAAGATATTTGATGGTTGCAGTGAAGTATATTTACTGCTGATATGAATATTCACTCGTATATTTTAGCAGCATTATTACCAAAATGTCAAGGTAGCACACACAATTGTGTCACCCACCTTTACCCTCCTGGCTCTTATTCTCCTCTTTTACAGAGGTTGAACAAGCTGAAAGTTTTATATAGATTGTTAAAAAAAAAAAAAAACTGCAAGTGGCTCTATGACACAGTTCTGTTGGGGAAAATTTAAACAAAACATTGGATGGTTTCTCCCCATTATTTACACTTCTCCTGTGGATGATGTGGTGAATGGAGATCCAGTAGCCATTTTTCAATCATAAGAAAATCAGAAGAAAGGCAGATGATACACCCATGACTTTAGATGTTGAAATAATGCCATGAGTCTTCTACTGCACCCTGCATTTACATACTATGCAAAGCAAAATCTCATTGGCTTAAGGGAATATAGCCTGACTTTGTTATTGTCTCTGGAGCGGTTAATGACCTGTTAGGGGAAAAAAGTTGGTTTTCTGTTTTATTGGCTCTTACTTTCAAACTAATGTAACTACAGCTTTATTTATACACTCACTACTGTGAGACCACTGTTAAAACCAATGTAGAGGTCAAACATGTCTCACACATCACACCCAGAAAGAAGTAGTTCTTCTTGAGCAAAAATATGAATATTTTAATGTTCATGAGTTGTGAAAAACAGGAGATCATAATTTGAAGGCACTCATGAATCCCTATCCAGGGAAGTCGAGGTCCACGTTACAAGTGCAATGTGTATTTAATGGACAACCTGAAAAGGTCTCCTTACCTTTGCTCAGGAAGGGGACTTGTTTGTTCTTTTATTAGGCATTAACAGTGTACCATGGATGGGTGTGTGTTCAAGTAAGAGAGAGATGCTACACAGTGTTTTCCTTCAAGGTTTATTTCCACACCAGAACTTGAATGTGAGAAAGAAATCATTCATATAAGCAAATATTATTAATACTGTGTGAGAGTGAAAAGAAAAATAAAATAGGAAAGAAAAAAATCAATAGGAGACAGCAAAATGAAAGCGCAGACTCACCCAAGTCTACTCAGCCAATAAAGTGATATGAGTTCCTTTAGGAGTTTTCTGCACTAGTGTTTTTATGATGCCAAGTGCTTCCTGGAATAAGTGGGGGCTGGACTGGGGATAGAAGCTATTTTCATGTTATAAATGCTATCACTTCAGCTACAACATATAGAAGTGTACTGGTGTGATGGAGAGGTCCCTAGCCCATCAATACTACACATGCTAGTAGATGTGTTTCTATGGTGCTCATCAGGTTATATGTGTAGCTAGAGGCTGAAATGTGTACAGTGTTCTCCAAGGTCCAGAAGGCTGGTGTTTTCCTTCTTGTTCTTCTAGTAGACCTTCCTACTGGACATGGGGCAGGTAACTGGATAGATGTGACCTTCATTTCCTTTCCTCTGACCAGTCAAGTCATTCTTCAAGGAAAATGAGAGTCTATACAAGACTGGGCAGAGTCAGACCTAAGAACTTCAGCACACAGAAAGGGACCCTGGGGTTTTTCTCACACTTTAAAAAGTGGTCTTTTTTCCCCTGTGGACTAGAGGAGGAAATAAAAGCAATTTGTTCAACATCTGTCTTTGCCTTGTTTTGCGGCTGTTTACAGAGGAACTTGCTTCCTTCAACTCTGATGTAATGTCTCCTTTCTTTAGGAAACAGGTGTCAAAACAAGCAGAAAATCCAATTTTCAAGCAGCTCAAATCAACTTGAGACTCTACCCACAGGGATGCTTTTACCTCAGAAGGCTCCTATGAGGCTTGAGGCTTCCCAATTTCCAGTTTTGTTTTTATTTTGCTTTCCCCCCCCCCTTGGGATACTTATAAGCAATTCTTAACAACCAGTCCTTGCCCTATCTCTGTCATCTAGAATATAGCAGCACTGTGATTCGGATGTAAAATCCTACACTTTCATTTTAATTGACATAATAGTTGTACTTATTTTGGAGAACTGTGCTGTGTGTATATAATGTCTAATGATTAAGCAAAACAATTATCATATCCATCACATCAAATATGTATCATTTTTCTTGTGCTGGTGAGATTCAAAATTGTTTTGTTTGTTTTGAAATATATAATAAACTGTTTGCTATTTAATAATTGTATGCTGTAATGATAATGTACTATAATATAATACATTGAATGAAACCAGTTATTTTGTACAATTAGTGTATTCTAGTAAAATGAGTGATATGATCATGTGCACTTTATTAATCAATTATTAAGTATTTTTGTTTAGATGAAATATGTAGGACCCATGGCTACTCTGAACTCTATCACATCAAACCTCATTTGTAGGAAAGATAATATGAGCTAATTTCTATTTGTATTTCAGGGACTCTGGAATATTATAGAGAATTTATAATTCTGTAGGTCTCTAGAGGGGAGGATCATGATCCCATTTTACAGATAAGGAAATGAAGGCTAATAAAGTTCCAACACCCCACATGACACCACCGAAAATAGTGAAACTATGATTTAAGTCCAATTCTGATATGAATTTTTAAAAACATGCTTTCTACCTTGCTGCGTAACAATCTGTCTGTGTTTGTATATAGAATTTCACATGTTGTGGTGGAGGCAGAATTCCCTTGCTTGTCTTTGTTACTTGCTAGCTACAAAACCTTGGTTAAGTCCTTAGGTTTATTGTATCTGAATCTCCTTATTGTGGATTAGAGAAAATAATTACCTTGTAGGACTTGGTAAGGAAATACCAACACCATGTCTATGAGTCTCTAAAATGCTCAGACCACTTACTGGCATCAGGTAGATGATCAAAAGTTTTTATCAGTGGCTGTAAATTGTCCAGTTCTCTACCATCCTCTCTTCCTCTTTCTCAGTGAGGATTTGTGAGGGTTTTATTCTATAGTGCAGGCTAGTCTGGAACTCTTAATCCTCCTGCTTCAGCCTCCCAAGGCAAGTATATCTCCCCCCCCCCCGTCACTGTGCTCATCTCTACGTCCTGAACTAGCCTTAGAGTGCTGGGCTTGAGTTTGATTTTTGTGCATTACCTTGGCAGAAGAAAAAAATCATTTCAGGGAAGTATGATTTATTTTGCAGTTTCAGTACTAATATGTGAAGGATTTTTCTCCCTTCTTTACCATTATTTGATAAGAATAGGGGCAAATGATGTAGTTCTTAACAAAATTGTTAAATAATAAATCTTTGTTTTCATGGTAAACTCTTCTTCAAAATACAGATGGAAACTGTGGACTTCAGTGCAATGGGGTGGGGAGGTAAAATGGTCATGTGCCACCCATGTTCTCTATCATCCCCTGGAACTATCCTGTGGGAAAAGGAAGAATGTTCATGCAACACAGATTGAGGAAAGTCAACATTGAAAAGTGACTGACAGACACTATTAATCCTCAATTTCTGCGACAAACATGTGTCTAGAGTTCTTCTTCGTAATCTGAAAATACCACTATTCAATTTCCACTGAGTAGTCACTGTTGATTATTTTTGTTTAACTGGCAGGGTCTACAGTTTGGTACCAGTGAACTGGAAGAAATGGGAGCCATGTTCTGCTTGGGCCTCCTCATTTTGGAACTGAAATCTGCAAGTTGTAGCCATAAGCTCTTGGCTCGAGCTACAACTCTGCTGAATGCAGATATTCTGGACCACTACCTCCAGCGGTAAGATGCTTAAGGGGGAATCAGAGATGTTTCAGGTATATCTCATACAAGCATCCTGGTGAAGCAGATCAATGAGTCCTTGACAGACAGAAAATAAGGATGAACTGCCAAGTGATGGTAGGCTCAACTGTACTGTGAGGAAAGCCCAACTTGGAGCTTCACAGATATTGAAAAAGTCGAAAGGTTGCCCCATGTAAACACATGTGTAGATATAAAACTTTAATATTTATAAATATATATAATTATTATGTATTGCTTATGATAATGTAGCTGAATCTTGGTGCCACAGACTTGTACATGAGGAGACTCTTTGCTTTATATATGTAACCTTCCTGAGCTATTGCTCAATATAAAAATGTCTCATTGCCAATATCTAGATGTGTCTCTTTCTTAAACCATATCATACTGGAATAGGATATGATTTATCATTTGTCCAGAAAAACTAACACACATGGAAGGGAATGACTGGATATCTGAGAAATGGACAGCATAAGGAGTCAAGGAATTGAGAACCATTATCCAAATGAGCTTTCTGATGCACTTTCCTGCGGAGAAATACTTTAGTCCTGACCAGAATAAGTTCAGGGACAAGAAAGGAAAAAAAAATAATGACACACAAAAGAAGACAGGACCATGAGGCATCAGAAGTTCCAAAGAGTTTAAGTCACAGTCTGTACTTTGAGCAATGGGGCCGATGGGGGATTCTCTGTATGCTGGTAAATGAGGGAGTGATATAGCTATGCACTTTGCCTCCCAAAGCAAAGGCAGAAGTATTAATATGGGGAAGCCTCTTATTTCCAGCTAAATTTCATTAGTTTTCTACATGTCACTATTAAATTGCTCTTTCTCTGTGGCTTCTTACCAAATGGCCAGTCAAGCCTAAAAAGATCTAGTAGTGTACATTAATACAACTTTGGAAGACCTCCATTTCTCTATGACTTAATTACCTAAACACAGTAATTAACTTGCTCATCACAGAGCAATATAGATCTCAGATGACAGAGGCTTAAGTAAATCCAGCCCCCAATCCCCGGAGATACTGCTACCCTTTGCTTTGGTTCGGGCATCACAGCTATTTCCATCTGCCCCTGATTCTTTCAGTATGCCTCAGCACCCAAATGTTTGGCCGGTTTGACATTGTCTCAGAGTTTTCAGACTCCCCCTCTGACAGCAAGTGTATCCACTTGCCTGCACTTGTATTTCCATTTGTCATCACCATTTCCTTTGCTGAGCATTCTAGGGAGAGGTGGGTGGATGAATTTCCTTCCTTACCTTTCTCTCCCCTTCATCCTCAGCTGCTCGTTGAGGGAAGATTGAGCAGAACTGGCATTGCTTGCTTTCCCTGAATTGATTGTGCCCGTCTGTTTGATCCAATGCAGTAAGGATTAGTTGGCTGTAAATGAGAACAAGAAGAAATCCATCAAAGAAATGTCTTTTCTAATTCAAGTCTAAAGAATTCAGTGTCAGGCTTCAAATACAATGGCTGCTATGTGGGTTGTCATAAGAAGGTAGCTGTCATATATACCCCATACCATTGACTATCAGTATTCAGCTGCTACCAGTCCAAGGATACTCAAGTTAGACATTAGCCTTTGACCTCTGCCTCTTTTTAGACTGACTCAACAACTTAAGGGTATAGGATGCCTGAACAAAGGATGTGAGTAACATACTTGTTTGGTAGTATATTTGAATTAAATTTGATAGATGTGTTTGTTAGATAACAAACCATTTCAAACAGTTTTTTTTTTTTTTGGTGGTTGTTTTTGTTTTGTTTTGTTTTGTTTTTTACTTTTGGTTTTTTGAGACAAGATTTCTCTGTGGCTTTGGAGCCTATTCTGGCACTTGTTCTATAGACCAGTCTGTCCTCAAACTCACAGAGATTTGCCTGCTTCTGCCTCCCAAGTGCTGGGATTAAAGGAATGTGCCACCACTGCACAGCTTGTGTCACCAGTTTTATTTTTAGCCAAAATATCTGTTATATTATGTAGCCATTGACCAAAACAGACTTTGGTCCCTGCTCAAAGGGCATGATGACTACATGACTCAAGGAAAATCAACCTGAAAATTTCTTAGCTTCAAAATATCCCAGGGGACAAATCCGTACACAATAAAGTATGATGAAAGGGCAAGTGATAAAATCTGTTGGTGTGAAGTGAGTAACAGGATGTTCCAGTTATACTTGGTTAATTTCTATCTGGTGAGTAGAGGTAAATCAAGACAAATTATAATTATATTTGATAAAAATTACTAAAACAACACACACACAAATAGAGTTTTTTGTTGTTGTTGTTGTTGTTGCTGGCCAATTACTACTGGGTGTGGGCCCTGCCTTGCACTGTGGTTGCAATATCAAGTAACACTCCATTGGAGAAACTGATTTTCCATTTCCCAGCAGGTATCAATTGCACATAGCTTCTTGGATAGAGTTGGGTTTTTGTGGGCACTTAAGTTTCTCAGTGCTGGGATTCTGTCTGGTTTGAAAAAGTACAAAAAAAGGGAAAAGGAAAGAAAAGAAGAGCAAGAAAGAAAGAAATACATGTATCAACAGAACAAATCCTAAGAATTCACCCAGAACCAGGACTTTATGCAAATACCAAATATACAATTAATGCTTGTCAACAGCTCTCCATATGTTTTTTTTTTTATGTGCATGTAGGCATGTAGGTATGTACACCCTGAACATGCATGCAGACACCAGAGGAGTACATTTGATAACCCTTATTCTCTTGAGACAGGGTCTCAGAATGGACTTGTCTGGCAACTGGACTGCTCCAGGGATCCTTCCATCTCTGTCCCCCACTGTTTGGACATTTAGGCCACACCCATCTTTTTACATGGGTACTGGGGATTTGAACGCAAGTAAAGATGCAGGCACAGCAAATGCTCTTAGCCACTAAGCCATATCCCTAACCTCTCTTAGTATGTTTCAAAGAGATCTGAGCCAAACTTCCCACACCATCTCTTCCATGGCTATGATAGTGTTTCCATCATCCTTTACAAAGACTTTGTTGTCATGTTGTAAGAATGAAAAAAAAAAAAAGAAATTATGCTCTTTCCAAATGTTTGCCTTAAAGAAATGCAAGCAGATGGCATTTGAGCCTCCAGCTTTCTCAAATACATTAACCCCTGGGGACTGACCTGCAGGGAAGAGAATGTGTGGCTGTACACATGGAAGCCATGTTTTCTGACAATAGGTTTCATGCCTCATTTGCCATAAAAACAATTAGAAGGCCATCAGACTCACAGAGCAACTTGCTATCTTTCAGGAGTAGAGAAGAGGAAACAGTGAAGTAAAATGCATGTGCTCTTTGCTTTCTGTTTTCTTATGTCCTCTTCCTCCCAGTTGTTTATTTTGAAAAATAAATGTCTGCTGACTCCTCAAAGCATCTTTTGATCTTCCTTCCTTTCTCCTCCCTCTCAATCTTCTCCCTGGAAATAACCCTGTGCAGTGCAGGGACAGTGCAGTTCATCCCCTGTGACAGGTCTTTTGCAAAGTCATTTAACAGTTTTGCCAAGTCAGCTGCTGTTCATCTGGATTTGTGTCCCTCCACTGCCTCTTGATCTTCTCAGCTGAGCAACCCTATCTCCATGTGTCCCTCCATTAATAACAGAGGAGTGCTCTGTGCCTTCATAGCCGCTCGATGACTCTCTAACTCATAGGTTCTCCAAATCACAAAAGGCCTCTTTGGTCTGACTCTGCTTAGCACTTACACAGAGCAAATTTGTTTGTTTCTTTACTTTGATGGGACAAACAAAAACCAAGATCTTATGCAGACTGTAGATGAACATGCTGCCTTCCTTTGTGTGTTTGTGGCTTTGTGTGAGGTGGGTGGGTGGGTGCACTTCTGTGTTGGCAGGTACAGACTAGATGTCAATCACAGATCCCATTCATTAGAATGTCATTTTAAATAGCATCTCTCTTTGCCTGGAACTCACCACACAGGCTAGGCTGGCCAGCCAGCAGACCCTAGGAATCTTCCTGTCTCCATCCATCCCCACCCCAACTCACACATTGTGAGAATTATAATCAAGTACCACCATGCCTACCTTTTTAATGTAGATTTTGGGGATTGAACTCAAGTTCTTTTGCTTGCAAGGCAAGTGTTTTTTTTTTTTTTTTTTTTCCACCTGAGCCATCTCCTTAGCCCTAGGAAAAAATTAAATATTAAAAAAGAAATTGATTTTTATTTTCAAAGTATAGTTTTGTTTTATAGAGAGATGACTCAGCACTTAGAATCACTGCTCTTGAAGAGTAATCAGGATCATTTCCCACAACCCACATGGAGGGTTACAATGAACTGTAATCCAGTTTCCAAAGGATTGAAAGCCCCTTCTAGCTTTTGTGGGATCCTGCATGGACATGGTATATGTAAACACACATACACACACACACACACACACACACACACACACACACACACAACACACACAAAAGGAGAGACAGAGAGAAACAGACTGGAGGGAGGGAGGGAAGGGAGGGAGGGAGGGAGGGAGGGAGAGAGAGAAATAGTTTTTGGTCTATGAATCAAAATATCTAATTTGGAAAACACATCCTACCCAACCTTTAGTCATCAAGATGACCCCTGTCAACCTTCACAGTGAATGTGTTAGAAGACCATATAGTTTCTTTCACATATTCTACCATTGTATACTTTTAATCTTTCAGGCTAGGTGGTACTGACATGTCATCCCAGCTACTTGGGAGGCTGAGAGAGAATAATCAAAAGTTCAAACCTACCTGGATTATAAAGAAAGTTAAAGTCCAGCCTGAGCAACTTAATGAGGCTCTGTCTCAAACTAATATGTGAAAAAGAGGACTATGAATGTACCTAAGTAGTCAAGTGCTAGCCTAGAATGCACAGGATCATAGGTTCAATGTTCTATAAATAAGTGTACACATAGCCTACCTTTTTATCACCGATTAGTGATATAACTTTGTTGTATAATATGCTCAAGTGTGTGCACCTAGTATAAGTGGGTTTAAGCCTAATCCATCAGACTTCAGGTTTGTAGCCTTACAATGGACATATCTGATGTTAAAGTACAGCTCCTTAGTATTTGCTTAAGAAAGTGCTCCATGTGTTCCTATACTTAACATCACTGATGAAGTCTCTCCTGCATTTTTAACTGAAATGCTTGACTCCCGGAGATTTTAGCTTGAATTATATTAAAATATAATTGGGCTATTGACTATTGATATCATCATATCCAATACCTGTGTCTATTCATCTGAGTCCTTGATGGACTCCACTGAATATGAGGTGGTCTTTCTGAGCCCTCTTCATGTCATTCTTTAATAAAGCTTTATACATTTTTAACTTTCATCATTGAAAATTTATTATTACCCAGACAGCTGTCATTTTTAAGTTATTATTTTAGTTATATAGGAAAATTCTGCATTAGTTTGAATTTATTTGCAACTTCACTGGTTTTAATAATTATATTTAAAATTGTTTTATGAGTATTTTTCTGGTAGACAAGTACCATTTATAAATTTTGACAGCTTTTCTTACTTCTTTTTCATTGTTCTTTATTCTTTGTCTTTTAAAGAAACATGAGAAATTTTCTATTGATTTATGAAAGTTATTTTTAGTGTATGCATGATGTGTGTGTATTTGTTGAAGTGTGTGCAGGAGTCCATATGTGGAAGTCAGGGGACAACTTTGGGGAGTTATTTTATTTTCCTTCTAGTTATTGATATAAGGTTTCTTTTTTATTCTTCTGTGCTATGCGCTCCAGGGTAGCTCACCCATGGGATCTAGGTGTTTTCCTTGTCTTTGACTCCCATCTCCTATCCTGCTGTAGTATCTCGGAGGATTACAGATCCAAACTACTATATCTGGCATTTTACAGATTCCAAGGATCAAGCTGAGGCCATCAAGCTTGCATGGCCAGTGCTTTTGACTACTCTGAGACATCTTGATGGCTCATGTTTTTGCCTCTCATTTTTAAGATAGAACTTTGTGTAGTCCAGGCTGACTTTGAATATACTGTGTGACTGGTCTTGAATGCCCGATCTTTATTTCAAGTACTGGAACTATAGATACCCACCACCTTATCCAGTCTTTCTTTTTCTTATTGTATGATCTTTATATCCTTTCTTAGATTTTTTTTAAGTTCAAGGAGAATTTTACTAGAGTCTAAAAGAAAATCCCAAAGTGAGCAAGAAGAAAGCAAGCCATGTCCACTTGAGGTTAGCATAGAAGTCAGCCACATTTCAGGCAAGTAGCTGCATGTCAGGGAAGAGAGCTTTAAAGAAAGAGAGAAGCCTAGTGTGCCTGGAAAAGCATGCCTGGGACAAAGATAGGAAGAAGGAAAGGAAAAGTTAGGCTTTTGTGAGTTAGTCCTTAGGCAAGCTGGTAAACCCAACAGTGGCCATCAGGGAAATTACTGTTGCCTGCATTTTTAGAACAGTGTTTAAAGTTGAGAGAGTTCTGTAAACTCATCAGTACAATAACTTAGAGATGATACTAAACACTGAAGAATTAGTTAAAACAGAATGTGGAGATGTGGCTACTTATAGAGCAGTTGTCTAGCCCGTTTAGGCCCTGGCTAATGGCTATTGGTTTGATACTCATGTCCACTGTCTTCTTTATTCATTTTACTCTGTCATAACTAATTCCCTTAAAAAATCATAGTTGTATGATTGCTCCAACAATAGTATTTAGAAAAATTATTTTTTTTCTAATTAGGGGAGTAATTATATTAGTAGATTTTCTGCATTTTTTACACATTGTTAAATTTCTAAGGAAGAGGTTCCTGGTTATTATTTAAATAATATTTTTAAAGAGAAGTGGAAGGTATTTGTTCTTAATTTAGGAGTTGCTGCCTCTATTTGTAATGATGTTAAGTCGGTGATTCATTTGTTTTATCCTATGATACACAGGATTTTAAGTTTCTTCAGATGTATCTGCCCTTTGAATATGTAGACATTGCAAAAAAAGTCCTTTTATTTGACACAAAATTTATTTTCTACCCCATTTATCCTGTCTTCCCTCCCTACCTCCCTGCTTTCCTTTTGTTTTATGATTTAGCCCCCTTTTATGCAATTTGATTTTGAAACCTCAATTTTGGGGACATGTCTCAATTACATGTCCAAGTCTTTAACTTTTTTCACCCAAAGCATTTGGTATCTGATTTCTGAACTCTGTATTTTTTGAACATCTCATTATTTTTCTATTTTCCTCAAATTTATCAAATTCTAGAAATCTGTCCTTTTGGCTGATAGTGGATTTTTTTTAAGTGACTTCACATGTCTGTTTTATTGCAACCATTTCCTTGTCTCTCATCAGTTACCATCTTATTCAAGTTTACAATATAACCAGCCCTCTTTCCGTTTGCATCTGTTTCTTTTCATTTACTATTCCACAGATTTTAATTCTTTTGAATGTCCTTAATATTTAACATCAGACTCCTGAGGTTTGCTGTTTCTGCTGTGGTTAGTCACTGCCCAGATGCCCTGTTACTTCACTATTAAGTAAGGCATTTGTCTCTCACTCTCTCTGTGTGGTTACCCTCCTTCTTAACTGTCTTCCCCTCTTCTTTTTCAACAGTGTCTATCTATGAGTTGTTCAGTCACCAATGTGCCATCAAGTTTTATAAGTTCTCGTACCCAAAAGCTTAGAAGTTCATCAAACTCCTTTTGTGGTGTAGTGAACACAGGGTAGCTGAATGTGGTTCTTTTGTTTTTTTTTAATTTAATTTATTTTTATTAATTTATTTTTACACTCCAATCACAGTTCCCCCTCCCACCTCTCCTCCTACTCCCTTTCTCCTCTCATCTGCTCTTTGGAGAGTGTAAGGCTCTCCTAGGAAGTCTGCGTTTTCCTATGATTGTGACATGTGAAAATAAAGTTGGGGTGATTACACTGGATCTTAAGTAGAGAGGAAAGGGAGATGCTAGTGAAGACTCCCAGGTACAATGATGGCCTATATTGAATAAAACAAACCAGAGTTCCCTGAAAAGTACCATTAAATATACAATGAAGTATCTATTAAATCTATGGGTTTCAAATATCCACTGTTCCCATCAATTCCAAGTTATCCAAATTATGTGGCAATTCTCTTGATACCTCTCTTTAACTGAATTCTGGCACACTGATTCTTATGGTATGTAACATCTCAGATTATTCTTAGCTTTGTTCTATAGCTGCATGCCCATAAATGCTACCTTCTAAGGAAGCATTTGAGTAGAACAAAGATCACCTAGGGATCTTTGGCGATTGTGATGATGAGAAGATGCCCTGAAATGGTGAATGGCTCCTTAATTTGTCAGGAAAATTAACTGAATAGTTAGGAAAAAGTGCCAGGCTTAGACTGGGAAAGCAAGGACACAAACAAAATCCTTGTTACATCAACAGTTAAAGAAAAGCTTTTTTTTTATAGAACTTTATGCTGATTCTTCTATAATAAATAAATTAAAATAATGAAAACTGAGTGTTAGTGTGTCTGTGAGGAAAGAGGTTTAATATCACACAGCTATCTACAAATTGGTTTACTTTCCTCTGGAGAGTAATTTAGCAATTTTCAAGAAGGTCTATAAAAGCCTCTCACTTGATACGGCATTTCTTGCTTGCAGAATATCTCCCAAGAAAATAAACACAACTGGAAACAATATTTTATGAGGTAGATATTTATAGAAAGGATGCTGTATCACCACATAATTTTAAATATCCCAAATTCCTAGTGATAGAGAAAAGAAAGAAAGAGAGGAACATTATTGATAAACTTTCTAGGATACTATAAAACCACAAAAACTATGGGCATTTCAACGTATAGATCAAGTGTTACTATGACCTAGATGATTGAGCATTTTGTAAGTATCAACCTCCTTTCTATAAATGATTATTTATGGCATTGGTTTGCGCTTTTTGTTTACTTACTTGATTAGGGTACATGTGCTGTGGGTGTGGCTCACCTGTACTTGTGTAGTGGGGAGTCAGTGAATGGGCATGCATGTGTGTGTAGGGAGTCCTAGGTTGACATCAGAAGTTGTCCTCATCCTCTCTCTACCATATTCACTGAAGTGACATCTCTTAATCAAGCCCAGAGCTTGTTGATAAAGCTAGTCTAGTTAGCTAACTTGCTCCAGCACAGAACTAGCCCTCTGAATACTGGGATTATACACCCTTGCAGCATTTACACGGGTGTACTGTCTTCATGGTTATATTCGTGATTTAACTGCTGAGCCATCTCCTCAGCCATTACCGTTTCTTTTTCTAAATAAAGAAATTAAGTTTCAGGGGAGTTTAGAAATGTGTCACAATTGAGAATCTTTGGTTTATTATGCTGGATTTTCAATCTATTTCCAACTCTCAGGTTCAAGTTCTTATTCTCTTTTATGTTCAGTCATTCAAAGGATAAGTTAAAAAAGAAAGCATGACAATTAATGTTGTACACACAGTTGTCACTTTAGCACCCTGCAGAAGCACTGATTGAGGTGAGGGGAATGTAAAATGTGTAATTTTAATTAAGTCAGTTTTCTTAATTCATTTTTGCTATGCAATTCCTGACAATATATACTGGGTGTGTATCCATTAGCCTATGCTTGTAAGTTTAAAAACCAAGTGATTGGATTTTGCTTTTTTGCCCAGAAATACCATACCTCTTGATTGTTTTAATATCATACAATAAAGTTGAGCATATGTTTCCATAGATAAATGCCACAACATGTGGCATTAAATATCCTAAAGAGAAAATGATTATGCATATGAATAAAGTATTTTTGTTATAATTTATTTATAATATTTATTATGTTGAATTTTCAAAATGTTTCTTCTAATTTTAGCCATGAAAGCAAACCTAAAGGAATCTGTTTTCCATGAGTGACTGGACAGAACCCAGGGAATCTCCTTGAGCCTCTAGGTCTCCAGGTATAACTAAGTGACTTTCACATGGCCACTCATACTGGCAGCTCATTCTCCTGTGCCTCTGGCTCAGTCAAATGAATGCTTTATCTTTTGCCTATGAAATGATAAACACTTGAAAATAGAATAGCCTCTCAGCCCCTGGAGGTGGAATTCAATCAAGAATCCCATTCTTCCAGCTCTATATCAGTGGCATCCTTTGTGTTTGGTTGTTAATTCCTAAAAATTGAAGGACTAATCAAATTCCTGAATTTTTGTTTTTTACAAACATTGGAGATTAGTTTCAAATAACCTAAGATGTGTGAACCAAACTTGGAGCCTCTACATGCATATTTTAGGGTATTATTCATCCCCCATGTTAATTAACTTGTCTTTCACTTTAGGATGTGGCCCTTGACTTCTGTGGTACTAGCTAAAGTGTTAGTTCTTTAGCGTTAGAGTTCAAAGCTATTTCACCTATAAGAATTAACTTAACAGATGTGATATAGGAAAACAAACATGCCTGGAACAACAAAGGGGCAAAGACAGAGGAGAGAGGAAGGAAGGGGAGAAGAGAAGTGGGACGGAAAGAAGAAGGGGAGGGAAAAAAAGAGGAGGAGAAAAGCTAATATAAAGAAGAAACACAAAGTCAGGATACTAAAACGAAGGACTAAAAATAATAGAATTTTATATTTATAGGATCTTACATTTGGACAAGAGTGATGTGGGAAGAAGAAGGTTGTTTCTCAGTTCCTGTCCTTATGGGTATTTTTTTGTCTCCTTTCTTTATCCTAGCCAATTGCCAAGTTTCCCTCTTAAGAGGAAGAAAACTAGAGATGTAAAGAACCCCAGATGTTAAATATCCCTCCAGATCTTTGCATTAACTAGTTTTAGGTCTATTTATGAGCTAGACTCATTTGGGAATCGAGAGTCTCAATTCAGGAAATGCCCCCACTAGAGCCTTTGGTATGTTTTTCTCAATTGATAATTGATGTTGGAGGGTCCAGCTCACTGTGTGCTGTCGGGACTGGGCACTATAAAAAATCATCTTTGCAAGATATGAGAAGCAATCCAGTAAGGAGCACTCTTCCATGGCCTCACCTTCAGTTTCTGACTCCAGTTTCATGCCCTGCTTCAGTTCCTGTCTTGATGTGCCTGAATGAAATAAACCTCGCCATCTCCAAGTTACTTCTGGTCATGGAGTTTCATCACAGCAATATATTCTCTCTCTATATTACTTTTCAAATTATGTATGTATATATATATTATATATATATATATATATATATATATGTGTGTGTGTGTGTGTGTGTGTGTGTGTGTGTGTGAGAGAGAGAGAGAGAGAGAGTGAGAGAGAGAGAGAGAGAAAGAGGGAGAGAGAGAGAGAAGGTAGTAGTAGTAGTAGTAGTAATTTTGTTTTGACAGTGGGCAAGTGATTCAGATCTGAGTCACCCCAAGTCTGGCTCAAAATACTTCTGGTGACACAATTCTCAAATTCCCAGCCTCTGAAATGGTAGAGATGTGGCAGCCCATATGCACTCTTAGATTTCACAGATTGAAAATTAAATACATTATGGTAAACAAAATGGCTTATGGGTCAAGTCACTAGCTACCAAGCTGATGACCTGAGTTCAATCCCTGTAACACATATGATAAAAGGAGAGGACCTACTCCTACAAATTACCTCTAACTCCCACATATGCATGAGGCCGTATGTACCTCTGCCACACCCAAAATAAAGAAGTGCAAGTTAAGTTAAATATCTCAAAAAATTCCTTTCAGCCTTGAGGTTGTTATGCTTAAGCCCAAATCTATAGGCATTCACACCTCTTATCTTACAGGAATAGGAAAACAGGGAAGACATGATGCAAAGATCATGTCTGGTGGGATAAAAGTATGATTTGTCTTGATCTTAACTGGAAGGCAATAAAGGGAACAATAACAGTGCCCAAACAACAACAGAAAGATGTTACAAAAACATGATATACAAAATAGAGGCAAGAGCACTAGACATCCTATACTTGCAGAAAAACAACTTGGTATGGGAAAATGTGAAACCAAGCCAATTTTTAGAGGTAGAAACTGAGCAAGACAGGCCTTTAGAAGGAAGCTTCCGTACACTTACTAGGATCTCACTATACAGCATGTTTTGTTTCTGGGATGGATATTTTGAGGGAAATAAATTGTTATGTGATTTTTGCACTTATTTGTGACACTGAGACCACAAGTGTGTTCAAGCAAGAGAAAAAAATTTCCAGCTATGAGATATCTCATTATGGACCTACTAACTATTTGTGGAAAGAGATTAGCCCATTAAAAATTCAGTTCTGGCAATATTTTGTAATGACTTGATATTCAGTACTTTGTTATATGGCTTTCATCCTGGGAAGCTGACTACTGTCCTGGGGTTTGTCAGTGGTTAGCAAAATGACTGCAATGAAGAGGTAGAATAATGGTTATCCTAACAGTTGGGTGTGTCAGACAGATACAGTGTGCATTGCCTTAAACCAGCCCTTAGGAAGTCATTATTCCTATTATCATTAATTGTTCATGTGTGGGGAGTAAAAGCATGCTTAGTATACCAAATGTTTGATTAAAAAATCTATAAGGTTTTTCATTATTTCAAACACAGGTCAGTGATTTCAATTTTTCTTCTTTCTTCCCTGAAATACATTACAATTATTTTATAAATAAACATAAATCAAACAAAGCCTTAGAAATTTATCTCCATAAATCAGTGTTCCTCCCACCCAAAACCAGCTAATCTACTTTGAGTACAAAGGTCAAGTTCACTACAGCATCTTCCCTGGCAGGGAATTGCACATGAAAATTTCTCCAAACATACAGAATGCTTTACTCACTAGCTACTTGAGGCACAAAGTGGAAGTAGCTAATTTAACTTAGATCTTTTTTATGTATTAATAACTTGGGAATAATTTAGAAAAAGCTTTAATTCACCATTACACGTTTAGAAAGGGATGCACAGGTATCTTTCAGGTCTTCCTAGTATTATCTATTGAGGGTTTGCCTTAGAAAAGAATTACACAGTATGTTAACCAAACAAGTTGACATGACATTCTTGGTGATGTTCTGAAGATGTACCGGTGACATTTGCCCTGACATAACCTTGGATGAACCATTTGTTCATTGCTTTTCCAGGGTATAGACACAGGAGTATTGAGTTTACTCATCAGATAAACATGATTTAGTTAGTTGGTAGCTTAGCATATGCTTGACACTATTTTCAATTAATATTCATATGTATTTTTAAAAATCCCCTCAAATAGTACTAAGATTTAAATATTATTACCTGCATTATACAGAGGTGAAATCAAGGTAGAGATGGTTTAAATAACCTGTCAAAGGTCTCACAGTTAATAAGGATTACATCTGTCAGTTAGATTGTGGCAGGTGGATTGTGGGACCAGTGTGTTTAAACCCTGTGCAAGTTTGAACAATAGAAGTTGTTTTGTCATAGTCATTCATTGTTTTGTTTCCAATCAAATGCATCTGCACAAGTTATACCCCTGTTAGAAAAATAGATTGCTCCTCATAAATTCCAAATATGAACGTAGTAATAATGAAAAGAGAGATATGTCAAGTCATAGGAAAACTCTTGGGGTTAAATGTAAGGACTTGGTGACCAATAATCCATCTGTGTCAAAGTGGCCATCATTAAGATCTGGTCCTGACCATACCCTCCTTGGGAGTTGAGGGTGGTTAGGGTGGGGGATCCCTCAGGGGGAGAGGTGGAAGGAGGGGAGGGAGTGGGAGAAGGGATTGACATGTGAAACAAGCTTGTTCCTAATTTGAACTAATAAAATAAATTACAAAAAAAAAAGATCTGGTCCTGAAGTTACTGTGGGCTAAAGCAAATCTAGGATATTCCTTCTATCTCTTTCATCCACAAATTCTATTGGGAGAGAATGCAAGGATCTGTCTTCACCTACCTTTGTCTTCAAGTCTCCAATAGTCTTAAGGAAGAGTATTCCAAAACTGAGAGGGAGGCTGGTAAAACCCTCATATCTACTGCATGTCCACCCATCTGTCACAAATGCCCTAATTTCTTTGTAGCAAACTGACAAATAGGATCTGTTTCATGAACTTGTAGCGCCATAAAAAAGGACAAACTTCTTATATGGTATATGCTATGTGAGTGATTTAAAAAAAATCAAGGCTTTTAAGTAGACTGATGTGGGACTTCAAAATACAGGTGTAAGTCTGTATCACTGGTTGCTGAACAATGGGAATCATTAGGTCAGCACGCTCATGGGATCCTGATATTTAGCTAAAGACCTCATTGATTTATTTGTATCTTTACTATACTTAGGTATTTCTATTCTAAATAGCCCAGTGAAGGTCCTTCAGTAGAAGCTGGTTCACATGCATGTACAGCCAGAACTCTCTACTCCTTGATTGGGATTTATCACTGATGTCTCAATCAAATAAGATGGTTATTCCCCACTCCATAGCAGTACAGAGTTGGCATCACTAAGACTCTGACTTTTCTGTGTGGTGTAAATGAAGGTCATAACCATTCTAACAGAAGTTGGCATATATAAAACAAGACTAGCAGAAACAAACACCTATCCGGTTATATTTCTTGCACAAACACAGCTAAAAGGAAAGCTCTCTTAGTGTTATGGGTAACTGATGCTCTAGAGGGAGGATTTCCTGACCTCAGGATTTTTTTATTTATTGCATAAAGAATAATGTTAAGCTAGCATGTTCAAGACTTCAGGTTCACTTCAGCTCACATCTGTGCATGTGTGTGAACATACATACACAGTATTCAGTGGGAGGAGGAAATAAAGGAAAGAATGAATGAAGGAAAGAAGGAAGAAAAAGAAAGAATGAATGAAAAGAAAGAAAGGAAGGAAGGAGGAGAATTAATGTAAAAAGGATTAGGAAAGAAGAGAGAAGGCAAATGACAGAAGCAGCTTGTTTCCAAGGAAAAGGGTAAAATGAGAAACTGTATTTAGCTTATTTAATTCAGGTTTTCCAAAATTACTAATTAAAATGGAATGCTGAAACCATAGGCAAATTAAGTTCTTTAGCTCTTATACAAAGTTCTTAAGGAGACATGTTTGTGAATAGATTGGGTGAGCATTCTTACTGTCCCATATTGGAAAAGAATCTTCAAAATATAGAGGAGTGAGTACCATGCAAAGATCAGCAAAGCCTTTTACGGGCCTTCAAGAGAAATTTGTTAAGCACTTTTATAAAATGAGCAACTCTCCTGCATGTAATAAAATAAAATAACCTGACTTTGCTTTTACTATAGTCATGTGTACTTAGTGTAAATTGAAACTCATGTGCCCATGGTTCAAAGGGACTGTTATACAGAATATGCAATTATGAATGACCACATCCCAGCAATCAAAACCCTGATCATTCTCCAGATATCTTCCAGTTCCTTTGTAACCTGGTCTTGATTCAATGCTACCTTTAGTTCCTTTGTAAGGTAGTCTTGATTCAACTGTATCTTTGGTTCCTTTGTAAGCTGGTCACCAAACAAACCCACTTTGCTTTCTTTCCTTCAAATTCATTCTAAATTTTAAGAATCTTATATGAATTTAACAATTGGACATGCTCGCTTTTTCCTTTAGTCTTAATTTGCTGGGCACAAGGATTTACAAATGTATGGACCTTCTAATGTTTTTGTTTTTTACAAGTTACTTTCCATGAAAATGAAGAACGGTAGAAGAAAGCACTCATCTAGACCTCCACTGCCATTCTGTTTTGGTAACAGTCTAAGCTGAACCAACCCTACTTCATTTTCACTAGTTGGTCACCATGCCCAGCATACACTTTCTACATATCGTCACACTGCTGGCTCTTCTTTGGCATTCCAGTCTCATCTTAAATGTCAGAATCTCAGCTTCATTTCTACCACCTTAGTACTGCACTGCCTAAAGTAGCACTCTGACTTGACTTGCTACTCCTGCGACAGCTCTAATTCCCCACTGTCTGCCTTCTCCAGATAGAATGTATGGTGTATCAGAGAGAACTTCAGCTGCTTTATTCAACAGTGGAACTCTAGCACTTGCAGAACAATGCCTGATGCATGGGAGGTAGTCAATCAATAAATGACAAATAAATTCTTACTAAGCCTGTCATGACATATTTATTGGAAATCATATTACATTTATGGGCTGGAAAATAGTATAGCTCAGTGTAATTGTTATTAGTTGAAAGAATTCTTTCAAAGTATCCTGATTAAGGAAAGTTTATAATCCTGGATAGGGAATTGCATTCACAGCTTTATTCTAAGTCCTGTCTCATTCAATTATCTATATTATTTTTTAAGTACTATCTACAGAAGCAATGGTCATTCCTTTCTTTGTACTATGACACTACAACACATAGTAATGATGAGGTAATTGATATTATGAACTAAAATTACAGATCAAAATGATAGATGAAATTGAACAAAGATAATGAACTCTGTTCTGAGGTTCTTTTGCCAAGGGACAAGCTTATACTTGCCCAGAATAACATACAGTTGCTTGTTATACACAAGTACCTGAGTATAATTTCCAGAAATGACATTTTAGAAGCCAGGAGTGGTAGCATGGATGCCCTTATAATCTTAGCACTAGAGAGATGGAAACTGGAAGATCCCTGGGCCTCCCTGGCTGTCCAGCATAATTTAATTGGTGACAGACTTGTTTTAGTGACAGGCTCTGTATCAAAAGACAAAAATAATAACAGCAAAAAAAACCAACAACTGACTGAAAAATGTTAACAACAGCTGTGGAGTAACATATAATAACATTACCTCTATTTAAGGGTATGGGGAGGAAAAGGTCAAGAGAAGAGAAAAATAAAGAGAGAATGAATTTAGAACATGATAGTTCATTTGTGAACTACAAAATTGGTCACAGCCTCAGTAGATTGCTTAGTTGTTTTTTTTAAAGGCTCAACAGTGCTGCATCCAAAGAACAATGAAAAAACTGGTGCTAATTCTACTAGCTCTCTTAACAGAGTTCCCTTCTAGAAAGAAAGAAGCCCTGCTTATTAACAGGGAACCATATTGATTAATCACTGACACCTACATTCTTGCTTAGAAGAGCCTATGTAATGAACAGAAATGCCTAGTGGATAAGGAACATTCCAGATTGTAGGCACATAAAGCTTGTGGAAAACACTTTGCAGAACAGACCTGCAAGTATGTAATGCAACCTGCATGCTAGCATGTGTAAGGCATAAAC
Organism: Cricetulus griseus; assembly: GCF_003668045.3. Classification (NCBI taxonomy): domain Eukaryota; kingdom Metazoa; phylum Chordata; class Mammalia; order Rodentia; family Cricetidae; genus Cricetulus; species Cricetulus griseus. The sequence continues at coordinate 120,594,845 of NC_048596.1, read as the reverse complement.
CAACTTGAGATATGAATAAAACACCTAATATTGCAATATAGCATTTACATTAAATACATTTAGGGCGAGGTTTAGCTCATTTTCCTTTTTTTAAGATTTATTTATTTATTTATTATGTACTCCGTGTTCTGACTGCATGTATGTATGCAGGCCAGAAGAGGGCACCAGATTTCATTACAGATGGTTGTGAGCCACCATGCTGTTGCTGGGAATTAAACTCAGGACCTTTGGAAGAGCAGGCAGTACTCTTAACCACTAAGCCATCTCTCCAGCCCCCATTTTCCTTTTTAAACAGGTGAAATTCTGAAGTATTCACCTATTCCTTCATTAATATAAACAACCTACAACAAAGGTTATTTTGATGAGTAGCAAGGAATTTGTTTATGAATTGCTCTAAATTTTTCTTGTATCACGGGGGTAACCCAAGAGAATACTAAGTGGTATAAGGGCACCTGGAGTTAATGTGTAAAGTATTTAGTTAGTCAGGAGTTAGTCACCACATACACACACACACACACACACACACACACACACACACACACACACACACGGACATGTTTTTTTTTTTTTTTTTTTTTTCAAATTCCATTTAGTAGTTTGTTTGATGTGCTCTTTCTTCTTAGGATGCTGTCCACAGTGTGTGGGTGCTGAATTCTAGGGCTCTGGGGGAAGAGTTTTCTCACAATCTCATTAGTACAAAGAAATTGCATATGATATGTGCACACACTTGTCTTAGGAGTCATGTTTTTAAAACTTGTATTATTATTGAAGGAAAAGAATTAGCTGTTGTTACATCATTTATACATACATTCATTTCAAATTATGAGAGGCACAAAACACAGTAATCTATAGTTAAGTAGTAGGTTGCATAATGTTCTGCAATGATTTTTCTCTACTAATAAGGAAGACAAAAGAGGAACAAGGACATAAATGTCACCTGATAGAGTAGCAAACCTGTTTCCAAATAATACTGTTGTGTGCTGTATTCCTAGGTGTACTGAAAGTTCCTTATAAGGAAAACGAGTATCTCAGCCCAAGTTTCCAGGCAAAACACAAAGCTAATTGCAAAATATTCTTTGGTCCCTTAGCAAACTGCAGAGGGCAAGAGTGAGCTTGTGTAAATGCTAAACACTTAGATATCCCTGGGTACTCTCCTCTCACATGTGCTTTTAAGATTCCCAACTTGTGGTTATTATTTTTCAGCACTGAATTAGTGAATCATTTTACATAGCCCCATTATGTAAAATAAAATGATGCTTTGTTTCTCTGCATTGGCCAATTACTGGGAGGAGAAAATTGGACTTCTGAAAGACACATGTGTGCATAGTTTGGCAGATTACAGGAAAGCCTTGTAAAATACTCCCAGATGCTTCACGCAAAGAAGGGAAAACACGGGAGAGAGTAGCAAATGGAGGTGATTTTCAGACAGAGTAAAATCTAATGATTCCAAACAAAAGCCAAATATGCTCATAGATATGAAATCCCTCTGGAAGGTCAACAATGATAAGAGTTTAAATATGTTCAGCCAATAGATCCTTTCCTTTCTACTTTGTGCCACAGCTGTGCTAGAATATATCAAGTCACATTATTCCTAATCATAACAAATAGACACTATGAACCAACTCAGAGACAGAATAATATGTGAACAAATCTGGATTTGGGCTATCTTCATTTAAAGGGTTTGATTCCATAGCCCATCGTCAGTATTTAAAGAGGTTCCTCACAACAGTGCTGCTACGTGTCTTTTATATGCTATAAGCATAGTCTCTTTCTGACATTAGGGAACATCTCCAGAACTTGTTTTTTCCCTTGGCAGAAAATATCTTAAACATGACTGCAGATAAGTCAGGTAAGATAAGGTTTGTCCAACTGGGATTGATTTTTCAATGACCTAGCATCAAAAATTCTTCTAGTTGAGGAAACCTCAATGAACAGACAATATAGGACAGCAGACTTAATGGGAAAAGCATAAGGTGACTAGTAACCTGAGGATAACAAAAGTAGGAAGGGTATTGCCCTCACTGTGATGGGGGTAGAACAAAGAAGAGCCCCCCTCATCTATATGTAGAAGAGTCACTGTCCAGTAGAAACCGTACCCTTCAGCAGAGAAATGTCACCCCAAGCAATGGCTTCATGGGGAGGGAGAGTGGAGAGTCAGTGCACCCTTCTTTCTGTTGTTGAGTTCTCAGCTCCAGATGATGCTACCGTTTGCCTGAACCCATGGCCTAGGGAAAGACAGATTGTATGAAATAGTCCTTGAGGTTAGTTGCCTAGGATACAAAATGCATTAGTCAGGTTTATCTGGAAGACAAGAACACATTCATATGAAAATAATTTATTAAATCAGTTTACATAGGTATAGTAATAACAGTTGTCTTACATCTGAAGGTCTGAGAACCCATTAATTGCCTGTTCCTTCAGGCTAGGTACATCAGCAATGAGAGCAGTGGCTGTCTCAGGGCAGAAAGGCCAAGAACTCAGTAGTTTCTCAGTCCATAAAGTGAGGTGCCTGAGCAATGCCAATCTGGCACTAAAAGTGTGGAGGCTTGCTGGAGAACCTCTGGTCCTTAGTCAATGATGGAAGCCTGAAAATACTGGTTCTGGTGTCAGTGAAGGACTCAGCATCAGTGGCAACTGGTTAAATCAACTTGGTGACAAAAGGGAGCTCTAACAACCAAAAGAGGAATAATCTTCCTCCTGCTATGGCTTTTCTTAGATTGAAATGATTTTTTCAGACAATATATTTTAATCATGTTTTCCCTTTCTCAGTTCCTCTCCTCCTCCCTTCCCACCCAACTTTCTATTTAAAACAAACAGTAACAAAACCAAAATAAACAAACCTGAAAAATGAGAAACATGTAAACATCAAAAACCCACACAGGTTTCATTCCTATTGTTACACTCTTTGTGAGTTTGTGATGCAGCTGATCATTATCCAAAAGAAGAATTCCTTGTTCTCATCCAACACCTCTGGCTCTTACACTCTTCTGCCTACTCTTCCATGGTGACCATATAATATATCATATATTATATATATTATCTTAAGGGCTGGGCATTTTGCTCCCCATGACCTATTGACCTCTGCATTTTGTCTAGTTGTGATTTTCCATGATGCTCTACATTTGCTGTAAAAGGAAACTTCTTTGATGAGAGGCAAAAGCGACCCTCCCCTGGTTTAATTTCTTAAATAATAAGGTGTATCTGAACACAGCAGAGCTTACTAAACCAATGTAACTGACACAGTAAAAATAATGGATCAGCTAAATAAGTCTCATTTAGTTGTCAAATCTCAAGTTTCCTTAATCTATAACAGATTGTTTTCTTTCTTTTTAAATCTTACTTGATCTTTTTCTAAAAGAATTTAAGAAAAAGTATCCCTCATTTCAGTGTTCTTGATGATTTCACTCCCGATTACTCATAGAGTATGCTCTTTAGCAAAGAGTGCTATAGGAATAGGGTCTTTTCTCTCTAAGTGCATCCTACCAGCACCCACATGATACATTTACATTTCTTTGTGGGTGATTAACACTGATCCCCTGTTTAATGTAGTGTGGGTAATTTTGCCAACACAAAATTTCTGCTGCCTCTTTATAATTCGTACAGGTCTTACAGAATAAAACCTTAATATTTCTGTCACTTATTTATCAGTTTCCGTGTCCACTGAATTTTTCCCAGTTATTATTATCATAGTTATTTTTTAATCACAGTAGTTATTTTTTAATTCCATCATTTCCTTCACATTTCTTAGTTGGCATTTTATTGTGAGAAGGAGAGATTTCTGTCAGACATGGTGGTACACATCCATACTTCCAGCACTCATAGACAAATGCAAGGTGATGGCTGCAAAATCTAAGCTGGCCTGGTGTACATAGCCTGAGCCATGTAACAAGATACTATTGCAAAGATTCATCCCTGGTGCATGAGCTTGCTTTTTGGAGCCCTTTCCCTATGGTGGGATACCCTGATCAGTGTTGATGCAGTGGGGAGGTCCTGCCTTGTTTGACATGCCAGGCTTTGTTGACACCCCAATGGGATACTTATCCCTTCTGAGGAGTGGATGGAAGGGGGAGGGGTGGAGTGGGGAGAGGTGGAGTGGGAGGAGAGGAGGGAGGGGGAACTGTGGTTGGTATGTAAAATAAATAACGAATTTCTAAAATGAACCAAAATACACTAACAAAAAAAGAGCTACTATGCTCTCCATTTAATTATACACACATTTTATTTTATATCTATGGATATCTGGATAACTATTTTCTTCAAAAATTTGCAAGCTACTACTGTCATTAGTTTCATGCTCAAGTTGTCTTAAGTTTCCATCAGGTGATGTTGAGAGGGCCTGACAAATATTATGGCAGGCCCCTAATAATTCAGTTAAGGAATAGGTTCTCAGTTCACAAACAATGCAATCAGTCACCAATGCCCCTGACACTGGACAAGGTAGGTATGCCTGGGCCAACACCTGCCCCCTAGGTAACAACAAAATAAAGACAAAGCCTGGGACTTGTCCAGACTTTCCCACAAAAGGAAAAGCTATAGCTTTAGCCTATCCCTGCTAGGCTTAACCACTTAGAAATGTACTAATGAAAGACTCCCTGGGCCTCAGGACCCCAGGATCTCAGCCCAGGACCCTGGCCACCCCAATCACCAGGTGGAGGTGGAAACTTGATGCAAACAGCACGAGGCTTTGTTGTAGTTGTTTAACAAGCTAACCCCATGTTAGCTCGGGCCTTTCATCCACCCACCATGGCAGATGGTTAGGAAAGATGCTGCAAAGCCACTGCATAGAGATCTTATAGGGCAGCATAAGGGGAGTGTCTAGGGGTACACACAGGCTCAGGATTGGTGTGCCTCCAGGCTTGAAGGGTTTGCCCTGTGTTCATTAGTCAACTGGTTGTTATGGCCCATAGGCCCTCCCATGGTGGTTGCTATGCTCTGTGTGCCATTGCTGTGCGCTTGTCCGAAAAGCACACCCAGAGCCGTAAAGCATAGCACCAACAGCTAACTTCTGATTGGTTCCTTGCCAGGAGGCAGGCATCTGACCTCCTAGTGACCAAGACAAGGTCAGACAAGCACATGTTCAGCTGTTATGGCTGCCAAAATGGGGAATTGGTCCCTTCACTAATAAAATTGCTACTTGTGTAAGTAGAATGGTCACACTGCCTTTAAAATTCCTGTGTCTGTACTTAAAGGAGCTTATACTTGCTCTTGGGGTCCTCACCTTTTTGTATTGTGTGTGACCATACATGCATGTGGTATAATAAATGCTCTTGCTGATTGCATCATGACTCCTGGTCTTTTGGGGGACATCTTGTGGACCCTAATAATGTTTGCATCCTTTGGACATTCCTTGAGAAAGCTTTGATTTCTCTGGTACATCAAGATGTTCTAGAATCATCTTATAGTTTTTCAATCCATCTCTGGAATAACCCCACACCCACACCCCAGAATCCTTCATCCTTGTTTTGGAGGTGATATTTGGAAAGCAAGACCTAGGTGTTGGGGTGGCTATTACTTCTTTCATAGATTGAATGTATACAATCATTTGTTGTTTTCCAATTGGTCTGTAATCAAAGCATCTTTTAATCAGCAGCAGCCCACTTTTGAAAATGCCCAAGTGATGTTAGTAATGATTTTTAGCTTGTTACTGGAAGCTGCTATTTTCAACCAGAGAAAATTAAGACTTGGTGATATAGATGAATCCCAAAAAGTGTGGGTGAGGTTTAGTAATGCCTTCATTACATTCTGTGCCACAGGCATCCCTAAATTTGTTTCAATTGTATTTCACTATATGCAACCCAATTTGTCACCAAGAAACCTGATGTCCTCAACATTCATATTCAGGTTTAAGCTAAATTCCCTTGTCCAACTGAACACACAGTGTTCAAATTCATGTTTATGTGTCTTTCACATACAATTATAAAAAGAAGGAGAGGCAACTGACTCTGGAACCATAGTGCTGTGAATAGAGTATACCCCCAATGCCACACACAAGAGAAAGGGTTGATGGAACGAAGGCTGCTCCATCATGGGAACCCCAGAATCATCCCCCAGATGAATTTCTGGTGCATACTGACACTATAACTTGTTCAGACAGTGTCAGCTGTAGCTCATTTGCATTCCATTTCCCACAATGCTATTTAATTTTATACATGCTTTGAAAAGTAAATGATGACATTCTGCTGGGAAGATTTCAGCCTATGTGCTCTTTAGAAGTGCAGCAATTATCACCAAGAGGGGGAAGAGAGGTGTTTTTTTTCACATGATACTTTTAGAGAGTTTGGTGGTGGTATGTATATTTGTGTAGGTTGAATTGGAAAGGGTATCTAGAAGCTGAAAACGTGATAGATATGGTTTTGTATATAATTCTGAGGATGTCATATCCTGTAGAAGAATTCACATTGGTGTGCATATACCATCAGATATTTGTGTATTCCATAGTTAGATTTTTAAATGCCAAGACGTCTGAACTCAAGGCCTCAACTTTACTTCTTGGGTGGTGTAAATAATATATAAAGGCAGAAGAGCTGAAAAGAACCAAACAGAATGTCGAAACACAAGACTCTTCCTTTATCTCTTTCCTGCCTGCTTCTTTGTCCTACTACTCCTTCCCTTTCTTCTTGCTCCTATTCTCCCCCATCCCTTCATTTCTGTCCCTTCCCAGATTTTCACAGCATTCTTTTATTCTTTTCTCTTATTCACTGTTCATATTTTTTAAAAGGTTTAAGTATCAGAGTACCTTGGAAAGAGACATAGAAACAAACTAAGAATTTGCTTTATATTTGAAGGATTAAATCTATTAAAGAAGCTCATGAATATTATATAAAATGCATATAGTTAAAGAAATACCTGGAAGACCATGTAAATGATGTCAATAATCACCCCCAGAGACTTTTGTAATTTAAAGAAGTCGAGCCCTATAACAGTTGGGTGGCTTGGGCAGTTTGTGAGATCATTATTTATCCCTAGTACATGAACTGGCTTTTTGAAACCCATTCTCTCTGGAGAGTTACCTTGCTCACTCTAGATACAGGGGCCAGGGCCTTTTCTCTGACTCAAGTGTTGCTTTTGTCGATTCCCTGTGGGAGGTCTTATTCTCTCTGAGGAGTGAATGGTGAGAAGGGTGGGGAGAAGTTGGGAGGAACAGAAGGATGGGACGGAGAGGGAACTGGGATTGGTATGTAAAGTAAGATTATTTTTTAAAACATAACAAGAAGAAGAAAAAAGTAAAAAGAAATCCAGCCTGAAAGAGTGGAACTTAACAAGTATTATCATTTGCTCTTCTTTTCAACGTGGATACCTAGTCTGTTTAAATAGTTTTGCACATATAGTAGACATTCAGTAAATGAACAAATCAAACAGCATATTTGCATTTCTTATTACAACTATTTTTTTCTCTCCTCCCTCTTCAAATTGTAGTTGTTAGCAATTCTGCTTTTGATATTCACTGCTCACTCATAACTGAGAAACAGTCATAAGGGACTGCTTTCAATAAGGATACCTCAGGGTTGCCATGATTTCCCTGTATTTTGAGCCTTTGGTTTTTTTCCCCCTTCGCCACAGGTAGTTAATGGCTTTGTCTGCCTTTAGACCTTTTCTCTTTTTGGTTTTCTCTAGCACTTTACTTTTCTTGTGTTCTTTGTGGTCTCCTCACAGCATTGGAATCCCAGATATTGTTTTTCACTTGGCTGTCTTCCTCTGAAGCTCTTTCCATTAGTGACTCAGCTGTCTTTTCCAATCCTTTTATTTCTCTCCATGATGCTTTTTCTGCATTATTACATCACTCTCCAAGACTTGGTCTCTCTGAAGAAATGAGTATAGGTAGAGAAAAAATGTTATACCATGGACTAAGCCCTAAACGTCTAAAGGACTAGGAGATGAATTTGAATTCCAAAGGATCTTGAGAATCTGTGACCAGATTTTGCAGGAATATCAAAATATGTCTGTGTCTCTGAGTCCAGTAGAAAAACAATATTTTCATGTAGGTAGGGTGTTGACAGACAGTAAATAAGACATTACAACCATGGATATGATAGTCTGATGAGTTCATATTCTCAGAAATGGACATTTCTGTTTCATTTGTTATTTTAAAATAATAATAATTCAATAAATGTCAAGTAAACTGAATTTGTACACTGCCCCTACCTCAGATCATCCCAGACCGGTTGTAATTGTTTGATCCCTTGATCCAGGTGACTCAATTTTAACTCTAATTCCACATAAGTAGATGGTATGGTCTTAGATGTGTTGCTTATTTGCTTGACTTTTCTAACACATAATAACAATAGTGTCTTCATCTTGCTGCTCTAGAGATTACATGAGAACATATAGTGAAAGGATTTATGCAATTCCCTGAATCCATCCCTCACTGTTGTGCAATTATCCTACAACTTGATGCTCTCATATGTGTTGAATCATCAGTGTGTTAAGTATTCATAGACCCTTTGTGAGAGTCAAAACACCCTACCATTGTAAAGTGTTCCATGCACAGCTCTCTCTCTCTTCTCTCTCTCTGTGGGTTGAATTACTGTGAAGAATGTTAAGATTTGGTACTGTAATCGACTGAATCTTCCACTCAGCTTATTCCTCAGTGAGAGTGTTATAGTGTTGTAGGACTGTAAGCATTGTGCAGCCTCAAATTATTTCATTTTTTTGTCATATGTAGGGTCATTTGCACTCAGAATGTACATATGCAATAGCCTGATGACAGGAAACATAGAAGGACTGATGTGTACATTTCCACCAGTTACTTAACATGCATTCATCTGATTAAAATTCTCACAGAGTACATCAAGGTATCTGCAGTGTTTTGAAATGCAGTATTAAAGAGAGGAAATTCAGTGACGATTACAGTCAATTGGATTTTCATTTTGAGGAAATAAGCATTTTCCTCAAAAGCAACTTGATGTTACTTGTAAAGAAGTGCTTGGTAATGGAATGCTGAACCTATCTCTCATGTCTCCGTGTGTGCATGACCCAAGAATTTGGCACATCTAAAAGAAATTATCTCTACGAAAGCCAACCCAGTGCAGAATGAGTGTCTATCACTAGGAATGCTTTGAATAATAAAAAGAAAGAAAATCTAAGTGTGTTAACGGAATCATTTCACATGATAGTCACATAAAGCAATATATCATTTCATAATTTAACTTCAATATGACAGAATATATTAAATATTAAATGGGAAATAGTAACTTTGTCGGTATAGATTATGAAGATTATTGAAGGTTATGATCAATTAATTTTGTGATATATCAATGTTCTACTTACCAAAGATGAAATATCTTTACCTCAGTCTACCCTTCACTGTCATAATGAAAATTTAGAACTATTTTGAAACTGTAGTTTTTTCTTTCAAATTTGTGTATGACTGTGGGTTTATAGGAAAAATGCTTAAAAATCTCAATTTTATCAGAAACTTTAGAAACAGAACTCATATCTTAGACCTGAGCTAGGCAAGATGGTACAAGCCATTCTAGCACCTTGGAGGGAGAACCAGAAACATCACCACAAGTAGAGGACAGCCTGATCCAGAATGTTTGTGAGACATGTCTCAAACAAAACAAAGACACAAACAAGATTTTCATGCTTGAACCTCAAACTTTGGGAAACACTTGGAATTCGAGCACTTTGATCTTGAGTATTGTACTTAGTTCTAGTTACTGTAGCTAACCCTGTTTTTCAGCCCTGCATCAACTCCTAGAGACGTCTCCTTTGAGTCACCTCCTAGAGGATCTTTATTTCCTAAACTTACTATGGCATGCTCTTAGTTACAATTTGTTCTTCTGAAAAGGATCCATAAAATTTCACCCATGGTCCACATAGAGAGTGAAAATGATTGCCATTGATTCTTCTAGAATCTTAACATCACAGAACTTCCCTTATGAAACAGATTCCACTGTTTGAAACTTCTGTAGTTTATTATATTGTAGTCAACCTATTGGGATTTCCTAAGGTAAGTATTTCCATCTCCTACTTCAATCCAAGTCCAGACACTTGCATTCCTTTGTTGCAGGGCATCAGAGAGGCCTACTTAATTCACTTGAGTTTTTTTCAACCCCAGTTACCTGCTCTATAACTTACCTTCCTTTACACAGGAATAAGTAATGAGTAGAAAATGTAATCAAAGGGGATAACTGGGTATTTGTAAGACTAACAAGACTTTGCATGCCCCTATGAGGACAAATACCATGAATTAAGGAATGGAATTCAAGCCTTGTTCCTGTCAGTCAGATTCACACAGGAAGTACCCAGCTCATTGGAATACATTTCCATTCCTCTGTGACAACTTTCAGGTCATAGCAATGTGCTACTCTTATAATTATGCATCACATCTTAGCTAGAGACAAAGATACAGATATGTGGTCCACTGCTTTATTTTTCTCAGTTAAGTCTTAGGGATGATGTCCACTGTGAGCCAGTTGAAGAGATTACTGAACACTGAACACATTACTATTTTCTCACATAAGAGGAGAGGATATGCCTCCATAACAGACATTCATTTTATTAAATTAGCACTATAAAGAAGCATTAAATAGAACATTTTCCCCCTCTGCAGCCCTGGTAGATTCTAAATATATCCCATAGTAGAAATGAATGTGAATATTATGTGGATAATACCTGCCTTATTATAGTATTGTCTATATAATTTATCAAGCAGGCAGACCTACATGGATAGAATTTATAGAAAGCCCACCAAAGAAAAGGAAAAAACCTCAGAAGTTCAAGGCAAATCTCCACTAAACTTCCTATATAAAATATTGAGCCAGGGGGTGGTAGGAAATCTAACAGAGAATACAATTCAATCTACTTAGTTAAGTTTAAAACATGGACATTATTCTCAATTTGTTCTCTTCCTTTGTTTTCCTTCTCTAATCATATTAGAGATCACAATTCATCAGTCCCCATTCTTAGGATTTTCCATTCAAGCACTTTCAGGACATAGGCACTACTGCGTTCAGATTGCCCTTGAACTTAGTTGTGCATTCTCCCATTTATGTATTCAAACTCTAATCTGCCATGTAGCAGTACTCAGACATAGGGTCATTATAGAAGTAATTAATGTAAAATGGGGTCATAAAGGCAGGACCCTAATTTGATAGGATCAGTGATCTGTAATAAGAGACACTGGAGACTTCCTCCCTTCTCCATGCATAAACACCCCAAGGAAAGGCTGTGTAATGACCCAGTAAGAAAGTGATCATCTATAAGCCAGCTGTTTCACCTTCACTGGAAGCAGAATCCAGCCCTGCCAGACTTCACTTTGTGCTTCCAGCCTCCAATGACATGAGAAAATGGCTTCTATTGGATGAGCCACCCAGTTGATGGTGTCAGTTATGGCAGCTGAGCTAAGGCAAGTCCAACTATAACAGGGTGGAGTCAACACTATTAAATACACATAGAATCCAAGGAATTATATAAAACCCTGAAGCACAACAAGGTAACCATAATTCTCTCCAGGAAATATTTTTTTCTCTTCCCCTCTACACAAGACTTCTTAGTGCCTAAGGCCATCTTCAGTGCCATAGGTCATACAAAGCTCTTCTTAGGTCTATTTATGGTGATCTGCTGCTTAGAATTATTTTAGGTATTTTTTGAAGTCCATTTCTTGTGTCATTTAGTTGCCCATTAATCCCTAGTTGTCTCATGTTTATCAAGGTTTTATAAAAATAAGTAAGAAATGAAAAAAGGTAAATTTTAAAATGTCCAACTAACCAATGAACCTGCTAATCAATATGAAGTTATTGAACTTTTACCCTGGTCCAGGATTTGCAAAATGGAGATGATGTTGGTTAAGAATATATTCTTTCCCCTTTGAGTATTTCATGTTAAGCTCAGTGCTTCAAATAGACTCAGTATATTAGGAAAACATTTACTCAATGCATAATAGTATCTATGTCATGTACTCAAAAATGGAAAGAATGTGCAACAGTTTCCTCTTTGTCTTTCAATAACAGCAAAGCTTAAATAGCAATGTAACTCTTAGGAAAATAATATAGTATAGAGGCCATAGAAAATTTTCCACAGGACTGAGCTGCAATTTTATCTCATCCCTTTGCTCATTCATTGTCTCAGGACAATTGTTTACTAAACCATAGTTCCTTATTTAAAAGTCTCAGCATAGAGTTTGGTTTTTATATAAATGCTTTTAGTCTCTGAAATCATATTTGTAACCATTCAAAAACATGGACAAAGAACCTTGTTATTTCTTCTCTATTTCTTTCCCAATGGCCAATGATGCCCAAAGCTTTTGTCTCAAGGATGAAAACACATTTAACTGATTCTCACAGACAGTGAGGTTCCTAGCTGGGCTTTGAATGGAGGCAAAGAGAAAATAAACAAAGCAAAACAAAATGAGCATCAAACCTTCCCAAAGGATATGTGTGTAACAGAGGTCTTAGTGAGAAGTATGGCATTTGCAACCAGTTTTCAACATAAGCATCTCTCTGCAGAGAGACATCTATTTATTGTACTTCAGGAGACAAGCAAGACAAGCAAACATACAGATTCTTTACAATTATTTGTGAAGAATATAAGTGGGGGAAGTACCAGTGATCAATGGATTGCTTCTTTTTGGCTGGTGTACTTGAATAGGAATGTCATCTTAGGAGTACCTATTAACCTGTTTTTAAGTATCCGGGTAGCTATATCAGATAATGGTAAAACTGACAATACCCCTCATTATATGTTATGTAAAGCATGATTGAATATGGACTCAGGCAGTCCTTCTATTTCTGATGGGAAGATTTTATGAAGTGATACTTAAGGTTCTGCTCAGCTTTACACCTGAAGATTGCAATTTAATTGCTGTGAGGTTGCATAGATTTGTGAAAATAAGTCATGTCAGACACATTTGAATGTTTTAAAAAGTTCAATTGCTATTGGACTTGTTATAATGAGAAATGAGTAAATCAATGTTAGTAGATATTTTTGAAGTCACCCGACAAGCATTCCTTATCACTGGTAAACAGGGCAGGTAAGTTTAGAAATAGATAATAAAGTAGTGATAGACAATACACACTGGAATTAAAAGCCTAGAAACATGGGCATCTTTCTGAATGATTGAAAAACAACAACAAAATCCTGGAGCATCTGGCTTTACAGCCAGAAGGATTTAAGGTCAAATATTTGTACTTCTGGTTACTGACTTTGTGAGGAGTCCTAACCCTACAAATCTCAATGCTGCCATCTGTGAATTAGAGTCATTGAGAAGAACAAAGTAGATGACTTTAAAGAATTCATCTCAGAGCCAGACCCATAGATAATACTGGTGTGACTTTTTTCCCACTAGATTTAGAGAGCAGACTCTATAATCATAAAGACCCTGGAAATATTGGAAAGGGAATGCTTCACTATCCCATCAGGACTCTGTGCAAAACCTAGGACAAGGCTCTGCTGTTCTCTCTTGCTGTTGATACCTTATTGGTATTTCAAGTGCTTTCTTTCCTGGATGCCCCTGTTTGAGAGATCAGGACTACACATCTCAGCCCAGTTCTTTGGGAATAAAAAGCTTGAGAACCTTTAAAATCTTTGTGAAAATCCTAAGATAAAAGCCTCAGGGAGATCAATGAAAACCTTTCAGGAAACAGCTTCTACAATACTCCATTCTGTGGTGTGGCAAGAAGCCTTACATACCAGCAAGATGCATGCACACTGCCTGTCTCTTCTGCTAGAATTCTCTGCACAGCCCAGTACTTTGAGATATTTCCCCATTTACTTCATGCACATGCTTGCTTATTCAGTTTCCTTTTGTAGTCATGAGGCAGACCCTTTGAGAATAAGGATTTATTTATTTTTATCTTTTTATTGCTGCCTTCCAAAACGTGCTAACACTGATAATTTATAGTCAGCTATCATTTCTAGATTATTGTATATACCCAGTAAATATTTTTTGAGTGAACTAATGGCCAATGGCATTAAGACAGGACTCCACAAGCTACACACAGCCAGTCAGTTCCAGCCTGCCCTCTATTTGAGGTAGCCTCTAATCACAACCATAGACATTTACTTATGCCTTGTCTAACAATGATTTCCTTACACAATGGAAAAGCATATGGCCTTGTGACATCCCAAGTTTAGATATTTACTATTGGATAAGATCATCATCATCATCACAATAGCTTTCAAAAAGTCTTTTTAAGTACCAGATATATGGCATGCTTTTAATGCCTTTCTTAACAGCCTTTGTAAGGTGGATCTTATTTCTGCTATCATTCAAGGAAGGAGGATGATACCCAGAACCATATCAGAGCTTAATAAGATCTAAGGGCAAACTCATTCCCACCCATAGGCCGTCTTGAAGCCAGCTATTTTGATGTTTATACTAAACTAAGTGGCTAACTTTTATACCAAGGTGAACATGTAAATGGAGCATGAATGGATTTTCCTAATGCCATTCAATGCCAGTGTTTCTGTTTCCTAAAGAAATTAAAAAGCTAGATAAACAAAAAGCAAAAAATGGAAATACCCAGGCCCATTTTCATATGTGGGATTTCTGTGTATTGACATTGTCTTGTATTTCTTTCCTGGTGAACTTAATTTTTTTAATAAATTTTATTTAAATTAGAAACAATCTTATTTTACATATCAATCCCAATTCCCTCTCCCTCCCATTTCCCCATGCCCACATTGAACCCCTATCCCCTCCCCCATCTGCTCTCCAGGGAGGGTGAGTCCTTCCATGAGGGATCATAAAAATCTGTGGCGTCATTTGGGGCAGGGCCTAGGCCCTCCCCTGTGTATCTAGGCTAAGAGAGTATCCCTCCATGGGAAATGGACTCCCAAAGTCTGTTTATGCACTAGGGATACATCCTGGTTCTGCTGCCAGAGGCCCCATAGACTGCCCAGGGGTCCTAGCTGACACACACACATTCAGGGGGCCTGGTTTTGTTCTATGTTGGTTCCTCAGCTGTCAGACTAGGGTCCATTAGTTCCCACTTGCTCAGGTCAGTTGTTTCTTTGGGCTTCCCCAGTGTAGTCTTGATCCCTTTGTTCATCATTCCTCCCTCTCTGAAATTGGATTCCAGGAGTTTGGCTCAGTGCTTAGCTGTGGATTTCTGATTCTGCTTCTATCTGCTACTAGATGTAGGCTCTAGGATGGCACCCAAGGCAGTCATCATTCGAATCATAGGGGAAGGGCATTTAAGACAGCCTCTCCACTATAGCTTAGGTTCCTAGTTGTGGTCATCTTCGTGGATCTCTTCACTAGTCTCTAGTGCCAGATTTCTCTTTAGTCCTATAGTGGCTCCCTCTATTGATGTGTGTCTTTTCTTGCTCTCCTCTATTCAGTTCCCCACTCAATCTTCCTGATGCCTCATGTTCTCCTCCCCTCCTCTTCTCTCCCCTTTTCTCCTCCCTCCCTCTTCCTCCCCCATGCTCCCAATTTGTTCAGGGGCTCTTGTCCCTTTCCCCTTCACTGGGGGACCATGTCTGTCTCTCTTATGGTCCTCCTTGTTTCCTAGTTGCTCTGGAGGTGGGCTTATTTTTAATGGAAATGATTATAGAAGCAAAGCAAGCTCTCTTTAAAAATCTGCTATTGGCATTAAAACAGAGAAAATGCTAAAAATGAAAACAGGCTCTTATAATAGGGAAAACTCTGGGAGATTATTCAATTGGGCTTCAAAGTAGAATATGAAATTTAATGTGGTTAATTGATGCACTTGGGTAGAAATAATACCATGCTAAGTACAGTTTAAATGATGCTTAATTAGTAAATATGGACAAGGAAAAAAATCCTTGCTTGCTCCAGCAATGATCACTTACACTTTGGACTAGCTGCAGCAGCAATAGAAAGAGCTGAGACAGAGTCAGCTTGTGTTCAGAGAGCATACTATTTGTCCCAGGATGTGTGGCTTTTGTAAGACACTAATTATAACACACCAAGACACCTGGCCCAATTCTAGGCTCATTAGGCAACAAAGAGGAGGTGACATTTATTGCCAGGAAGTAGACATGATTGTCAAGAGTGAAGACTGTCAGTCAGTGCAGACAGCAGGAAGATCTGGACTTTCAGTGGGGTGTTCTGGATGAGATTCCTAAAGACTCCTCTAGAATATACCTGGTCCTCTATGCTGTTCTCCTGAGAGGGCATTCTGTGCATATCAGATGAACTTAGTCATCTTGGCATAACCAGGTTCTAGCAGATGTACCTCTCCTATGGAACTGTGCTGTAAATTACAGCCCCGGCTCCCATCAGGTACAGTTGCTCTCCTGTGTCCCCTCCCCTATAGAACTAAAATTTATTGAGAATGGAGTCTCTGTCTTGTTTACATGCCATTACTGGATGTTACACTACCAATTCTTCACAGAGAGTCTTAATTATACATTTTCATTTTTTCCCTTTCCTACTATGAAAGAAGAAAGGAAGCTAAGTATAGCTACATCATTAATTATGAAAGAGATTGGGAAGGACAAAGATAGAAAAGCCAGGCTGCCTGTTTATAGAAGACATTTTACTGGGTAAAGGACATGGGGGTGGGGCAAAAAAATACATTAAACTTCTATGAAGGAGGCACATCACAAAAAAAATGTAGAAGATTATGAATTAAACTTCTAAAATGCATGGATAGATAGTTAAAATGAATTTAAAACAATTATGGATATGGACTTCTTTAAACATAATCCACTTTTGGTCTAGATTGCATAGTGAATTATCGAGTTGGAATTATAATGTCAGAACTACTTTAGTGTGATAGTATGACATTGGAATCCCTGGTGCTAGTAGACTGCTAGAAGAGATTAAAGTATGATCAGAATAAATGAAAAGACAACCAGAAAGGAACAGGGTTGTGCAAACTAGAGAATGATCTGATGAAAGACAGAACTGTTCTCCAACACCCTTCAAAGGATTTCAGGTCAGCATAATAAATTAGTTGTGGGAGCTTAAAGCATCTCCTTCAGGGCACATAACTCACAGGAGATGACTCCTTCAGCCCTGATGTTAGAAACAAGAGCTGAAATAAATAGGCTTGGGAGTATGCCTGCCTGCCTGACTTCCTTCATTCCATCCTCCCTTCTTTCTTCCCTCCCTTTCTTCCTCTTTCCTTTCCTTCCTTCCTTTGTCTCTCCTTATTGCCAATCCCTTCTCTCCCTACTTTTCTTTTACCTTGTAGTCACTGAAAGAAATACACTAGCATCAAATCATTCATGAACAAGTTGTAAAGTGGACACAGAGTTCTGGAGCAGTCACTATTTAGCATTGACCTGCATTTAGCATGCACTTGTAAGTACAAAGGATGCAATCTGTAATGTGTAGATTTCCTTGAATGCATACAAAACTGGAGCTCTGGGCAAGAAACATGGATAAATGTGTTGATGTTGATGAATGAATGAAATTTTATTCTATTCAACAATGTTGATTACCAGCTATGAAGACCAGGAGTTACAAATATGGTTGTTATGACTGATTTCTCAAAGATCATATAGTGTTGGGAAGGTAGAGTGGTAGGATGTACATAAGCACTGGATCACTGGAATAACTATGAGATAACAGGATAAAACCAATGAAATATAATTTTTATGCTACTGAGTTACAGAGGACTCATAAGGCACACTTCATTGGATAAAGGGATTCCAGGCTTAGGTGATACTGGGATCAGAATTTGAATGTCCTTGTGGGAAGATGTAGTGTTAGCTGAAGGCAGAGAAATTGATCACTACATGGTTCCAAAGGAGAATGTGGGTGACATGCCTGTGAATTGATGCATTTCAAACTCAGGGAAATAGTCAACCAAGTCTGCTTCCTTGAAACTGTCAATGTGTGTAGACCGAGACTAAAAGGGAGTGAGTCACAAGTGAATATTGGAGTCTGAAAGAAGCTATCACAATCCAAGTGTTTCACAAGCACTCCTAGGATAACCTCCCAGAGCAAGACAGGACTCAGTTCCCTCTGTATAGTTCTCCACCTCAGGTCAGGTCATGACCTTGTCAAGAGCCCTCTTGAAGTCATCGGGGCTTACAAAAAGAGAGAAACCTTTTGCTGATGCCCAGGACTATACTGCCTCAGTCCACCAAGTCATAAGGGATGCTATCAGAGGAAAGCAGTTTAAATAGTTGAGTGACAGAGCCCTGTTCAGCATCCTGTCTCTTTGCCAGCATCCTACTCTGAGGACTCTCAGCAGGCAGGCACTCTGAGTGTTTTCAGAGCTGTGCTCCTCATTGAAGACTTTTTGGATTATTGAAATTTAGGGTGGCTCAAATAAATTTGAGTAGTTTAATGATTCTTCCCCATGATCTTCCCTCCATATCACACTGAGCCTCTCAACACAACCAGCACTTTCAGCTGCTACAGACTTAGGAACTTAATCTGCTTTTACAAAAGGAAGATGGAGGAAATTGACCTGAGCCAGCAAGTCTACTGATTTGTCTGCAAATCCAAATGCTCAGAATGGAGCTGTCCTTAGAGTTCTGAAGTTAGAAAATGGAGAAAATAGTCTAAATCCTGAGCAGTGAATTAGTGGCAGAGACCTATGTACCTGCCATTGTTGTGGTTCACTATTCCTGTAGTGGCAATTACCCTTATCGCACACACAATAGAGAAGCCATAAGGAAAACAGCTCTAGTTTTCTAGTCTGAACCAGTCTGTGGTATTGCACTTCTGTGGGTCTTTCCAGCTGTGATCTTGGTCTTCCTGGAGGAGAGCATGAACCATGTTATTTCATATCGAAAAGCAGCAATTCATTCTTTGTAATGAAACTGTTTTTATTTCCTTGATAAATTATAGTTGCTTCCCCTTCTTTTGTGCCTCGAGTAGACAGAGTAGTTACTGGTTGATATGGTGCTGATGATTGGGAAACAAAATGGCGTGAATCCTAGTCTTTAGAACTTAGAGATTGAGAGATATTGATCTCTCAATTGAGATCATTGAGAGATAGCTAAGTAGATCTCGGATCTTATTTGCAAAACTGCTCATGTATTTCTAAGACTGTATATGAAGATAGAGAAGAAAGTACAGTATAGGGAGAAATATGTTGGATACATTTCAAATGATTACCTTTTTAGCTCTGTCAAAAGAAATAAGCTATTTTTTTTCACTCTTGCAGCATTCTACTTAGCTAGCCATTTGGGAGTCACATTCTCCTTTTACAGCATCCACAAATTCACATATGCTTCATTTTTTTATTTTCCCCTTAGACTTATGGCATCCATTCTTTAGGGAAATTGTCTCTAGTGATAATACATATTTCCTATAAAGCATTGGGACCACATGAGTAAGATGAGAAATCTAAGCTTTCAGGGTAAATTCAGAGCCTCAGTTTTACTCTAGAGCCTGGGATGGAATACTGGGTATGCTGTTTATTGTGTGATTTTGGATGAGTTGTTTTATCATTCTGTATTGTGGAGGATTTTATTTTGTTTTTTACCTCTAGGGCAGAGATGATAATATAACCTAATGCAAGAAATGTTTTGTGAACTAATACATTTTAAATGCTTTAGGCAATTGCCTGGCATATGGTAAGTATAAAAATATTAATGATTAGTATCAAGAAAAATCAGAAAGATGTCTAAGATGAAACAATTGTTTAAAGGGAAAGATGAAAAAAATCTCAAGGGGTGGGAAATGGGAGGTCAATGCAAAGAGAGCTAGCGATGAATATATTGAGTGATGGGAACCATAGGAAAGAGTAGGGAATACTTCCCAGGGGCAAATGTTATTTTCTATTTCACCATCTAAATTCATATGGATTTATATGCTTTCTGCCAGGGACAAGAATAATGGATTAAAGGGGTCAATATACATCTTAACAAGTTCTTCCTCTACCTGGTGAAATGGAGTGGGGGTGTGCTATTGAATGTGTTTGTAGGCAGAGCAATGCAGGTCTGTGTGATTCAACCTGGCAGATACCATGTTTTTTTTGTTTGTTTGTTTGTTTGTTTGTTTCATTGGGACTACAAGTAGTACACAGAGTTCCTTGACAGCTATCCAAATTGAGTTCCTCATTTTGATGTTGTTACCTGTCTTGTAGACTTTCCCAAGGACATTCTCAATTTACTGACCAGTTGGATGCTTCATACAACAGAAGTGGCCTTGGCTGAGCTGTAAACTGACTGGGGATTTGGAGTACCATTCTATTTCCTGTGCTTCATGTTTAATCTTTTAGCTGAACAGTACCACCAGAAACAGATTCAGCATAGCAATAAACTTTAAGAGAATATATTTAGAATAATCAAAAACTCAAATCTTTACAAAAAAGCAGAACAAATATTAAAATGGGTGCATATAAGCTAAGCTGCCAGGTACCCTACTATGGAGTTAGGCTGTGGACAGCTGTATTGGAAGAAAAGGTTGTGATGACACAGAGTCAAACAGTGCAGCTTAGCTGAGGGGTGGCTTTCAGCAAGGTGGACAAGCCAGTTAAGAATGGTTTCAGTTTACTGGAGTTCTACAACCATAGCGGGGCTTAAAAAAGAAGATGAAGTTAATGGTCAGAGAAGGCAGAATAGAACATCTACACAACAGCAGAAGGCAGAGCATAAAGGAAGTTTTGCGTGTCTTGTACATCTGTCTTTTGAACAGGAAAATGAGTAACAAATTAAGAATTTTACAGAAGCAAAGGAAAGTTGTTATTCCTCCGATTATTAGTCATGTTCTTACCACCTCAATGAGGCATTTCTGAGTAGAGCCAGCTCCTCTCTATCTGGTACTCAGAAAAAAAAAAAAAATCCCAGGCTTTTCTCCTGAATGGATAATGAGATAAGTTATCCATACCCCAGCACCCCTCATTCCAGCAGGAATTTTCCTTCCCCTCAAAAAGGAACAAAGTCAGTATCATGGGAATGACTTGCTGGGAAACATAACATTGGGATTCAGTAAGGAATGGAACAAAGAAAAATCTGTAAATATTTGATTGACAGAAACTTCATTTCTGTAAGGGAGAAACTGAATCAGGCCCTGCAGTATTTAGAGCCTATAGCCTCAAATCTATCTTAGTCTCTGATTTGGTTAAGGATTCTTTTGCTGTGAAGATATACAATGACTGGGCCAACATATAAGAGAAAACATTTAATAGGAGGCTTGCTTAAAGTTCAGAGGGTGAGTCCATGGCCTTCATGGCAAGTAGCATAGCGGCAGGAAGACAGGCATGGCATGGGCAGGATGGCAGGCATGACACTGGGCAGGAAGGCAGGCATGGCACGGGCAGGAGCTAAAAGATTACACCCTGATCTTCTGGTATCAGGGAGTGAAAATGTGAAAAGGGCCTTGCATGGGTTTTTAAACCCTCTCTCCCAATAAGGCCACATCCTTCTTATATAGTTCCACCAACTAGGAACAAACATTCAAATATATGAGCCTATAGGGGCCATTCTCATTCAAACTACCACACCATCCAAGTAAATTTTAAAGTTTAAGGTGATTAATTTCAGTCCAAGTAGACATGAGTGCTAGAAGTACCACAGGAAGAAATTCATCAGTCTTTGAAAAGAGTAAAGCAAACTGACATTGAAGCATGAAGATTTTTCTCAAGAATAAAGTCCTTCAATTTTCTTCCATACACATGGACTATGGATAATTTTTGCCATAAAATCATAATCCATTCTAAAACTTTTCAGTAAGTCGAATTCATGTCTTACTAACCTTATCTCTCTTCTTTTATCCTTTGTTTTTCCTCCATTATCCCATCTCCATAAGCATTTATTTTTATCTTCAATGATGATAGGTGAGTTTGATGGAAAAGTTAAGAGTTTTGAAGTTAGCCAAATTCTATTTATGTATTCTGTTAGCTTTCTTATACTTTAACACATATTTCAGGAAACTGAGTTAAAAACCAGCCTGGTCTATGTAATGAGTTCCAGGGCAGTCAGAGATACATAATGAGAACATAATGACAGTCTCTCTCTCTCTCTCTCTCTCTCTCTCTCTGTCTCTCTCTGTGTGTCTCTCTGTCTCTCTCTGTCTCTCTCTGTCTCTCTCTCTGTCTCTCTGTCTCTCTCTCTCTCTGTCTTACACACACACACACACACACACACACACACACACACACACACACACAGAGGCAGAGACAGAGACAGAGACAGAGACAGAGACAGAAAAAAATGAAACAACAAAGTAGGAATGTTTATGGTAGTTCACTGTTTTGGTGTCTTCAGTCCATAGACATTCTGCTTCATTTCTTTTTCTGGGACTATGAAGGCAAAGCACATTTCACTGGAAAATTGTGGCAAAGAATGTTGCTTACCCTAGTGGTGGTATTTGTAAGAGAAGAAACTGGCATTGCCAACCACCTTCCAAGAAGCCCCAATGACCTCTCAGTAGGATTCACATTTAAAAGGTTCCATCACCTCCCGTTATTTCCAAGAGTTAGAGACCAAATAACATCTATGCTTTGAGGGACATTATAGTTCCAAATACAGAAAGTACCACCACTCATGTATTCCGCTTGTGTCAGATAGTCTTCCTGATTATTGGTGCCTCCCTCTATAGATAGAAATAACCATGTCCATCCAGTTAGGGGAGAGGGTTTAGGGAAACCCTGGAATCTGGAACATGCTGGTATTCTCTATGGGTTTGAACACCATTCTAGTTATGTGCTCCCTAATCCCCATGTTCACTTTCTTATTTATTTCTGTTTCTCATATCACTTTAATGTTAGGCTTGACCCTGGGCCTTTAGTTTTTGCTTAACTGTCATATATATATATGCAAATATATATACACAGACCACAGACACACACAGGCAGATGTACACAACAGAGATGCACACACCAGGATTGGAAGGAAATAGGGAGAGAGAGAGAGAGAGAGAGAGAGAGAGAGAGAGAGAGAGAGAGAGAGAATGTGCAATTGCTATTGTCAAATCAGTATCTTGACTTCTTCCTACAACCCCAAATTCAAGGGCCATATATCATCATAAAAGCTTCCTTTATATAAGTTAATTTAATTCAGAGTTAATTTAACCTTTTTGCTTATCTTCCAACTTGTACCAATTCCTCCATTACCACCCCCCTCATCATTTTTTCAATCTGAAAAGGTGTCTACCAAATTATCAGAAACAAAGTCTGAAAATCATCTTGTGTTTTGTTTCCCAGAGGTAAGCATCTACTCTTATGCCTGTACATGTTAGGCAAGCAAGTCACACCTACTACATGCAGAATCATCTTTCATTTCTCCCTTTCCATTATGCAACTATCTGATTTTTATCTTTAAATATCTTTAATAACCTACTCATCTTTAATAACAAGTGTTCATTATCCTATAAATGATTGACTCTGTCTAGTTTTTACAGCAAAAATTATATGTCCATCTGTATGAGATGCTTTATTCCCCTGGACAAGGGACTACTTATAATGTGTAGTAGTTGAGATAAAATATAACCAGTTCCCCAACTGCTTACTTCATTGTAGGGCATAGAATATTTATTATGAACAAAGTTATGGAGACTACATTATACATATTAGGCAATGATGATGCAAAAGAATACATACATAGCTGAGAGTGGATGTCAGGAATAGTTACACAATTGAAGCGTGAAAAATAAGATAAGTAAGACTGGTTGAAATGTGTATATGAAAAGTCAAGGCAGAGAGAGGTGATAGCATCCATGGAAAGGAAGTTTCTGCACATTTTGAAACATTAGAATTAGCTTTCTGGAGGTCAAATACTGAAAAAATAAAAGATGCTTGAAGTTGAGAAGATAAAGTGAAATGAACTGTTAGTTATGACTGTTAGAGTGAATGGCTAAGATCAAAGCCAAGGTGTTTAGAGATAAAGAAACTAGCAACTGAAGGGCAAAGAGATTATCATAGTCAATCATAGGGATACTGAAATTCTCTAGAATTATTACAAGTTTTAGATTGATTTAGTTATTTAAATTGATTTAGTTATTTAGTTATTTAAGAAGAAGAAAGAATGGCCTAGCATATTTGGATGACTACACAGGGAAATATAACAGTGC
Source organism: Cricetulus griseus (assembly GCF_003668045.3). Lineage (NCBI taxonomy): Eukaryota > Metazoa > Chordata > Mammalia > Rodentia > Cricetidae > Cricetulus > Cricetulus griseus. Next base: position 120,570,958 of record NC_048596.1, on the reverse strand, counting down.
AAGTCTTTGGGAACAGAAATCAAAGGAACTAGGGACTGAATAGAGGAAAAAATAACAGAGACTTAGGGTGAAATTAAAAGACAAAAATAGTCCATTTGCTTCCAGAATAAGTAGTATATGAGGTGTGAGAGAAAAATTAACCACTGCCTGGAAGCGATAATAGAAGGTAGTTATTTTAAAGGCTAGTTAGGGATGTGCATGAGATGGCTTTTTGAAGCCCATTCTCTATGGTGGGATGCCTTGATCATTCTTGAGGCTGGTTGGGGACAGGGACTTCATCCCACCACAACTGACTATGCCAGACTTTGTTGACTCCTCATGGGAGGCCTTACCTTTTCTGAAGAGTGGGTGAGTTCTCCTCACTGATACCCACATTCAGGGGGTCTGCATCTGCTCCATTCTGGTTTCCCAGATATCAGTCTATGGGACCTCTTGTAGTGGATCAGTACTTAGCCCTATTATAGGAATGGACTTTGGGAGCCCATCCCACATGGAGGGAAACTCCCTGAGCTTAGACACTAGGGAGTTGGTCTAGGCCCTATCCCAAAGAATAAGACAGACATTGAAGACCCCCTATGGAAGGCCTCACCCTCCCTTGGGAGCAGAAAGGGTATGGGATAGTTGGGGTGGGTGGGGTCAGGGGAGGAGGGGAGGGAAAGGGACCTGGAATTGACATGTAAAATAATTTTCTTTCTAATTAAAAAAAATAAAAAAAAAAGAGTGGGTGAGAGTAGATTTGAAGAAGATGAGGGGAGGGGAGGAGGTAGGAGGAACTGTTGTTGGTATGTAAAATGAGTTTTAAAAAGTAATTGGTATTAAAAAATAAAGGCTAGTTAGTAAAGGCAAAAGTTAAATATGAGTGAACACAGAATGAGTAGTATATATTCTATTTCTTGGAAATTTCCACTGTATAATGGAGTTACAGAGAGCAAAATGAGCCATCTCATTGAAGGAATTCCAATAGCACTTGACTTTGTGTAAACTTCTACAGATCACAATATAATGTGACAAGTGTATGGATATATAGTCTAGGTGTTGTAGGGGCAGAGAAAGTGACAGAGAGTGATCCAGTAACTCCTTCAGTGCAGTGGAGCTCTGGATCATCTGGAACATTCCATAGAGATGGGAATGGTTTAAAAGAATTTGTTATGATAAATCTTTCCTCCAAAAGCCACAGTGACATGTGTGCACTCTACACCAGCCGCCCACCTGAGTTAGGGCTCCAGTTAATGCACAGAGAGACTTGTATTATGTTCAAAGCTGCTTGGCCAATGACTAGGATTCTCATCTGTTAGCTCGGTCTTAATTATCATAAATCTATATATTTTATAAGACTTATAGAGGATGCCTTTTGCTAGCACCCTCTCTTGCCAGTAGCTCACATGGCACTGCTGGAAGAGGAAGGGGAAAAGGGACACTTCCTGTTTCTCCTTTCTTAAATATGAGTCTCCTTGCTATGTCACTTCCTGCCTGGAACACCACTTCTCTACTACATTTCCCAGAATCCTCTTTGACTCCTAGTCCTGCCTAACTTGCTGCCATTGGCCAAACAGTATTTTATTCAACAATCAATAAGATAAACATACACAGAAGTACATTCCCCATCAAGAAGTATTTCTCAAGTCAACAGAGGAAAAGTTGTGATCAGAGTCTGAGAGACATGAGATAACAGCAGGGTTCCTATATATTCATAATCCTTAGGTATTATCCATTATTTTCATTTGGGGCACTGAGTTTGTATTATTGGCATAATGAGTTTGTGACAACAATGAATGGGGGAACATGGATTTGATTTTTATTTTTTATTATTTATTTTTGAGAATACAATGAGATATGATGACATCTACCCACATATCCACATTCCAATTTTCCACATATCTCTTAAAGCATGCATGATCATTTCCTAACTTCATGCCTGTTTTTTGTCATTGTTCTGTTTGATAACACACTAATTCAAGTCAGTGCTGCCAATATGTGCACAGGGTGGGAGTCATCCACTGGAATATGGGTGACCTGCCATTGGCCATATATTCAAGAAAGAATGAGCCTCCATCCTCAGCAACAGTCCACTTCTGGAAGTTCTTTAGTATGGTAGGGCCTGACTGGATATCATCCATTCCATCTATTCTGGGATTTTTTTCTGACTTTATCTTATGTGGGCCTTGTACAGGAAACCACAGCTTTCACAACATCATTATTAAGATAAACATTTTGTATCCAGAAGACACTGTTTCACAATAGTCCTTCCCATCCTCTGACTCTTGCATTCTTCCTGACTCTTCTGCAATGTTCTCTGAGCCTTGGTGGTAGTGAAGTTTATGATCCCATTTAAGGGTGAGCACCAAGTCTCTTATTTTCAGCTCTTTGAACAGTTGCATATCTCTGTATTGACTGCCAGCCTATACTAAAAAACAAAACAAAACAAAAACACTTCTCTAACCAAGATAGAGAGAATTTTCATAGGTAAAATTTGACAAAAAAATAACAATAGCATGTTCTACTTTAGGGACTATAACTTCCATAAGACATATGATTTTAATCATAACTATAGTATCAGGCATGAGGTTCCTTTTTTGTGGAGGAAAATTCAAAATCTAATCAGAAAAAAAGTAAATTACCCTACTACAGCCTCGTCACTAAAAAGTAAGTTACCCCATAACACATTCATGAACAAATGTGTCTTGCTTGAAAGGTCTATATTGCAGCATGCAGATTCCAGTGCAAGGTAAGATTATTGAAATATTTTTAGTTCCCTGGAAACCAACATAGCACTTTATGGCATCATGAAAGTTAGCCAGAAGGGAGGAAGTTTCTTAGCCAGTTTGAGATCAATTTCTCTGCAGCCAAAGTGTATGGTATCTCACTATGTGAGTTATTATGGGTATCAAGGATAATAACAATAGCCTGTATTGTTTGGGAGGACCCCTTGACCAATAACTCATAAGTTATTATCCTATGTCTTGTACAATGATTTTCCTTTAATTATCCATGCAGGGTGATTCTGCTCAACCTATTTGAAATTATGCTTTGAAATCAGCTTACTAACTAGTTAATTTTCCATAAGGCTTTCTCATCTACCATTAATCTGAGTTAACCTACTTTATTGGTAACTTTTGCATAGCACATTCCTGTGCACTGTGTCTGGGAATGGTTGGGGATTCCCTTGGTGTGCTGAAGTTGTTTGGCATTGTTGTACCTCCATTGACCTATTTTTTTGCTTTTGTTTCCTATGTTTTAGTGTTCTTATCTAAACTATCATTGTGAGCATCACATTGTTCCCCTTATATTTCCTTCCAGTAGTTTCAGAGTTCAGGAACTTACATTTAGGCCTTTGATCTATTTTGAGTTGAATTTTTACAGGGAATCATTATAGAGAACAGGATTGAGTGCTCCAAAATACTCTAAGAAGTAGATCTACCTTATGATTCAGCCATCCCACTGATATATATATATATATATATTATATATATATATATATATATATATATGTCCAGAGCAATGGAAGTAGCTCACCAAAAAAAACCTGCATGGAGCACTGGTTATAGTAGCAAGAAATATAATCAACCTAGGAGACCATCAGTAGTTAAATATATAAAGAAAATGTAACACACACACACACACACACACACACACACACACACCAGAGTATTCAGTCATCCAGAAGAATGCATTACTGTCATTGGGAGCAAAATAGATAGAACTAAAGGATTTTTGTCAGGTTAAAATAATTCCGCCACAGAAAACAAATACAGTAAATTTTAAATCTCCAGTTATTGGAAACCCACCACCAATGATGTAATAATACATTCAAACCAAATTGATAAATTCAGGTTTTGTGAACAGTGCAAAGCACTCCTAGGTGACCCTCAGGAGGGCAGAAGAGGTATCACATGGCAAATATTGCTAGGATTTTAAGTAGCCTATAGGCATGGTCTTGAACAGTCTCCAGGGAAGGAGCTGGCGCTTGGTGGGCTTTTGGTGAGGGGCTGGGGTTTTGAATGAGAGATGAGGGAGGGGCCTTGGGATGGAACATCCACCAGAACATTCCAAACTCTTTTGGTATATGGATGCTAGGAACTGAGGAGGAACTTCCTTCAGAACAAAATGCCTGTGTGTTTTCTCTCTTAAGGGGAAGCAAAAAATTAGTTGACTTCAATGTAGAATAATGATTAATAGAGGTTGGGGTAGTTGAGTTGAGAAAATAGAAAACAGGGCATGCTATAGACTTATGTATACACACATATAAATAAATGACTATACATATGAATATGTGTATGTGTGTGTGTGTTGAAATATCACATTGAGCCCACTAATGTGTAAAAATTCATACATGTTGATAAAAATACAACTAAATGAAATACTTCAATTTCTGAGGAGTGGATGGGATGGGGTTGCAGGAAGGTGGGGAGAGCAGGAGGAAGGGAGGGAGTGGGAACTGGGATATATATGTAAAATGAGAAAAGATTGTTTTAATATTTAAAAAGGTAAAAAAAAATCCACTTGAAGAAAAGGATCTTAACATAGATAACACACTTTTCCCTTCCTTCTGGGTTGCATTTAGTCAAAGAGAAAGATAAAAAAAAATGCCAGGAGTGATGCTATGTTAATGATCATAACACTAAGCTCAAGGGTGACAAACTGATGCAACAATGGCCTAGGAGGGAATGTGACTGGACCATTCAGATGTTTAACAGGTGCAAAAGGAAGGTGTGAGACATTCTGCCATACTGAGGGACTTTCCAACGCACAAAGGTGACATTGAAATTAAGACTACTGGTGCTACTCATGGCCCTGAGAAGACTGGATGTGTGAATTTAGAAGTGTCAGTGGACGTGTGAAGCCATAATCAGCATGATTGGCAAAGAGTATTCTTCTATGGAGGAGGTGCCTAGGGAAGTACATGCCATTAAAATTTTACAATTTCTGTTTAGTGCCCATGACTTGTGGTCCTGACAATAGTGCATCAATTAGTGAGAATGGCCTTTCATCTATTAAAAGACAGGTATGGAGATGGCAGTCTCCTGATCTTGCTTTCATTTCCAAGGACAAAGAAAGCAATTGTTTTCAGATTCATTATCTCTCCAAACTAAGAGGTAAAGATCAACCAAGCTGAGTCCAATTGAAACAGGAAAAACAAAATATAATCTGCATAATAACATAACAATGTTTTCCATGGAGTGCAAGCTTTATTGTGATTTCCCAACTTAAGGACACAGGAGAAATCAATTTATAGACTCAGAATCATTGAATGTCAAACTGCACAAAGCTGATAGATTGAGTCTATCCCCTTACTTTATGTGAGAGGACTGAGGTCCAGAATAAGTGCCTTGTCATTGACATTATTGGGTTACATCAAAAGAGGTGCAGCTGGGTCAAACACCCAGAATTGGACATTGCTCCTACTCCATACTGCTCTGCATGGAGGCAGACTTTTACAATGTGTATGTTTTAAATGTTGTCCAAAAGTCACATCTGGGAGATTTTGTTTGCCACTTAGATAAAGCATACATATGGAATGTAGGCAAAATTGGGTGTACCCTGAATTGTGTCAAGCAAAATAGCCATTCTTTCCCCTTTTCAAAAACTTCAGTCTGTCCACGGGCCCCAAAGTCATTGTGGTGCAAAAGCTAAACCTATTTTAGAGATGTGATAAATGAGATGCAGAAAAACTAGTAACTTCTCCACACATGCACACAGAGTGAAGTGCAGGAGTCAAGGGCTTTTCTTCCCACTGCCAAGTTCTTTACATTCTGTCAAATGAAAACAGCTATCCACTAACAAATTAGAATGGGCAAATTTAGTTTCCATAGGTACTGAATTTCTAATAATAGTCTTCTCTTCAGATTATCACACTCAAAAAGGCTGTCATCAAGAAAACAAATAACCACAAATGCTGGCAATGACCTGAGGAAAGAACACTTATTCTTTACTAGTGGTGATGTAAACTTGTGGGGCCACCACAGAAAGTATTGAGAAAGCTCCCTCTAAATTGAAACTTAACAATAGGGTACCAATTTATGCTACTTTGAGGATTCTGTCTGATGAATTTTGAGTTAACATAGTGCAGGCATATTTGCACATCCATGTTTATTGTTATACTGACCACATTTAGTGAAGAAATAACAACAAAGTAAAATACACATATGTATGAAGATGCTATGATGAAACCCAATGTATGCTAGCCTAAGAAATCAACATGATTTATAAAGTCAACATGGTTTATTTTGTAACTTATTTGCAACCCCCAATGGTGATTGTAGGAAAGTGCATCCGAAGGTTTCTGGTGGTGAAGAAGCCTGGTCATTTAGAGCCCTGGAAGCATATAGAAATCTGAGACTAAATAGAAAAAACATCTACCTTTATTTCAGTTTTTGATTTAATCCTCAAACACGTGTTCAATGAATTATTTAATTTTTATTTTAAGGCTATCCCTTATCTTGTGGTAGGGCTGCAGCTCAATTGGTACAGTGCTTTCCTTGTTTCCAGTAACTGAAGTACAGCTTACTTAATCCATTGTCTAAAACCTCATAGTTAATAAATTATGAAATCCCCTTTCAAATGTAGGCAATGGCTGCCAGGTAGATGCATGCAAGGTTTTCTAATAAGCCATCAATAGTGTGTGTGTGTGTGTGTGTGTGTGTGTGTGTGTGTGTGTGTTCAAATAAATAAATGTATGCATATATGTACTCATGTATGTGTTTGTATATATGTACATATACACATATGTTACATATATGTATATACACATACAATATACATATATACACACTAGCACAACAAACACACACACGCACACACACACGCACACGCACATGCACACACACACAGAAAGGGAGAGAAAGAGAAAGAAACTTTTCTGCATTTATAGTTGTTTTGAAGTAAAAACCTAGCCTAATAATCTACCTTCTACTTCATCATAGCAAATTCCTATGCAGGGATGTTCCAAATTCTTTCAACAATGTAGTAGTCACTGCCTGTTGACAATTCCTTTTCTGGTTCTGGTTCTCAAGCCTGTACACCCCAATGTTGTCTATATAAACTACTACTAAATCTGACTGATCTGACTATAGTTCCTTGCTCTTAAAGCCATGATTGATGGGAAGTGTTACAGAGATTAGGAAAGGCAGTACTCTTGAAAATTAAGTCCTTGAATGTAGGGCATGTGGCAAGGGGTTCATTTTTCAGAATTTTAGAGGCAGCAGAGTATTTAATATAAAGACTACATTTAGAGTGATTGGGCTTGATGGCTTGACCCCAGGCTCTGCCATGTATTAGTGAACCTCTAGCTGTTTCTGCATCAGTCTCCCTCATCTTAAATTAGGACAGTGATAGCATCTCATATCTTCCTTTCTGATTGTTTAATGTAAACTATTCACAGTAAACCCCCTCTCTCTTTTTCTCTCTCTCTGTCTCTCTGTCTCTCTCTCTCTCTCTCTCTCTCTCTCTCTCTCTCTCTCTCTCTCTCTCTCTCTGTGTGTGTGTGTGTGTGTGTGTGTGTGTGTGTGTGTGTGTGTGTATGCATGTGCACCCCACAAAATACTCATGAGATTTTGTGAAGGAGAAATAAATGATCTTGCAGAAATTGGTTCACTGATTATGGAATCCAAGAAAGACCCGATATCTGTCATCTGTGAGCTAGAATAACAGATAAGAAAGTAATACAATGTAAGATGAGTCCAAAGACCTGAGACTTACTGGGGATATTTGTGCATTTCTGTGTGTGACCTGGGAGTCCAGGGCTAAATGCAAAGATTGACAATCAGGACTATTAATCTGGAGAAACAGGTGGCAATGTCCTAACTCAGAATAAGAACAAATTCACCCTCCATGTGTCTTTTTGTTTTGACTGTTTCCTTAACAAGTTTTGTCATTCCTATTTACCATGACAATGAAGGCAAAGGGAATATGTGGTCATTAAGGCTATTGGATCAGATGCTAATCTCTTCCAGAAACACCATCATAGACACAGCCAGAAAGAATGCTATACATACTGTCTGAGCATCTCTTAGCTCAATAAAGTTAATATATAAAACTGACCATCATGTATGATAATATTCAATCACAACATATGATGTCACCTGATATTTAGTAGCTAAAACATAACATTGATTACTGTTCTTTGAGTTCCAGGAATTTGTTCCCCTTATTTCTTAGTATAACTAACAGACATTGATTCTGTATTATGTAAAAGTCATGACCCTAATGGTTTTATATGTGCTTGCAGCAATATAATAGTTACCTGTCATAAACCAAGTTTATAAGTTGAGGACAAATATAAGTTGGGGAGCAGAAAATAAACAGATATTTCCAAGAATCTCACAACCAGTAATCGTCAAGTATGATGGTTTAAATGAGAAATACCTCCCATAGGCTCAGGTAATTGAATACTTAGTGTGGTCCCAGTTGGTGGTACTGTTTGGAATGGTTATGGGAGGTGCAGCCTTGCTGGAAAACTTACATCACTGAGGGTGTGATGGCCTCACACCACTTCTAGTTTGGTTTCTCGGCTTCATGTTTACAGCTGAAGATGTGGTCTGTCAGTTTCATGCTCTGGCCTCCAGGCTGCCATACCTTCCCCTCCCTCGTTGGGACTTGCTCACAAGCTGTAGGCCCAAATAAACTCATCTTTGTGTCAGTGACACTAGTCATAGTGTTTGTCACTGGCAGTAGAAAAACTAGTATCTCAGGCTTAACACTTTCATGAGTTGCAAGTCTCTCTATCTTTCACACCATATAGGACAAAGTAAAAACGTTTTTCCTGGGCAAACATACCTAGAGTATTCTCCATTGTGGCCTTACTGTTTCTTACTGCTGTTGGGACCATGGTGTCCTTCTCAACCTCCTGTAAAGCAATCCTCTTACTTATTCTACACCTGTGATTTAGCTAAGCCAGAGATTACTTATCACATGGAGAATGACATGTGGATTTCCTGATAAGGAAAACTCCTTTTGCTGATGTCATACTTTTTCTTAAGCCCAAGCAGTTGACATACATTTTCTTTCCAATATTCAGGTATTAAGGAACCTTAGCACACAGGGGTATTAGCTTCTTTACTAATCACTGGGACCAAATATCTAGCAGAAATAACTTAGAGGAGCAAGTGTTTATTCCGGTCCATGATTTGAGAGAGGATATGGTGAATTGTGGGAGTGAAGGCATTGTGGCTGGGGCAATGTATGTGGTAATGTGGTCACACAGTTTGTAGTATATTGCCAGAACCAGGAAGCAGAAAGAATTCAAACTGTAAGATAGACTAGGCTGTACCCAGTGGCCTACTTTCATGTGCCACTTTTGACAGGTCCTTTGACCTTCCCCCGAAATCGCTAGCAATGGATCAACTGTCTGAGCACATGATACTGTGGGGACATTTCATTTTCAAACCAGAGCAACACAGAGGCTAGTTTCTTTAAGTCACGGAACTTGGGTTGTTGGCAGTGCAAGGTCATATAAGTATCTTTCAGTATGGTCACGATTGAAGACTTGGCTTCAGTCTTCAATATAGACTCTCATCGTGTCTATATTTCTCATGCCATATGACCCCGAGTGAGTATTCCAATAAGAAGGATGACTGCAGTGGTAATGAAATCATAATTCAAGCTGTAAGAAGAAGTGTGACATGATAGATTTTTGCTGTTTATGGCAAGGGAATGACAAGGAGAGCTTCCTTCATGAAAGATGATTGAGACCAGGATAAAGACTAGTATGAAGAGGAGTAGTGAAGAAGGAAATCAGTTAGCAAAGAGATGTTCATATCTCTTGTCTGCACAAGGTGGAAGGGAAATGATGGAATGGAAACTGCAAAAGTGGGTGCTGCATCCTAGATGCTAGCTCCCCACCTTGCCTAGAGCATAGCCAACTGAGCTTTATGTGCAGACCCAGTGCTACTGTGGACTTTGTCTCATTAAAAAAATAATGCATTTAATTTATTCTTTGAAAATTGCATACTTGTATACAATGCCTTTTGATTATATCTATTATAACTTCCATTGGACTTACTCTAGTGTCTCGCCCCATGCCTATGCCAGTTTCATGTCCTGTTTTTGTTGTCATTGTTATTTATAGCCTCAGGAGTTCAAATAGTGCTGCCTAATTGTTCATGAGAATGGGGCCATCTAATGAGACTTGGGAAACCTACTAGCAGCCATGTCCCTGGAGAAGCTTGGCTCTCCCTCCCTCAGCAACAACCCACTGTCAATAGCTCCTCTGTCAAAGGTGGCATCTACTGAGACCAGCAGTGGCCTCTCCCTGACAAGTTCATGGTTTGATATGTTTACAGGCTTTCCTCCTACGCCATGTGAACAAAGTGTTATTTCTTGGCTGAGAATGAAATTATAGCTGTTTCACATGCATACCAGCAATTCATTTTTAAAAATAGTTCCTAAATTTGAAAGAGAGCAAGAGTGGAGATAGGGGAAGATTTGAAGGGAGGAAAGGGAAGGGAGAAATTATGTAATTATATTACAATTTCAAAAAATAATTAAAAATATTAATGCAGGCATTTAAAAAGTAATGTACTCACCTATTTATGATGCACTTTGTATTATCATCTTCCAGTTCAATCTTTTCAGATATTGAGATATCACTTATATTATAAAATTATGGACATATATAACTCTATAAATCACTTAAAACATTTTATGTGTGTATATATGTGTTTGTGTGTGTGTGTGTGTGTGTGTTATATGAGTGTGTTCATGTGTGTGTGCATATTAGGGGCTTATGAACTAAGTTTGGTTTTGTGTCTGTTGCTTTGACAAAAAATCCTGACAAAAGCAATATAGGAGAAAAGGAGGCTATATTAGCACACAATTTCAGGTTGTACTCAAGGATCATGGGAAGTTTAGGCAGGAACTTGAAGCAGCTGGTCACATCCACAGTCATGCATGCTCACCTGTGCTCAGCACCCTCTCTTATGTAGATATTGTAGGATTTTCTGCCCACTGGGCTGGGTGGCCCCACATTGGTTAACATTAGTAAATAAGACAATCACGGACACACACACTCAAGTGTGTGCGTGCTCACAGGCTAACCTCACTGAGACTGTCTTCTTAGTTAATTTTAGTCTTTGTCAAGTTGAAAAATAAAACTCACCATCATTAGAACACATTAAATTTCTTATCATGTATTTATTTATTTATTTATTTATTTATTTATTTATTTATTTATTTTTGGTTGTTTCGAGACAGGGTTTCTCTGTGTAGCTCTGGAGCCTATCCTGGCACTCCGCTCTGGATACAAGGCTGGCCTTGAACTCACAGAGATCCACCTGCCTCTGCCTCCTGAGTGCTGGATTTAAAGGTGTGCACCATTAAATTTCACATGACCATGTATTGTATTTAATTATTAGCCATTTCCTACAGAATTCAAATTTTCTGGAGACAAAAATCATAGCCTATAACATTTTTCCTTGTATCTTCATGCTTGTAATATTTCTTGAGCATCTTTATTTCCTGTGGTGCCCTGGACACTAGGTATAGAATTCACTGTGTTTGCGGCTGAGACCTTAACTTTAAATAGCTGGTGGAGAAGTGTACATATACAGAATGTGTTGCAGCCATGTAGTGAATCATTTGGAATAGGAAACAATGAGTACTTGCTCAGTTAGCTGGACAAAAAAGCAAAAAAGTGGTTGGATCTGTTTTAGAGCCTTGAAAACTTTGACAGCAGCAGTAATGTTTGAGCTGGTCCTAAGAAGGTGAACAGGATTTTATGAATCAAAGAAAAACGCCAGTGAATTTATGTCTGTGTAATGGGAAGACCACATTAACAATGAGAATCCAGTAAGGGTATAAGAATGGTGACTGATTCCCCTTGATTTAAACACACATTGATTCTAGTTATCATATTTCTAAACAGTCAAGTTGTTATTTCAGTGATGATGTTGTTATAAAGCACTGTTTCTTACGCAAGAAACCAGAGCTTCGGAAGCCATGATAACTTAACTCATGAGGATGGGTGTGAGGTTCAGAGGCCAGGGTCTTTCTTACACAGCCATACTGTTCCAAAAGAACTCAACACAGACAAGTAGAGCTCCAGCTGCCATAAAAAAAAAACCAAGACAAAGAGCACTGGGAGAATGAAAATTCTGTGTAGCTTGGAATAGTTGGTATCCCACCAGCTGCTGCCCTGCTTACTTTACAGTTCTACACAGGCAAAGTCACCTCCTTCATTTATCTATATGGGGCATTTTGGTGCTCCAGATTATTCTCCAGATTGTGCCTCTGACAATAGAGTACCATCTCATGTAGTAAGAGATGGGTTTTTTGATGTAAAATGAATTTGTAAAGCCTGAGTTACTCAGGAAAAATAGGTTATTGTGGAAGTATTCTCAGAGCCTTCAATATGCAAGTTTGTCTTCTGACGCTATTATAAAGCTATTTGTAGATGGGCCATATTACTAAGAAGCCACTTTTATCATTCAGTTCTTTTTGTGGAAGTTGATGGGGATGACTGTTTCTATGAGAAGTTAGAAATGTTGGCTTAAAATGTGAAAAGTCATAATGTATAGTCTGCAAAAAGATCTGAGTTCAAAACCCACTTCTGCCACTAACTTACTGGACCATATCCCATAAGTCAGGTAACCACCTTTAGCATAACAGAATGAAGCTGACACTTCAAAAGTATTATGAAATGGCAAACATCATCATTATTATTCTCATAGTTATCACTTCCAAAGACAAATTCTTGGGATATGAGTAGATGGAGAAACAATTACCATTCTTCAAACTCTTTATTCATTCAGTGGGTCAGCAGAGAAGACTGGGAACCTCAAGGTTTTTGAAACATTGAGTCTATGTGCAACCTCGAGTAGGGTGGCTAATGAATAATTGAGTCCATATGCCAAGGGAAATGTTTATGGTTTTCTGATAGTGTGTGTGTTCACAGCTGGCTAGCTCTGATAACACTCTTAAATAACCTCTTTCACCTTTGAAAGCCTGAAATACCTGATCCCTGTTTACTGTTCTATGGCTATAAAAATAACCTAACTTTAAAGAGGCAAGACAGTCTTTTAAAAAGGAATAAAAGTACTCAGCTTAGAGCTTTACTCATCTAGACAATGGTGGCCAGCCAGTGTGTTTCATTCACCAGGGCCTACTCAGCCATCTATAAGTGAATAGCTGCATTTTTTTCTCTCTTTCATTATAAAGTCTAAAAAACAGCATCCTCAGCATGGCTCACCCACTTTGGGACTCCCTGTCAGATGAGAGAGTTCATGCTGGATCCTATTAGCTAGGAGACACTAACTGCTCTCAGCTTCCACAGATGTGGCTTTCAAAGGGTACTATGTTTGTTCATATGAGTATCCTATCCCAAAAGTTGTATGATTCCTGGTAGAAAATGGTTAGTGTTTAAACCCCACATGTTAGTCTAGGGATCTGATGGAAGGAATACAGGTGAGAAATCTTCTACCAGTAGAGTAGATTCAAGTTGATGCAAAATGATGTTAAGGAGCAGGTTGTGTAACTGGGAACATAAGACTGAGTAGAAGACAACAACCAGCTGATGTAGAGTTGGGTGTGAAGTACAGCACATGAATTGAAATTCCATGCAAGAAAGGAGTAGGATAGAGGGGGCTGCCTGCATTTAGAAATGGATGGAATGGCAGGTATGTGAGTGCTAGGTGGGTGAGGACAATGAAGTTGTTCTAGGCAGGATCCTTTTCCCCATGAGAATGAGAAACTAACTTAGGATGTCTTAAAGTCAAGGATTTGCTAAACTGCGATGTCCAGATTGAAAATGAAATCAACCAATATTTATTTGAGTAGAAATTAAGAACAGGAAAATGCCAGAATTCTTTGTTAGCAACTTTCTCCTACTCCAGAACACACAGTTTACACTAGGTTTTCATGAACATCTATTCAAACTCCTCCCTCTCAGAGGACAGGTAGAAAAGAGTCCTTTTACTCTATCTTGTGTAAGACCACATACAAAATGCATTCTCACCCTCCAATTGGCAAGCTTCCTCTACATCATACAGACTCTGTTTGCTATTACCCAGCCATCTGAGTTAGGGAGTGATATGATTTATCAGATATTCCAGAGGAAATATGGAGTCCATCTTGTCCAGAGTCTGAAGGATGGACTCTATAATAACTAAGAATGACATTCCTCAGAAACTAAAAGAAGATACATCATCAATAACACAGAGTCCCTGTACTGTGGGGAGAGAGAGAAAGAAGCATCTAGAATGTGATGGGAATTGTCTATTGTGGGTGGACTGTTACCTGAAGCAAAGTTACAAAGGAAGAGTTAGAACAAAATATCAATGACTTTGAAATTCAATGAAACCACAAAGTATTAGAAAGACAATAAACACTGAAAACACAGAGACATGAGAGACTTTGTTGTTGATTCTTATGGTAACAGCATAGTTGAAATTTTGAACTATGATAAGACATTATAATTATGCATGTTGGTGGAGTTTTTTTAAAGCTGCATTGCCAGCAACTCAGATGAAAATTTCAATAGGAATTTATACTGTGTGCCTTCAATATAATAATTTACTATAATAACCTTCATGTTTCAACATAACAGCTGGGTTCTTTATTGAAATTTAAAACATCACCCTTAGTACAGTGGTTCTCAACTTTCCTAATGCTACAACCCTGCAATATGGTTCTTCATATTGCATGATCCACATAAAATTATTTTCATTGTTACTTCATAAATGTAATTTTGCTGCTGTTATGAATTGTAAATATTTTGAGATGCTGATGTTTGCCAAAGGGGTTTTGTGTCACAGATTGAGAACCACTGCCTTAGTGGATAAGAGCCTAGGGTGAAATTTCAGATAGGCCTTAATGTCTGTCTTCAGGTGTTTATTAAACTTCCTCTTACCCTAGTTATTTGGTCTGACAACCAGAGGCAGGGCTTACGTGGAATTTATTTGAGGATCAATGTCATACATCTAGTATAGAGCCTGACATGGAGATGCCTCTAGATGTGAGCAACATTCCTCCCCCACAAACCCATCTTTAGACTGGGGTACTTGCTAACTCTCCTCATCCACTAAATGTATTTTTAAATTGTGGAGGATTGTGAACCATGAAACCCTCAACATCATGAAAGGGAATGGTCACTCTCTCCTCAGTACACAGGAGTACTTAGGACCTAGCTGTGACTTCAGGCAAACAGCGATGCACTGAGCCGTGGGAAATCACAGTTGACATGGGCATTCTTCTTTATGGTTCCAAAATAAAGAGTTGTGCCCCACACTGCAAAATGCCATATGTGTCATATCTACTTTCTATTCCTTGAGGATTTCCATTTTGCAATTTTTATGAATTCCTGAAAATGAAATCAAATGGCATGTGTTTTTTTGATACCTTGACATTTCAGGATGGTTGGTTAACAGTAGTTGATAGCCTCTATTTTGCTAAAGACTGCTTGGAAAGGATTAACGGCAGGAGTGACTGAATACTTCTTGATTTGTACTTTTGCCTGAAAAGACAAAGGTCATAATTCTGGCCGTGTGAATTTTTCCTTATTTACCGATCTTGCTTTCTTCTGCTCCTTTCCACCAAGGGGCTTAGAGAATCTGAACAAGGCTAAGAACCCCTGCTTGTCTCTCTGTGGGCTGGTGACTCATCTGACTGGTCCTTTCCAGGAGCCTCTTCTCAGCTCTAGCTTTACTAGACGTTAGCTGGCTTTGTCACAGAGAGGGACATGGACCCTGCCGAGCCTGATATGAGCAGAAACATAGGAAAAAAAACCCTTTCCCCAAGATCTTTCTTTACCCCTCTGATAAAATTACCAGGAATACAGGTCACCCTAGGGAGATTAAGTGGTACCCACTGTTCTCTCTGCTTTTTTTATTGTCTAAAGTCCTCTGCCTCCATTTGTTGAGTACAGGGATTAGAGGAATACATCACCTTACAATATGTACTGGAAAGAGTCAGAAACTCACAGGTAGCTTTCTTCAGAAAATACTGTGAAAACAAAACTGAAAAATCAACATATGTTGGCATGTGTTATATAGATAAATTCCATAGAAAATGTGGATTAAAGATAACATATACAGTATTTATTTATTTGTTTGTTTATTTAACATTCTGGCCATATTTTTCCCCACCCCATTGTGTTCCCATCCCCCAATCCACTCCTCTGTTTCTGTTTAGGAAAGGGAAGGAGAGGTGTGTAGACTTACTCCAACTTGATACACAGTTAATTTTTGTATTTCTAGTCTCATATTCTACATAGAATGAGACATAGTTATTAATATTTGGATAAATGTAGCCATTTTGAAGTGCTCCAAAATTCTTGTATATAGAATAAGTTAGAGGCTCAAACACTTCAACACATAAAGTACTTACAATCTTCCTTTTTAAAAGTATTTTTAAATTCCTTATTAAAATAGGTTGATTGCTAGAATTTACAGATCATAATATTTGCCTGTGTGTAGGTTGTCGTTAATGTTGCAATTACTCTTCTATCAAACTTGTAATGAATGGGAAGAAGTAGACTGCCTCTCTGAGAATGAAGCTGTGGGGGAGACTAGTTCACTCTTAGAGGGCCTGGGAACCTGGCCCCTGTCCTGATGGAGAAGACTGGGCTGCTGGCTGGAGAGCTCCCCCTGGTGTCAGGTTGAGATAAAGGGAGGACTGCATTGCTGTATTTGTCTCCATATCTGTAAAACCATAGAAGATTCCCTTTTTAAACTTTTATTTTAATTAAATAATTTTTAGCAAGTCACGTGTAGTTATGGCTGACTTTGAACTCATTATGTATTTGAGAATGACCTTGAACTTCTTATCCTTCAGTGTCCATTTCTTTAGTATTGGGATTCCAGGCATGTATCGCCATATCTGGGGTCCTGAAGGCTGAACCCAGGGCATAGTGCATGCTAGACAAGCAGTCTGCCAACTGTGTTCTGTCCCCAGTCCTGGAGAGTTCCTATCCTAACAATCCAATGAATATCAGTGGTAGGAACGTGTTTTAAAGGCATATTCCTAGGGTCTGTATCCAAAATACATGGTTCAAGAGGGAGAGTGCAGGCCCCAGACATCTGCATTAGAAGGAGCCTCTCAAAGGGCACTCTGCAGTGGATGGCTCCTGAAGGCTTCTGAGACACTCTGGCCAGCCACACAGCATTGTCAGAATGGTTGCAGTTTGGGAATACGAATTGTATTTATTTAAGCAACTCTAGGTGGGGTTATTTTGGGGTCAGTTTTGTTTCATTTATAGTTTTATTTTCTCAACACTGACTTTAGAGTATGTTTCATTACACAGACACGTGTTTTATTTTTTGACAAAAAGAAAAGGCAAGCTGACATGGATAAATTAGAATATGTGATTTAAAAGGAAAATAAATTCTATTTCTGGTAAAAATATTTTAGAAACTCTGCAGTTTCAAATGTATATGTATATGTCACTGTATATATGTATGTATATGTGTGTGCACACACACACACAATCTCACCATCCTTCAAAATGTTATTCTCTTTGGAATTGGATGAAATGAGAGATTTGAGTCTCATCTAGAACATAAAGCCATTTTCAATGAAGCATAGTCTCCTGCCACCACAGCTAAAGCAGGATTTCCCATTGACAGGAATAATTAACTTTCAAAATACAAGTTGAAATAGAAACCAAGGTGGGTAGCTGGTGAGCCTTCTATGCATATTTATATGTTCAGCTAGCCTCTTACATTGTTCTTTCTGCCCAGGAATAAATTTTCCTTTATTGTTTGCCCAGGCCTCCCCCATTCTCACAAAGCTCCTGCCGTGCCAAGAGAGAAGTGAAAAAGGGCCAAGTGATCTGCTATTGAAGTCAGAAGACATAGCTCCCTCCCGGTGACCTTCCTAGATAATGAGCAGATATGGTTTTCTAATATAAAGGGAATAAATCAACAGGCCTTTCAGGAGCTGGGGCAATAACAGTGGAGTCCGAGACCATCAATTCTGAAAGCAAAGAGCAGAGACATCTTCCCTTACAGATCAAAGTTAGACTAGGGCACCATGGGGGACATTCTGCACAGACAAGGAAGGGGTAAATGTACATCGGCCCTCCCCCACCCTCCCATTCACCAAACACTTAAGTCCAAGGTCTATTCTATGAGAAAAGTCTCGCCTCCCTGAGATGACTCCCTAGGTGTTATTTTATATTGACTGAGTTAGTTCATACTTTAAAAGAATGAGGTGCTCATATTTCTCTTAACTTCTTATGTTGATTTTCCCCCTGTGGATTCAGTGCTAGATACAGGTGCCAGAGTTGTCTCACTCTACACACTTCTGTTGATCTGGAGGGAATCTTAGTGTTTCTATGTGACTATTAGCATCTCTGAAGGATGCTTGGTAGGTATGGGGCTGATAATACAGGCGGCAAGTGACAAAGACCACAGATCACCGCATTGGGTAGATCACAGGGAATATCTGTGTGCAGAGACATGTTACTCATTTCCCAGTTGTGTATTAGGTGTGTGTCATGACAATACAGTAATGTTTAATTAGAAGAACACTATATCATTTCAGTAAGAACAACAGCTACTTACCAAGTTTTAACTATGTGTTGGGCATTATGCCACATCTTTCTAAATGCATCAACCCTTAAAGGTGAACTTTCATCTCTCTCTTTTCAAAATGGATATATAATCTATAAATGTAAGTGGCCTGCAGGAGGTCATGTGAGTGCAGATCCACTTAATAGCAATGGATATTTTATATAAGGCTGTGTGGCCCCGTAGTCCACTCATTAAAGCATGCTTGTGAGCCACTCGAAATGACCTCAGATCACGGACTAATAAGGGTGAAGAGAGAAACACTGCTCAATTTCTGACTTTTACATAGGGACTGGCATTTGGATAAAGATTTTGGCCAGTAAATGGTAGACAGTTCTGAAAATTTTAAAATACAAGATGGTATGTGTCTGGTTTCATAAATTTCCCTTATTTCCCCCTTATTTATATGCTTCCTGAGAGACTGAGACAAAGTTCCACACAGATCTCTGTTCTGTTCAATCCTCTCCCTCAGTCATCCTTCCTTGGTAAGAGTTGAATATTTTGTGTAAGTTGGTAAGATCCATTTAGTTCATCTTTCCTGTGTTTCCTGGAGAACTTGATGCAATTGAGCTTGGTCTCAAATCTGCAATCACTAATAGATGTGGTCCAATACCCTGTGCCATTCGTGATAGAAATTGTATTATCGTAAAGATACTCTGACTGTCTCTGTCTCTCTCTCCTTCCTCTTCTTCATCTCTCTTTGTCCATCCCTCCTTCCATCCTTTCTCCCTTTCTCCCTCTCTCCCTCCTACCCACTCTAATTTCCCCCTCCACCGTCTCTCCCTCCTTTTCTGCCTCCCTCTCTCCTTCCATCCCTCCTTACATCCAGTACCTCGTCAATCTCTCCCTCCTTCCTTCCCCTCCCTCCTTTCCTCTAATTCTAACAAGCATAGCACAGGACAATAAGCTCTTTGGGGGGGTTCCTGTGGTTATCTCAGTAAAGAGCACCCCTCCAAACCCTTTCTTCTCTCACCATTGCAGACAATAGCATCATCCTTGAAAGAGCTGGCTGCATCTCACCACTACTGCAGAGATGAATCTAAACACTTCTGAACTACTTAATAAGATTATTTGGAACCCTGAAGACAGTTCTTCCTTTATCTGTAGGCTCACCCTGGGATAAATGTTTGTAGTTCCCCAATCACAGCAGTTTCTCTTGCCTCTTAGTCTTGACTTACTGTTCCTCTGTCTCAACCTTTGTAAGCTGACTAACTCTTAGTGACTTCTGAGATATGAATTTATACATCGTTTTTCTGATTTACCCTCTGGCATATTTTTTAGAGCATCTCTAAGAATTGGAATTTTTATCCCTACTTTCAATTCCCAATTTGTGTACTTCAACTTCTACCCATCTCACTGAGGCAGGGGACTGTGTTTGTAGGGTTCTCATCACGTCCCCCAGATTAATTTGGACAAGGTGCAACACAGAGCAGGCACTAAACAAATATTTGGAAATTATCTGGGGAACATTGCAGTTGAATTGTGAACAAATATTTCCTCCTTTTGAGTTTCTTTTCTGTCAACCTTCCCACCTAGTATTGGTTACAAAATGGCATGTTTGTAGCATAACACTGACTTCCTGGACTATTCAGTTAATTGGAAACATCACTTGCAACAGAACTATAGGTTAAGGAAGGCGACCTCATGTTTTTCAATAACATATCACTTTCTGATATTGTTGATCTGTAATGGAATAAATGAAATCACATGAAAACTTAATGTTCAATAATTTGGTGATTAAGGAGCATGGTCATTGGTGCTAAGGAAACTGGAAATTGAGAGGACACCCTCTGCCACTGAATATTTCAGCTTCTCACCTTCCCCCAAACAAACCCTCCAAATTCTAGGTGGTGCTCTAGGGGGTTCCCTTCTCACCTTCCTGCCAAAGAGATTGAGAGTTGTGACTTCTTCCTGTTCTCCCTTAGAATCCATGCTCCTGGGCCTCAAGCTATGGTTC
The DNA here is from genome assembly GCF_003668045.3 of Cricetulus griseus. Taxonomy (NCBI): domain Eukaryota; kingdom Metazoa; phylum Chordata; class Mammalia; order Rodentia; family Cricetidae; genus Cricetulus; species Cricetulus griseus. The sequence continues at coordinate 120,550,504 of NC_048596.1, read as the reverse complement.
AATGCTTAAGAGTGCTTGCTGTATTTTCATGGGACCCAAATTTGGTTCCCCAGCCCACACTAATGAGGATCACAATTTCCTGTAACTCCACTTCTAGGGGATGTCACCCTCTTCTGGTCTCCACAGAGAGTCATACCTGTGTGCACATACCCCACCCCATACACATACATACACATAATTAAAAGTAAAAACAAATTTTCAGAATGTATCCATGATCCTGCAAGGGAAGGTAAAAATGTTTTCATACATGAAACAACATTTATTGAATAACTGTAAAAATAGTAAAATAATGAAAATCCATCTTTTTATTGTACGTGGCTAGTCTACAGAATTGTAGGTAAAGGGAAAATCATATATACTTTCATTATTTAAAACTTGGTTAAAATTTTATAAAGATTTATAAAATGCATACAGTTTAAAATATATACAATGTACAAAATATAAAAAGGAAGAAATAATATGACATGAAGTTTTTTTTTTTTTTTTTTTTTTTTTTTTGGTTTTTCGAGACAGGGTTTCTCTGTGTAGCTTTAGAGCCTATCCTGGCACTTCTTCTGGAGACCAGGCTAGCCTCAACCTCACAGAGATCCTCCTGCCTCTGCCTCCTGAGTACTGGGATTAAAGGCGTGCACCACCAACATCCGGCAACATGAAGTTATTTCTAAAGGCAATAAGACTTCATGTTGTCTTAAGATACTTACAGAAAAATATCCCTTGTCAATGACTGTGTGTATGTGTGTATGTGTGTGTGGGTGTATGTGAGTGATCATGTGTGCATGTTTAATTGTCATTACTAATCAAGCATATCTACTCTTAAAATCTGAAATTCTCCAAAATTGGAAACTTTCTAAGTACTGAAATAATGTCACAGTAGAATTCTATTCTTTCTTTCCTCTTCCCTTTTCGTTTGTTGGTTTTGTTTTTATCTTCTTTTTTCTTTTATTAAAAATGTATGCTTTTCATACAATATACTCTCATCATGGTTTTCCCTCCCACAAATCTCCAATTGACACAAGATGATTCACAATAAAGAGATAGATATAAGTAGTAGGTAAGCTATCTACAGGATTTGGAGCATATAATACAACATGACATATAAACTTTTTTTAAAAAAAATTTAGACTTGGATCTCATCCCCAGAATAAGTCACTGTGTATATTTACATATTTCAAACTGCAAAAAAAAATAGAAAATTTGAAGCTCATCTAGCTCCAAACATTTCAGATAAAGGATATTTTGAGTCATTCCATAATACATGGTTATTTATTTTATTTATTTTTCATAGAAGAGTGGACACTACTAATTTGTCTTTTACAAAACACAATAAACTACTTGTTCTCTTGAATAACTGTGTAGCATTCTGTTTTATAATTAGATACCCATTTAATTCAATATCAATTAACACTTATTTGGGATGTTTTGCAGCCTGAATTGTCCTCATTGTGGTAGTTTTTATTTATCATTGCTTTAGAAAATGAAACTAGTGGTCCTTTCACTTCATTCTAATTTTAGTATTACTGTAAATTAAGCAATGAAGTAGCTGGCAAGGTCAATGACTCTTCTGTATGTTGACTGACTTTGCCAAATAACCAATTGAGTCCCATTTAATCAGTTGTGGAAACCTACCCTTGCACCCTTCTCAGGAGTGTGGGTGGTCCTTTTGTCTAAGGTAAAATTGGTATTTAGAGTTCTTATTTTAATGGGTGTACAAGTGATGCTGAACATCTTTTGTTTGTCTGTTTGAAATAATTCTTTTTAAGGAAGGAGGCAGGAAGGATGCCAATTTAAGATGAATGATATCACACTTTATTGATTGATCTATGGGCTCATATTAATATACAAGTTTTGAAGACATTGTTGAACATATTTTGAGGGCAAAAGGAAAAGAACATGTTGTAATGACAATCAGGCCTCCAACATTTTACTGGTTATCAACATTACAAGTCCAATATTCTTGTCATAGTGACCAGTACATACTTGCTGAAGATATTCTCTGATGGTTATTACTAGGAGGTACTTGACTACCTGGGCTCCAATTGTTCTTTGTAAGGAAAAATATTAACCTTCACTTTGTGCCATTCTGCAATTGCATGTCTGTTCCAACAGCCCATCTCAGTAGGAATGCATATACCATAGGCATTCACTGTGTGTGGAACTTCCACTGATCTGTGTGAAAGAATGCCAAGATAACAACCAATAATAAATGAAGCCCTCAGTTTATCAATCCATTTTCCCATGAACTTAGAGTTCTGCCTTAACCCTGTATTTTTTTCAAATTGTGTGTGTGTGTGTGTGTGTGTGTGTGTGTGTGTGTGTGTGTGTGTGTGTGTATAATGCCACTGTGCATGTGTAGACATCAGAAAATAATGTGAAAGTTGGTTCTCAACTTCCATTATGAGTTTTGGACATCAGAACTGCACAGCTAGCATTTTTGCCTCCTGAATCACTGAACAGCCCTGCCTTGGTTTGTAGAACTGGATTTTGCAGTTTCAACTAGGCTAGGGTGACTATCCAGAGACTCCCAGGGATCTATTTGCCTTCCTCCCCAGTGTTGAAACAAAAAGAACATACCTCTACTTCCAGTTCTTTCCCAAGGATTCTGAGGATTGAACCTCATGTTTACGCAGTGATCTATTATCACTGGGGTCCTCTCCTTAGCCTTCCTTTGCAGTTTGCCAGTTTTCTGTCTGCACATCCTCCCATGTGGGTAGACCATGTGGACTTACAGCATTCTTGGTGTTGAAACAAAGCTGATGCTTTTCTGAAATGTGTCTTCATCCACCCAGGTTCTTATGATGAACTCATTCATCATTTTTTATTTAGTGTAAAGAGATCTTTAGGCACTTCCTTGGGTCAATAGTTTGATTCAAGTGATGTGAACAAAGAGGCAGCATTCTTTCCTTGCCATCTTATCTCACTGGGTGCCATACACTTGTGAGAATGAGAGAGATCAATAATTTACTCTTATTCCCTATAAATCTTTGCTCTGTTTCTAGAACCAAGTAGACTAGTACAGAGAAGCTTGAGACCTTTTATGGCTCATCTTCTGTCTATCAATTGTCATCTGTTCATCTAAATATATATAGAGGCAGATAGATAGATAGATAGATAGATAGATAGATAGATAGATAGATGGCTTTTCATCAAAGTCTCCAAAGAATGTATTTTGAGAAAAATGAAAAGAGAAAGCTAAGTTCTTTGTGAATCACTCTTTTATTTGTCATACATGAGAAATTAAATTTTATTTTTGCTATTTGTTTAGTAAACACATTCTTAATAAAAAATCAAAGACACATTAGTTGAAGGATAGGTTCATCAAATGAGTTGAACAGATTAATGCAATATTTAAGTACAAACTGATTTTAGATTTAACTTTCCCTCCTTTCTCTCTATTGTTCCTCCTCTAGGTTTTCCAAAGGTTTATAAAATAGTGCCCTACTTTTCTTTCCTAGCAAATATGTCCTTTAATTTTTCTTTTTAGTTAATATATAGGAATATAAATATTACTAAGGAAACATGAAATGCTTTTGATACATTTAGGCATTGTATAATACATCAGGGTACATATATCTCTCTCTTCAAACATTTATCATTTTACCAAAAAAGTAAAACATCCAAAGTCCTTTCTTTTTGCTCTTTGGAACATACAAAATATTGTCCTTAACTACAGTTGCCATACTGATTACATGAAATCTTATTTCTCCATTCCAACTGTAACAGTACATTTACACTCAAGCCTTTACCATCTCTCCCTCTACTTCCTTCCTTATGAAATCACATTGTTCTATAACCTCATTGTCATTTAGTATAAATTATTTGAGAATGTATCTGAAACTAAGTACATTTTCAGGAATGTATATTAATGCTACATAGTTCTTATTTTATGTGTATTATTTTATCTTATGGTCTCATTCTTGCTATGGGGAGCCTAACATCCAGGGGTTTTATGACTCAGCTTCTATCACATCTGTGTTGGCCCAGGGCCTGGTATATTTTTAGGTAAACAAGAATAAACTGGGATGAGATCTATGTTGCCTTTCTCACTGCACACAGCATCTAGGTCTAAGAGAGAGTTAGGGACTGTGTATCTTGCTCCCCATGGCAATAGGTGTCCATGATAAACTGGGAGTGTCAGGATGCTGAATATAAACTATCTGAAACATGTGTCTATCACGTGCTTAGTTAGATTCTAATTGGGCTGCAGCACTTTTTCAGATTCCAGGTGCTTCCTAGAAGTAGACACAAGTAAGCTGAGAGCAGGGACTAGTGTCCTTCCACATTGCCCTGGCCATAAGCAATGAGTTATTAGGGTAACATTCCAAGACCCTTACCAGGCACTCTATGCTGTGACTGCTATTGCTTTGCTCCACAGCAGGGAAGCTAAACCCTGGAAACTATCTAGAAGATTGAGTTCCTGCAAAGCAAAGATATCTGCCATACAGCATTGTAATGATTGACTCAAAATTTGTTAGTTTGGCAGTATAAAAAGCTCCAAATACTATGACATCACATGTTTATTCACAAAGTCAACAGATTTAAAGGGCCTTGTGCTTGCTTTGAGAACTGTAACCCTAATTAATATTGCCATATCTAATGCATGTACTCAAGCATGTCTGCAAGATTATTGAGGACAGGTTTTATAACTCATGTACTGGTGAAAATCCTGAGTACCCAATAACTTAAGTGATAAACAGCATCAATTGCCTAATGGTGATGTCATCATATGGCTTCTGATGTCTGGCTTTTTCCTCACTTTGCAGTTTTGCAAGAATGGAGGAAGACCCATGTGATCAGGGTTGCTGGAGTGCTAAAGGCATGTTCTGCGTAATCTGTCCTTGGGTGGAAAGGCCTCTGATTCAATGGATCCCTGGCAGGGTTTCCTGCAGGGCTTTAATATGTATGTTTCTCCCAGCTGTCCGAGTGTTTGGTACATCTGAAAGTCATTGAGCACCACTGCTCAGTGACATCTTTCACACTAATGTTCAGTTGTGGCTGTGCAGTTTTATTGTTGCTGATAGTACTAATGCCTCTGTGTAAAGTGGCTCCTTTGTTCCCATCCTTTTATCCTTTGTACTCGTATCTCAGCGCCACTGACCTTTTAGCTTGTATGCTTTGCCAAACTCAAGAGAAAAGCCAATCTCCCCTTCCTTTTACTTGGCATTTGTGTCTCATTCTCATCCTGACCACCTCTCTTACCTTTTTAATCCTTTTACGCCTCCTTTAGTATGTATCTCAAAGAAATAGAGAGAAACCATATAAGATGTGGAATATGGGATTTATCCAGAGCCTTTCATTAAAAAATGCTAACACTAGAAAATTCATCATCATATATGCATGTATTCACATATATGTATGTATATATTCATATATATGTATATATGTGTGTATATAAATATGCCTACACATGTAGGTATCTGTATATACTATATATGTGTGTATATATATATATGTACATATATATATATATATGACACAAAAAAGAAAAATATATTCACAAAATTATGGGCATTTATACGGATCTTTGCTCCATGGGAAATGATAAAAATGCAAAAGGAATGGAGGAATACAGGTAAAGCAAATGCAAGTAGGGATGGGATGGGTAGCCTCATGCTTTTGGCCACTTCTTTGGCTAATAACATAGAAGCCAGTCCATACTGCTCCTGTTCAGAAATAAAGAGAACCATTGTGTCCACTAATATCAGAAGTGGGAATTCTACCCTATTTTTCATTTAATTGGAAGTTATTACTACATCTGAGTAGAAGAGAAAAAATAATGGGTCATCAATGATCACTAAAGGGACAAGATTCCTTTCATCCTGAGTTTAGAGTAGACACAAATATATGGGGAAACTCAAAGTCTTTGAAAAAAAACTAGAACCATGTTATGTTGCCTGTCTTTTCCAACAGGTGCTGGACACCCATGACATTTGTTAAAGGGCCTTTTATATGTTCAAGAGATGAACATATAAAAGAGATGAACATATGTTCAATCCTTTTTCTTGGCTCCAAAATCTCCTTCCTTCATGAGTCTATCCTGGTACCTGACATCTGTGTTGCTGCATTTGTTTGTGTTACTTTCAGTAGTGTGTGGGTTGAGTATAGGATCCCTTGTTCTGCACTCACTCTTTCTCTGGAGGTTGAGAATAAAGCCACAATGTTCTGACTCTAGCTGTCATCCTTTCTTCCAACAGACTGGATGACCATGGACACACAGATTCACATTGTTGTCACATGACTTCAGTTTGGTGCTAATGTATCCTTTATAAGGATACATTATATTTAAGTGAGCAGCTTAAAAGAGAAGTGCTACCAAAATGCTCAACCATACCTAACATACCTGAACTTGATTCTTGAAAGCTTGCACCACCAAGAAACAATGCATATATGTCCTAGCAAGGAAGAAGACATCCAGGGACTGATATTTTTCCATACCATGTAACAATGGACCTCATCCTGGGATCCAGTATTTCCTGTGGCCATCTATCTGATTGTTGTTCCTCCAGATGCCTTAAAAACTCAGTAGTGACAGTAGATCAGAATCAGGTTTTACTGATGGCTGGACAGCAAACAAATAAATAAACAAATAATGGGTAATAGTGGAATTTAATGTCAGAGGCCAGGCATAACAAACATTCTTTATTATAAAGAAAAGGGCCATGCCCAAAATACAGCCTCACAAATTTCTTATAGTACCCTATTAAAATAAAAGAGAGAACAATAAGATGACATAACCATCTCACACAATCTTCAGGCTCCAAGTGAGATTTGTTTTGATGTCCTCAAATCCCTTTCTTAGAGTCTGTTTAATTATTCATGCATTGGCTTTACAGAGAAATTATATCTTGCAAGGTACTTGGCTGAGTTAATAAATAGAATGGTCACATTAATTATCAGATGCAAACTTGGTCTGATTATTGTGGATGAGGAATAGCAAGGCTCCCTCTGCATTCTCCCATTAAGAGCTGGGTGGGGCGGGTGGCCCATGAATTAACAATCTCACACAGGAGGCAGAAATATCTTGCTTAGCTATGAACTTTGATGACTGACTATGTTTTAGAAGAGCGAGATAATGTGTACTGAGCAGCTCCAAACACAAATGGTTCTTTCTGATGCCCTTTGGATTCTTTCAGTAGCCTTTTGGGAAAGAATTTGTTAACTCTGACTTTACACATGAGAAAACCTAGTCTCAATAGAGTGAAGTGAGTTTTTCAACAACTATCATTCCGGAATATCAAAAACAAACAAACAAACAAACAAACAAAAAAACAGAAAAGCCAGTGAATGTATTTGACAAACACATGCTTTGTGTCTCCATACTTGTCATCTCCTGTGTTTTTCGAAGTTATCATGGTTCCATCCTTCTAGTACTCAGGCTTACTTCCTCTTACTTCCTTGTTTTTGCCTCCAGGTGTCTCCTCTAGCTGTTGTGTCTCTAAGCTGAATTGCAGTTTGAAGCGTTGAACCAAGACTCTTCCAGCCATAGAGAGTGCTTTGTTCCTTTGCCACAGTGTAGCAGTCAACACATGCAAATTTGAGTGTCAGAAAGCATAATTTTCCTCTGACTGTAATCTTGAAATATAAGACAAGCAATTCTGGGCACATTATTTCCCTTCAGATAGCTTTCTGTAGTCCAGTGCCTGGTGCAGAAGTTCATAATTCTTTCTCTTTACCAATAGTGTATGGATGTGGGGCAATTGTAATCATCAGGGCTTTTGTTTGATTAGTGTATTTATTCAGAATTGTAACCCAAGCCAGTAACTTCCGCAGCTCCCAGTTCTCTGATAAAACCCTAAAACTTTGCTAGAGCTTGCAAAGCCCATAACTTTCCTGTATCACCATTTGCCCTATCCATCACTTCAAACATGACTTCCATGTGTTTCATCTCCACTGGCCTTTCATGCTCTTTCCATCATTTTCTGCTCCCTCCATTTACAAGGTCTTTGCACAGGTTCTTTTTCTGGGAGCCTCTTCCCAACCTATACTTAATATCTTCTCAGTCTTGAAATGATTGAAGCCGCTTCTTTCTCAGAAGCAGAATCTCTGTCTCAAGAACAATTGAGATAAATGTATGCACTCCACATACTGTGTATCAACCATATAAATTGTTATTTGTATTAGTATTGTTAATGACTGATGTCTATATGGTTTAGTAGATTATAAACTTCACAATTACAGACACTGAATTGGCTTCTGATTACCATCATAATCCTAGGAACTGTCCACTGGGATGCTCCCTGGTCAGACACTAAATGTTTGAGTGTTTTCAGTTTTATTATGGGTGATACAGTTGCTGTTTGCTTTGCTCTGATGCAATGGCAAGATCTTAGGCAAGATCTTAGCCCAGTTAGAACTTAAACTGATAACACAGTTATATATATATATATATATATATATATATATATATATATATATATGTTTAAGTTGTTTGATTTTGGAGGGCCAGGTGTGTATATGTTGACACACATGTGTACATGTGCATACAAGTATGTGGAAACCAAAAAAATGACATACTATCTTCAATAGCTCTCTACCTTATTCATTTGTTAATTTTCCGACAATTACATACACACACACAAAGAATAAACTGAGCATATACATCTTCCAATACCCACACTTATTCCTCTCCTACTCCCACTGAACCCCTTTCATCTTTAGAACATAATATAGATTTTTATGAATGAAAGTAGTCTTAGAATATATCTTCTAAATATGGAATTCTATTCATGTTTATTTTAGTTCAGAACACTATTTTAAACTGTTCCAAGATCCATGTTGAGTTCAGAACTTGTAGATACAGTGTAATTTACTTTGCCTATCAAAGTTTGTTGGACAGTAGGAAGTGAAAATATGGAAACATATTCATAGGATTGAGTGCCATAGTGGTTATACATCCAGTTTAGTTCTAATACTGCTCACATTTGGAAATCATTTGCTTCTTTCTGTCTTTCTACTTGCATAATGGAGATAATAATAGAAATTTTAAGTGAAATAGATGAGAACTAAACATGACAATCTAGGAAAAATGTTCACTATCATGTTGCATAGCTAGTAAATGTTCAGTGAATGTTAGAGTTGCCATAAATAAGGGGGGGTGTATGATCTGAAATGCTTCCAGAAGTAATAAACATGGGATAGCCATTGTTAGAAAGTTCTGATTTGAGGTAATATATAATGAACCACTGATAATCTGGATATGGTATATTGAAGAATGTTAACATCATCAACAGGAAGAAGCAAGTAGGTGGTTACAGAGAGGAGGGAGTCACAAGGTGTCCATGTTCTTCCCCACATCTCTACCTGCTTCTCACTCCTCTCTTCCCCCAGGGGAAGCATTTGTCATACCCACTTCCTCATACCACAAACATCATTGCTTCTGGGTACTTCTGTAAGCATTGTAACCTCTGCTAACATTATATGTGAAGGTGGCTGAGGTGGCCAGAGTTGGCCTTTGGAAAGTGAGCTATGCAGTTATTTTTAGATGGACTGAAATAGCAGCAGGGGATTCCATTAATAGGAACTGTAAGAACTGTCTCCTCTCTGGAAAGTGGTAATGGCTTCTGAGAAGTGACACTATTGCCATCATGAATTTTATTCTGAAGAAGGTTCCCAGAGTCTTCAGCTGGATTCGTATTGTGTAGCTTTGTCTATTTAGTGTTAAGCAAATGAAGCCCTGAGCATTCTTTACCTTTCTGCTTGGGCTGGAAGAAAATGAGAAGCAAAGCCAGACTAGCTCTCATGGTTAAACTGTTCCTGGCTAATAAAACTGCAGGAACTGTACATTAGGATGTCTTCCATAAATCAGCCTTGGGGAGAATTAGGTGCTGAGAGATGGAGGAATGATGTTTAATCATCACTTGTAGGAAATCATTAGCTGCACACCCTCATTCTGCTACTTGCCCATTCGTCATTCCCCAAATGCGACATTCCCCCTAGACCATTAACATTTCTCAATGACTTTCTAAATGCAGAAAAAAGCCAAAGAAGAGGTGAAGGATGGGGAGGCATTATGGAAACACACAACTGAGAGATGTCTCTGCCGCTTGCCTTCTGTGCATGTGCATGTAAATAGAGCACCGTAAGAACGAGTTGATCGATCATCTGGCTAGCCAGCTGCTGCAGTTTGAGCTAAAGGAGCTTCTGACTCCTGTTTGCCTACAAAAATAAATAACACCTTGATATAGCTTTCTTTTTACCATGTGCAATACTATTCTGGTGTTTTCCGTCCCATTCATAATAAGGTCAGGTTGGTTATAGTGGCAGGCTCCCAAGCTTTGGGAAACTGAGTCTCCATGAATTATCTTCCTAATTCTCTCTAGAAAAAGAAAACAAAATGTCAGTATGTGTAGGGAGTAGAAAAGAAGGAAGTGGCCTGTTGAAACAGGTTCATTGTCCAAAGGCTAAACATCCTTCAGTGGTTGACAGGTAATGATGTGTAAAACATAGCTTTGTTGAGCAATTTACAGGAGGGAAGAATATTCTAACATTTTCTACTAAACACAGTTTATGCTTTCTGATGCTAATGCATGCATAGAAAAATCTTTTAGGGATTTTTTTTCCTTATCAAATTGCCTCTAATCTTTACTTCTGGTTGTTTCTTAATTACTTTTAGTCATGGATCATAGATGTTTTCAGTTTCCCTTTGCTTTCATATTGGCAGAGATATGATGGTCAGTGACAGCAAGTTTGCTGAGAATTTACCATCTGTATGCCAAGAACTGTAGTAAGAAACATGTCCTGTACCACCAGACTGCAAAGAAAGGGCAATTTTCCTAATTTTATTCTCAGAAAACTTAGAGGTAGTGATAATGATTTCCTATGTTCATGAAGCTTGTATAAATCAGATCCAAGTACTGTGGGACCTGGAAGTTGCAGTGTAGAAATGGTCTTTCAAAAACCATTAGGAATATAAATGGAGCTGGGTTACAGACAAGTGAAGTTTTGTCAGCTTCCTGCATAATTTGCTTCCTTTCAGCTGGTTGTGGCAAAAGTTGGGCTGATCTAAGTCTCCCTGAGTGATCAACTGTACCTAGTTTGTGCATATATTAAATAAATAAACACACACACACACATATATTTGTCCTCATTATTGCTATCTACTCATAAGGTGTAGGAAATGTGAGTGTTTTTGATATCACAATAGTCTAAGAAGAAGGGATTTTGGAAGACTAGGAGAAAAATGGAGGACTAATCATGAGCTGTCTGCACAGATCAGGAATTCTTCTGGGTCTTTTAAATCTCCAAGGGAGGCAGCCATAGGTAAAGAAGTTCTCTGGATATGTTCACAAGAGAGCCAGATCCATTAAGAAGAGGCAGAGACTAGTTCTCTAACATTCTAGTTCTCTTCATTAACCACAACTCAATACAGAAGAAGATTCCTCTGAACAAGGTTGAGAACAGCTGAACTCTATGGACTGCCCATACTGTGGGGAACCAAATAATTCTGTATGAAATATTTTGGGGCCCAGCCTCCAGCTTCAGCAAACAGAGGCACCAGAAAGCTCCGGCCCACTATTGTATTGTTAATTGCCAGTAGGGCTACTATTGTTTACCATGGCCTCATGGTAATATGCCTCCTATTTTCATCTCTGTGGGCCTAAGCATCTGAATAGGCCTACACCTGGGCAGAGGTACAAGGTGTGCTAGTGACTAGGGCGAACAGGAGAGGAGAGGAGGAAAGACAGAAATGGTTCCCTCGTGGGAATGGCAGGATGGTTAAGAAACAGCAGAAAGGATGGCTAATAAAGAAATAAATCTAGTTCTACAACATGGAACTGTGAGCTCTCTGAAGATGACAAGATGCCTGTGTTTGGTTTTTAATCGCAGCTGGGTTGCTAGGAGTTTCCAGGTCCACAAACCCCCACTCAGGCCGCACCTCTTGGGTTAAGGCTGAAACATGCTGGGTCACGACACCATACAACATTTGATGGCTTGGTACCCACACACACTTTGTCAGAACTAACAGTACACAGGGGGTTACTGATAATAGTAACAATATTAGTAATAATAAAGTAATAGTTATAAAATAGTAATAATAAAATAGGTCAGGTCTGGCAGTGGTGATGCATGCCATTTATTCCAGCACTTGGGAGGCAGAGGCAGAGGCAGACAGATCTCTGTGAGTTCAAGGCCAGCCTGGTCTACAGAGTGAGTTCCAAGACAGGCTCCAAAGTGCCCTATCTCAACAACCAACCCCCAAAGTAAAATGGTCCATGAAGTGAGAGAGAAGTCAAGGAGATAGATAGGTTTGGAACTGTGGAATTTGGAAGGAAATAATGGGGGTTGGATAAGAGCAACATAGATTGTATACATGAACAAATTTTTTAATATAGAAATAAAATATTATGAGATAAAAGAAGAGGCAGTGAATCAGTGTCAAGAAGCTATGTTTCAGCTCTGGTTATATCATGGAAGTGACCAGCCCCCCATTTTGGCAGCCATGACAGTAACACGTGCTAGCTGTGACCTTGTCCTAGTCACTAGAAAGTCAGATCCCTACCTCGTGGCAAGGAACCAATCAAAAGTTAGCTGGTGGCATTATGCTTTATGACTCTGGGTGTGCTTTATGGACAAGTGCACAGCAATGACTCGCAGAGCATAGCAACCACCCTTGGAGGGCCTATGGGCCATAACAACCAGTTAGCCAATCAACATAGGGCAAGCCCTCCAAGCCTGGAGGCACACCAATCCTGAGCCTGTGCGTACCCCTAGACACTCCCCTTACGCTGCCCTACAAGATCGCTTGGCAGCTGGTTCGAGGTGTCTTTGCTAGCCATCTGCCATGGCAGATGGGTGAAAGACCCGAGCTAACATGGGGTTAGCTCGTTAAAAAACAATAAAGCCTCATGCAGTTTGCATCAAGCTCTAGAATGTGCCTGGTGATTGGGGTGATCGTGGTCATGGCCTGGGACCCCAGATACCTGAGATTTTCTGGGGTTCTAACAGAAGAGCCTTGAGACCTTGTTTCTTAAGCTGGAAATGGAGAACTCAAGTTGTGGAATTCTGTGATTCTAACTCAATAATGTATTCACTTCTATATATCTAACATGTTCCTTCTTGCTGAATATTTATGGAACACTTCATAGTATTTTACATAGGATGCATCCAAGTAAAGTGTGCAAGTAGAGAGAAAAGCTAAAAGGATATTTTGGATATGGTATAAAGAGACAAAAACTGGGAACAAGTGATAACCACCATAGTACTAAAAGTAGTACCAAATATCTACAAACATAAAATATAGCATTGCACTGTTGTGTGTAAATGAAAACCCAGTAGAATAGCAGAAGATACAAGCGGTTATAGATCCCATGGGATTTGGAAGAGCTATTTAACACATCATATAGCTGAGTATATCATATCCTAATAATTTGCAATAGGAAATATTGCTGATGTTGACACATGCTCAGAAAATTAGGAAACATAACTTACACTAAGTTTAAGGAACAATGTGTATTCAAAGAGAACAGACAGAAATGAAGTAAATGGAATTCTATGGGGACAGGAGGGAGCTTTAGAGGACTTCAGATGTTGTGGTCCCAGTTTATCATCACCTTACTTTAAGTCATTCTTTTTTTTTTTTCCTTTGGAGCCTATCCTGGAGACCAGGAAGTCATTCATTTTTTATTGATAAATGTAAACACCTAATATAACACTCACATTATTGGCCTGGAACATTGCTACTTATTAGGAAATGGACTAAAAGTGAGAGGAAACCAGACACAAATATTCTCTTGAGATTATTGGGGGTCAGTAGGAAAAAGAAGGACATGAGGGTGGTGCAAGTGAAGGAGATTATGTTATAGAGGAAATGGAGAGAAATTTTTAGAAATTAACATGCCTTTTAGAGCTCTCTGGACTGTGAGAAAGAGATTAGAAAGCAGTTCCTCTTGTCACTGCTTGCGACAACTGAGCCATATAATAGTGTGCTTACTTCGAGAATTGATTAAGGGCTGGAGAGGAGTGGAGATAACAGCAAAATAAGCAAAATGGTATATGTATCTTACAAGATAAATACAAGATGAACTGTTTATGATAAAACTACCTATAGTAAACATTTAAAAAAATGTCAGGATGGAAATACAGTGCTGTCAGATTGCATTGCCAGTAAGGAAGAAATGGGATATGGATATGAGTCAAAGTATTTAAATGGATGTATTTATACATATTAGCAATAGTGCTGTGCTAGTCTCCACCCACCCCATGTGCATGTGCCTCTGTTTATCTAAGTATGTATGTGTATGTGCATGTGAATAGACACAAAGATGGAGAATTTTAACATAAAAAAATCTTTTGTATTTAGTTATAAAGTAGATTTAGATTTCGATTATAGATTAAATTCAGTTATAAATTATCCCTATTTTTCATTTAAGCTATCTTATGATAAAATATAAATAAATGCATTGCTTATAGTCTATAAAATAGTATTTTAGTTTTGATATTTTTGTGGTATTGGGGCTTGAACCCAGATCTTTAATATACTATAAAAATGCTTTTGCTGATCTAGATCCCCTGCCTATACAATTTAAATCTCTTAAGTTCACTATGTCTCAGTTTCGGAAGATATTAGAACATAACATGGCCAAGATATTTCATATCCACAAAGCATTTAAAATCTTAGAGTTGAGTGTTAAAATGACTTCTTAATGTTAATTTGGGTTACCTTGTTGTTGGGTGAGTATATATATATATATATTATATATATATATATATATATATATCATTTGATTAACTAACTTCTTCCTTAATAAACCAATTTCCAGGCAATAATAACAAATACTGATATCCACTACTGAGTTGCTGTGGAGTATTTTGATTCCCTAGGGAGTTGTTTTTTATTGCAGATGGGATAGTAAGGGTGATAGGCCTGTGTTGTTGGTATTAAATAGAGGACTGAAAAGCTTGTCACTTGCCAGGAGTTGGTGGTGCACACCTTTAATCCCAGCACTCAGGAGGCAGAGGCAGGTGGATCTCTGTAAGATCAGGCCAGCCTGGTCTTCAGAGCAAGTGCCAGGATAGGCTCCAAAGCTACACAGAGAAAACCTGTCTCGAAAAAAAAAAAAAAAAAAAAAGCTTGTCACTCTGAGTATATCTCATGATTAGAATGAAGCATGTTCTATACTATAAGAAGGCACTAAGAAGAAATTGTCATGGCTGTTACTAGTTGAAGGTGATACAGACCTAAAAGTGGAGAAGCATTTGCTTTGTTTGATTCTTACAGTGAAGATTTTCTGACGGAATTTCTGTAGTCCTGTTTGCCTGTAACAAATATATTTTTCTCAAAATGATCATTGTGTTTTTAGCATGCACTAATACCAAACATTTGCATCAAAGCTCTCTTAGTCCACTGAGAAGGCATGGGAGTTCAGCAGACATCCTTTAACCTTACTGGCCATTTTGGCTGCTAGATCAGCCATAGTGGGAGCAGAAGAAAGTGTCGGTGTAGCAATTTCTCTATCAGAGAGGGCATCTTGGGGAAGGCAGCACCCACAGGAGTAAATGAAGCATATAGAGGTGTACAGTATTCATAGTGAGAGCAGTAATTATAAATCCCAGGTTAGGGGACAAACTGAAGACTGATAGGAAATCTTTTTACAAGTCACTGTTGGGCATGCTGTGGAAGCAGTTTGATGTATAGTATGACTATACTTCTGTCTGTTAGCAAAGATAGAATTCCTCTTCTGAAAATATGGATATTGTTTTATAAGATGATGCATCCAAAGACAAAGATATCAATGTTAGCTTATAGAAACAAATGTTACCAAAAGTATAGCTATTTGATATGATACATATTTCTTTACAGCAGACTAATGGACAATGTCTAGGCTCTTCAAGGAAAGATGGTGTCTGACTTAGGTTAGTGAACAATCACTTGCTTTAAAGTACTTACAGGCTTTTATCAAACAGACTCATGGTGGTTTCACACCATACTAGTAATAGCAACTGAGCCAACAATCACCACATGTGAGCTACATGCCCTGTGTCAGTCTAAGGTTCATTTGAATTGTCTAGCCTCTCCAAACAGCCCAGTGAGACAGGTTGTAACTGTTATCCAGCCTTATGGATAAGACATTGAAATATTGACTAATTTGGCCATGGTCACAAGGCCAGCAAGTTCCTTGCCAGGAGTAAGGCTCCAGAAGCTCCCCAATGTGTCTTCACTCTTCCTCCTATGCCTCTGTCTTGCCTATTAAAAAAATTTCTGTTGACATATGTAAAGCTAGTCCATTACCATTTCTAGTTTACTTAGTCTGTCATTTGGATTTTTATTTGCTTTAGTTTACTGCTTTCATAAAACTATTGATATGTATAAGCTCAGGATTTTGTAGGTCTAACCCTGTGTCCCTGTGAAGTTCATAAAATTGATATTATTAAAGTGATTCATACATTAAAGTTGTTGATAATGAAGTTATTATATTAAATATTTAAATTTCTTCCCAGACCCATCAGTTATAAGAGATAAAAAATTTCATATGAAAAGATAGATAGCTATATATGAATTTTTTTCTAATATAAGGAAACAAGTCACAATGATTGATATTTCTATTCAGTTATTCTTTTATTCAGCCACTCATCCAGCTATTCATTTGTCAAATGTTTACTGATTATAATCTGTGTGCTGGTCTCTGATTATGTGTCAGGGATACAAACAAGAAAGACACAGTCCTAACCTGAGAAGATGCTCTCAGCATCAGGGCTTGGTCAAATATCTGTTTGTTCTCACAGAAGAGAGAACAGGAATCAATAGAGAACAGGTTCCATTTGTATTTTGTATGTTAAACAGTGAATGTTCACAGTGATTAAAAAGGCTGGAATCTTTATATTGGTGATTTTTTTAAGGAAAAGGTCAGGAAAAAAGAATCTCAACACATGAGTGTGTTTAAACACACACACACATACATTCATGCACACATATATACACATGCATATGCATACACATACACACACACATACAGACACAGACACACACACCTCTGAATTCCTCAAAGTGATTGGCAGACCTCCTTTTTAAAACCTAGCTGAGTAGTGGAAATAAATAGAGCCATGGCATGAGGATTTAGAGTAAGTTAGTAAAAAGGGTTGTATTAAATTTTAAGTAGGGAATTTATAATATATTAAATAATAATTGTGTTTAAGAATTAATGCTGGAGGGCTCAGCGATGTCTAATGCTTACTTCTCTTGAACTATTGTTTAAAGATCAACCCTTTAAAGACATGATTAGCTCTATAAGTAAAGTTCATATTTTAAAATCTGTGCTTTTTAAAGAATGAAATACTGTGTTGAGGTGAATCTTGAAAAGTTCGGGACTAGATTCTTGAAAGTTTGCCTTCAGCCATCAATTCTCTGGACAACACACAAATTCTGATGCTTTGTCTATAAAGAAGGACAGGTTGACAGGCCTCTCTCTAGCAAAATGAAGGAGACAGAGCCCATTCCCCTGCTTGTTTGAATTCCTCTTCCTATGAAAGCTTTATAACACATGCTATTGTAATAAGCCCCCTGACCATAAACACAGAGGAGACAGTCTATCAAAAGCAAGGTTTAGTTATCAGGAAATAGCAAAAGTTCCTGGGCAAGCAGCCAGAGACTCTCATGCCATCTGGGGAAAGAACTGCCACAGTATCTGCATGTCTCTAGAACCCAGTATCTTTCTCCTTTGACTTAGTGCTCTCAGTAGCTTCCATGGCTTTATTGACACTCCTCTTGTATGGTTGAGGCAACAGAAGCATGTGTCTAAGGTTTTCCTGAGATCAAACAGTTATCAGGGGGAAAAAAAAAACAGCAATTTTAAAATGAGATTTGCCAGCATCATGACCTATGCAGTTCTCCAGGTAGCAAGCCACAGTCTCATGGATAATACAAATAGCTCATTCTGAGAAGCTAAACAAGACTGGGTCTGTTCAAATGTGAGATTTTTGCAGAACTCAACGATTTTTCACTTTGCATTTCTTCTCTGTACTTTGAAAATCATGAACTGAGCAGAATCAGAAGGAGCTACTCACGGATGAGACAAGGGCCTTCTTCAACAGAGTTCATTTGCAGAGAAAGAGCTCATCAGTGCAAGGCAACTGCCTTGATTTTGGAGCCACACCCTCTGCTTGCTTCTGCTCCCCAGCCAGGGCAGTCCTTGTGAGAACTTTCTTCTTTTTTTTTTTCTTAACAATCTTACTTTACATATCAATCTCAGTTCCCTCTCCCTCCCATCCTTCTAACCCCCATCCTTCTACCCCCCCACCACTTTTCACTCCCCCTCATCCACTCCTCAGAGAGGGTGAGACCTCCCATGGAGAATTAGCAAAGTCTGTCACATCACTTGAGGCAGGACCAAGGCCCTCCCCCACGGTATTTACTGAGCTAGATATCTCTCCATAGGGAATGGGCTCCAAAAAAGCCATGGATGAGGACATTCCTAGAATATGCTCTTCTACTCCCTACATTTTCCTAGTCTAATTTAAAGCTTTTGGCTTTTCCTGCAACTTCATTTTAATCTATATTTTTCCCTAGTGGGGTTAGGCAATTTTGCTCATCATGAAATTCAGTTTTTGCATAGTGATGCAATTCCTGCCTTTAAAGTCATCACAACGCACTGATATGTATTGGTTCCCAGGGTCTCTTTAGGCGCCACATATGTCAGAGACGGATGTCATTCTCCCTGTTTCCATGATGTAATAGCAACACATAAGATGCACAGAGAGATTAAAACACCTTCTGGTAACAGAAGCTGGTCTGATATGGACTGGAATGCTCAGTTCTCTTTTAAAACAGAAACTGTAAAAAATTAACTTCTATTTGAATTTGATCTTTGACTTTTTCACAGATGTATGAAGTACATTCTGATTACTTTAGCTCTCAGATTCTTTAACCTCCCCGTCACCCTCATTACCTCCTTTCCCCTACAATTTCTGATGTTCCTGTCTTGTTTTCTTAGACCCACTGAGTTCAACCAGGACTACGTGCATGACTATATGTTTGGATATGTCTATACACCAAAACCAGGTATACTCAGTGGATAAATAACTGGAAACAATTACAACACCTCCTCTAGAATCCAGTAATAGGTATTCACTAGGGAGATCTAGGACTCCAGTGGAAATGCCTCCCTCTTTCACAATTGACTATTGACAACCCCATGCACTTGGTTGCATGTAAGATGATAAAAATAAATGTGTTAAAAGCTTGATTAGTCCATCTAACCTGAGTTACCTCCTTATTCTGATATCATACCTCTCTCTCACATGGCTGTTGCCTTCCACCTACACTGGCTTTACTCCAAACCCTTTAGACAGTTTAAATTTGTATTTTTCTCTGCTTAGAATGCCCTTTCTATTGGGCTGTCACGTTTTACAATTCAGAGAAACTCAACTCCTCTTTATGCCAAGAGGTCATATTTTATCACCTTGTCTCAGTTCACTCTTACCTCATACCACATCATACCTTATATATGGCATTCAAAGATTTCTTCACAGAAGTTTCTACCATATAAAAACAGTTTTTTCACTAATTGAGTTACTTATAATCTATCCTGTAGACTATAAGTTCTATCAAATGCGAGACCCTCACTACTTAGTTTCAGGTCTTTAGATGCATCTCTGATACAATAGGCACTCATTAAAATCTGATAAATGGCTGAACAGAGTGAAGGTTCGGAGCATGATGTTATGCCAAATGCTGAGAGAGTATGAGAATTTTAAAATAATTTTTATTAACCTCTTGAGAATTTCACACAATATCATTTGAACATATTCACCCCTCAACTCCTCCCCTTCCTACTCTCACATCTTAGTCAATCTAATTTTAAGATGACTTCTTTTTTAACTTTCAGCCCCTCATCAAGCCCATTTTGTATTGTTCAGCTAGTTTTGGGATTGAGATCTGCTCTAGTATGTGGTCAGCCTACCAAGAGTCAAATCATTAAAAAGAACCAATTCTTCTTCAAGCAACCACCAGCAGCTGGTGATGGGATTACATATCAATGCTGAGATTTTCTTTCAGGTTGCAGTTTGAGTATGAGATCTTTAATACCATTCAATGTAAGATCTCTAAGGTGGAGTTGGACAGGGATGGCTTATTCCAGCAAAAGCAGCAGCCAGGTCCACATCTTGCATCATTTCCCAATATCAGATTCCAGTCTCTGGGTGCAATGAGATATGACATCTTGCTCTGACAGATAAATCAGTGTTTACCCCCGGATAGGAAAGAGAGGCTTCTGTCTCTACTATCCTGGCTCATAGAATGGGAGAAGGGATATCTCTAGGCTTTCCTGGAATTTCTTCTTATACAAAGATTCCTAATTTGGCTCTGGACATCTTTGCTCAAAGGGCTGGGACCCTCTATAGATATGAGATATCCATCTCCCAATAGGTAGTTTCTCATGCCCTTGGTTAAACCTATATGAGTCTCACTTACTTTTGCATTCTACAGACAATACTGTTCAACAGTTCCAACAACTTCACATTGTCCAGTTTGACTGGTGTCTGGCCCAGCCACCCACAGAAGAGCATAGGCATCATCTGTCCAAATCCAAGGACACTTGTCCATTCACCATGCCCAATATGTTAGTAGCTTTGATATGAACAGTGATCTTCCCTGGAATTGATCTCAAGTTGAACAGTGGTAGTCCAGTGGTAGAAAATTATAATGTAAGGATTCTTTGGAACAGGGATTTTTAAATATTTTCCTTTTAAATGAGACATTTTTCACATGACTCAGGGTATGTAAGAATATAAAATAGATACACATACTAAAAATTGACCGATTATAAGTCATAAAGACATTGATTTTAAAACATTTCACATAGATATAATTTTATCATTTATTCAAGATGAAAACAAATTTACATACTAATAAAATACATGTACTTTTTTTGCCTAAATAAATCTTGGCTGATAGTACAGGACATAGAACAAAATCTCAGCCTTTTTCAGGGTTTATTGATACTTCAATTTGTTAATCATCAATGCAGAGAACACTGCTGCACATAAAATTATAGCACAAAATAAGCAGAATTATGTTTAGTGCCATTTCAGAAATTTTTGGAAACGTTATCCCAGTCCCAAGCCAAAATTCATTGAACGGTTTATTATGAAACCCAGTTCAGCAACTTCAATAGCAAATTTTAAAATAAAACACTTGAATGCAATATAATCCAAGATAATAATTTGATATTTACATGGTGAGGAAATATTCAAAGACTTTGCTTTCTGTAATTAAATCATTCTGTTTCTCTAAGAGCAGAAAACTTTGCATGTACTTTTAAAACACCCTAATTCAGAACATACCAAAGTCTCAAATCTGAGCTGAGGTTTTCCAGGCAACATTTGTTGACAATGCATGGTGTAACTATACTATAATGAAGTTACACAAAGTAGCATTGATGAGGACTGCAGAAACACATCCCATTCATTTCACATTTATTTGGATGCTAATGTATTTTTGTGGCTCCCATATTCAATGGCACAATTCTATATGAGGTTGTGACCCACAGCCTAAGAATATTGTTTATTGAGAAATGCTTAGGATGAACAGAATTTCTCCCCTCTCATCTCATCCCGACTCTTTCAAATCACACACTCAGAACCAAAAGAAAACAAAGAAAAAACCAGGAGAGCGAGCCCTTAAGAAGAACAGAATGAAAGGCTAAATGTTGACTGAGATCTTACAAATATTTCAGAGTAGGGAACCCTAACCCTAACCCTAACCCTAACCCTCACCCTAACCCTAACCCTCACCCTAACCCTAACCCTCACCCTAAGCCTAACCCTCACCCTAACCCTAACCCTAACCCTAACCCTAACCCTAACCCTGAAAAAATGAAAATGAACAGTCAGATGTGCTCTTTAACACTAATCAAATCTCTTAGTTTAATACTGCATATTGGCTCTGAACTCCATTGCAACAGCATTAAAATATTTATCCCTTTCATCCAAGTCCTTTCTTTATTTTATATCTTATTGCTCTTCCTGTTCTTCATTACTTGTTTACTTTATCAATGTTAAGAAAAGCATTGCCATTAAACTTGTGGTTGATAGTGTGCTGCTGCCCATCAGGAGACAATCAACAATGTCTGATATAGTGTTGATTGCAATGGCTGTGCCTAGGATATGGAGGTATGCTCTTCTATTGGGTATCTCAGTTACATTTGCAGTTGAGTGGCTGAGTAAGGTCATGGACTGCTGACAAGAGTGAGGTGTTCAGTTCCTGGACTTGCTAAAGAAAGCCACCAAGGTGTTGTCTTTAGGCTCTTTTCCCCTCTGCAGTCTAGAAGGAAATGTCCTAAAACCCTGAATGGAATACAATGAGATGGGAAGAGGCTGGTCCTGAAGAACCACTGAATGAAAATCTATGAGCTGGACTTTGTGCAAAAACTATATTTGTATGGTATTCAGCCACTGGGGTTTTAGCATTTTTTTGCTATGGAAGGACATGCCACCATAAATAATCCAGATACTATGGAGGCTCTTTAGCTGAATTATATATAATTTTTTCAATAATCTTACAATAGACATGCCACTCCCCATATTTTATATTTTATATTTTTTAATTTAAATTGGAAACAAGCCTGCTTCACATGCCAATCCCAGCTCCCTCTCCTTTCCCTCCTCCCCTGACCCCCACTAATCCTCATGCCATCCCCCCTCGGCTCCCCAGGGAGCATGAGGCCCTCCATAAGGGATTCCCAAAGTCTGTCATATCATCAAGGGCAGGGCCTAGGCCCTCCCTGAATGTGTCCAGGCAGAAAGAGCATCCTTCCATGTAGAATAGGCTCCCAAAGTCCATCGTACACCAGGAATAAATACTGATCTCCTACCAGAGGCCCCATAGTTGCTGAAGCCTCCTCACTGACACCCACATTTAGGGGGTCTGAATCAGTCCCATGCTGGCCTCCCAGCCATCAGTCTGGGGTGCATGTGCTCCCCAGGTCAGCTTTTTCTGTGGGTTTCACCAGCCTGGGCTTGACCTCTTTGCTCGTCACTCCTCCCTCTTTGCAACTGGGTTCCAGAGTTCAGTTCAGTGTATAGCTGTGGGTGTCTGCCTCTGCTTACATCAGCCACTGGATGAAGGCTCTAGGATGGCATATAAGGTAGTCATTAATCTCAGTATTGGGGAAGGACATTTAAGGTAGCCTCTCCACTATTGCTTAGATTGCGATAGTTGGTATCATCCTTGTAGATCTCTGGAAATCTCCCTAGTGCCAGATCTCTCCTCAAATCTACAATGGCTCCCTCTATTATGATATTTCTCTTCATGCTCTCCTCTGTTCTTCCCCTGACTCAACTTTCTTGCCCCCCCAATTTCCTCCTCTCCCCTCCTCTTCTACTCCTCCCATTCTCCTACCTCCCTCTCCCCTCCCTGCCCCATCCTCCCAATCTGCTGAGGATATCCGGTCCCCTTCCCCTTCTCCAGGGTACCATGCCTGTCTCTCTTAGGGTACTCCATGTTTCCCAGCCTCTCTCCCAGTGTCATTCCCCATATTTTAATCATAAGGAAAAAAGGACTTAAAGTGACTGAGTGACATAAGCCAATAAATGGAGAGAATCAAGCCTCAAATGCTTGCTTTTTCCAGTTTGATGAAAGTTATGTGCTGCCCCCCCACCCCAAGTAATGGTTAGTTTTGAGTATTTCAGGTAAAGTTTGTGGTGTTGAGATTCTCTATGGAAGTCTTCTACCATCATCATTTCTTCTGGTTTAGAGAGGGGGCAAAATAACCTTTCTCTCATATTTTTGCACATGATTCAGTATCCCCATTCAGGATTCTGATTATCTAAAATACTTAGCCTAGTTTGAGAGGTAACATAGTCAGTTGGTAAATAGAATCTCCACATTTGTGTAATTCTTTTTTTTGGTCATACACTCATGAATGAATAACAAGAAAACCATCACAAATGTGGTTGCTTAGTTTCTCTTTAGATAGTTTTTTCCCCCTTCAATGAACTGAGAGTCTACAAGTTGCAAGGAACTATCCTGCCTTTCCAATCTGTTGGAAGGCAGGCTTCAATTCACAATCTGAAAGCTTTTGGTCCCTAAGGATTCTGGAGGTGGTGCTGCCAGTAGTGAGGCAGTCTGTAAAAGAAGTTGGTGTCAACATTGGCAGCCATGGAACATCCTAGAAGTTTGTACTGGGCCACAGGAGGGCAGAATGTGCCCCTTTGACAGGACACATACCAAAAAGAAGAGAAAGAAGAGTAGAGCCAGATCTCCAAGTGTAAGTCACAGGCATTGAGGGACACTGAAGTGGCTTTGTTTTCTAGCTACCCAGTATCATTTCTGGGAAGCTAGCACTTCTAGCTTCTTGATTCTAGAAAGTAAATCGGGACAAAGTTCTCCCTGCCATTTCCAGGGTTGCTGACATGGTCCACAATTTACCCCTCATGATAGAGTTTACCCCCAAACTGTAAGCTGAAATAAACCATTCTTAAAAGTTGCTTCTTGTGCATTTTTTATAACAATGAAAGCAAATTAGCTAATATACCAGTTTAAGAATTTGGACTTTTTCCTAAAAGCGATGAGACAGCATTGAATAATTTAAGCAAGATATAGACTTTCAACCTTGTTATTATACAAGCTGCATGTAGGATAATTTCACACAAATGTCCAGAAATGATGTTAGAAAACTCCTTACCAGGCCCTTAGGGTAATGTGGGTCACTGTTCATATGGGTACAGGGGAAAGCAACACAAGACACACTGAGGATTTAAAACTTATTAATCCATTGGTAAGATATATGTGGAAAAATCAGAAGATGAAATAGTTTGGTAAGAATCACTATGAAATGTTAGGCTTCAAAAGTGGATTGGGAAATTGTTTAATGGAAAACAGAGCTATCCATAAAACTTATAAATGTGGAGAGATATGAGTAATGTATTTGCTTCCTAATATGTTTGCAACATGCTTGCCACATTTATATAGAAATTTCAATAAGACAGTTGGAAAGTTCAACCTGTGTTTCAGAAAAGTTCTCTAGACATGAAGCAAACACTTGCATATAATTTTCATATTGATGAGCTTTTCCTGTGGAGACAAGTGTCTATTCACCCCAGCTAGGACTCCAGCAGTAGACCAACTTAACAATTTCACTCAATTCTAGCTTGGTGGTCCAATGAGTTTAATTAGGGTCACTTAGAGGAGCAAGTATGAGAGCTATTTATAGGAACATTGGCAACTTTGCCAACAACCATTAGCTACTTATATATCCTTGATTAGGGGCAAGAGTTTGTAAGTCCTCTCCCACTCAAAGCTGGAGGTTAATAGCCCCAATTTTGTACAAGTCTCATGTGAGCAGTCACAGATGCTGAAGAGTTCAAGAGGACAATAGCTATCCCATGCCCAGAAGACCATGTTCCACAATAGTAGTCATTTAAGTTGTAGGAATGTTTGAGACTGTAGCATTAAAACTGAAGAATGAGAGGAGTAGAGGACCTGCCTGGTTGTGGGTATTCCACTGGAAAGTGAAAATTAAGGAAAGAACCAGAGAGGTAGGAAGAAACCAAGAAGGATGATGCAAGAAACTTGGGCAGAAGAAAAGTATTAGGGGACATTATGGTGTGTACTGGTAATTGCTACAGCTGGATGTATTTTCCTAGGAAGACACATGGACACGTCTTCCTCCAAGATGGGACATTGTCAAACCAAAAGAACATTTCCACTGAATTTCAGATTGGTGAGCCAATAAATTTATTGGGCTAACATATAGGAGAGTGGGTGACTCAGGCAATTGTGTCACCCTGATGTGGATAAATAATAAGCCTGAAAGCTGCATCAGTAGAGTTCCAGTGAGTCAATGAGTCAACCCAGTCATCCTTTCACCTTCCATGTCCACCCCAATTTGGAGCAAGGTTAGACACAGCTGGCAGGATCAGAAGAGTGATTAAATGGCTGGAATATCAGGTACAAGTCAGACACCTGCCCCCACCCCCATAAGAGGATATTGATAGGCCAGATCTTCTGAGAGTCTTTTGTGGGTAATGACACCTTTTCTGATTTCAAGGTATCAACTGCCATGCTATCACTGGAGAACAAAGTCACACTACAGTCGCTGATAGTTTAATAAACTGAGAACTGAGAATGGTTCCAAGTTGAGCAACATGCACACTACTGGTGATCTTATAATGCTGTGTTTCAAATAGGAAGATCAGAGCAAAAGCCTAGTGGAGTGGGTTGAAAGGTGAGAGAGAGGTCTTAACTATTTTCCCTTCCTGGGGCCCTCCATGTGTTTCCCTGTTATGGTTCTACTTTAACCTAGCTTCTCCGGGGTTGTGAATTTTAGTCTAGTTATCCTTTGGTTTATGTCCAATATCTACTTATGAGTGAGTAAATATTGTGTTTGTCTTTCTTGGTCTGGGTTACCTCACTCAGGATGTTTTTTTGTGTGTTTTTTTTTTCCTAGTTCCATCCATTTGCCTGCAAATTTCAAGATGTCATTAATTTTTACCACTGAGTAGTACTCCATTATGTAAATATACCACATTTTCTTTATCCATTTGGTTGGTGGGCATCTAGGTTGATTCCAGGTTCTGGCTATTATAAATAATGCTGCTATGAACATAGTTGAGAAAATGTTCTTGTGGTATGATTGTATGTCCTTTGGGTATATGCCCAAGAGTGGTATTGCTGGGTCTTGATGTAGAGTGAGAGAAAGGGAATGAGGGATGGGAACAATGAAGGATCAAGAAGAGCAAGCTGGAGGTAGGACAGAGGGGGAGAGCAATGAAAGAAGTATTTTAAAAGAGGGAGCCATTATGGGATTAGGGAGAAATCTGTTGCTAGAAAAACTCACATGAATCTACAAGAATGACCCCAGCTGAAACTCCTAACAATTGTGGAGAGGGTGTCTGAATGGGCCTTCCCCTTTAATCAGATTAGGGGATACCCTAATTGCCATCATAAAACCTTATTCCAGTAACTATGGAAGCAGATGCAGTGACTCACAGCCAAGCACTGGCCTGAGCTCCTGGACTTCAGTTGAGGAGAGGGAGGATGCATCATATGAAAAAGGGCAATCAAGATCACTATGGGGAATAAATCTACAGAGACGGATGACCTGAGCTAGTGCAAGCTAATGGCCTATGGACTGACAGCTGCAGAACTTGCGTAGTACTAAGCTGGGCCTTCTGAATGTGGGTGACAGTTATGTGGCTTGGTCTGTTGGGCAGGGCTAACAGTGGTACAGGACATATCCTAGGTACATGAACTGGCTTTTTGGAGCCCAATATCTATGGTGGAATACCTTGCTCAGCCTTGATGTGGTGGGGGAGTGGCTTGGTCCTGACTCAACTTGGTATGCCAGACTTTGTTGACTCCCCAAGGAAGGACTTACCCTCTGAGGAGTGCAGGGGGGTGGGAAAGGGGAGAAGCAGATGCAAAATTGGGAGATAGTGCTCCTGGGGTTGGTATGTAAAGTACAAAATAGATTTTTGAAAAAAAAGAATTGTGAGTGAGGATGGAAATAATGGAGAGAAATGATCATGAACTGCTCCTCTAGGCCAGCGAGCCGTCCAATTGCAAAACTAAATCATCTAGAGCTTGGAACATACTTGGCAGATGTTGGCGTGGGCTTAGAAAAGCCATGATTTCTCAGAATCAAGAGCATGGTTATTATGGTTTAATCTTCATTATCCACTCCACTGGATTTGGAATCTTGTAGGAAACAAACCTGTGGGACTGTCTAGTATTCTACAGAGGTTCAACTTAGGAGAAGTGTGCTCTCAGAATGCAGGCATTAACATCTCATAGGTTGGCATCTCAGACTGCATAAAAAGTAAAAAAAAAAAAAAGAAAGAAAGAAAGAAAGAAAAGAAAAAAGAAAAAAGAAAAAAGAAAAAATGAAACATTAGCATCAGCATTCATCTCTCTCTCCATCCTGAGTACAGAGACAATGTGTGTGGCTGGACACCTCAGGCTCCCATCACCATGTCTTCACTGCTGTGATACATATATAAATTATATCTCTCCCTGGACTATGAGCTAGAAACCAACCCTTCTCCCTTAAGTTGCTTCTGTCATTTGTTTTTCTCTCAAGGATGAGAAAAGTCACTAATGCAACTGCTGTGCTCAGCTTTTTGCCCAAGGCCTAGTTCTTTTCAACCAACAGTTTTTGAGCACATACCTGCACAGAACTGTATTATAGGCATCGAGGAACTAACTGAGCATTTAAATGACAGAATGAATTGGGTAGAGACATCCTAACTCAAAATGGATATTTAGAGTCTAGATATGGAGGGGAACTTTTATGGGAAACAGTTTTCCTCCTGGGACAAGAGAAAGCTGACCCAAATTTTGAAGGATTTTATTTATTGTCTTTGGAAAAATATGTATTCCATTCATAGATCCAGGGTTTAAATAATGGATGCTAATACAACTGGCCTTCACACACCCAATGGACTAACAGGGAGAAAACTAGAATTTGATTTCTCCAAACTGCCACTAGTTGGCTCTGCATCCATTGATAAAGAAAAAGGCAGCAGCACATCATCTAGATGGGGGTTGAGAAGAACCCCTTCTGTATTGCTTATCTCTATGGGGCTTCAAATGAAATATACCAGCTCCACAGGGAAGCCTCTAACAGATGGGAGCCTATTTAACAAACCATGAAAAATGAATAAGTTGGCTCTGATAAGGGCAGCACTGCCACAGAAATCTATTCTCAGAGATGTGGGTGTTGGTGAGCCCCAGTGACCCACATTCAGAAATGTTTGCCTATTAATTAGGCCAGGTGGTTCTATCCCAGAAGGCTTTGCCTAGCAACAGTAACCAAGAACACCTTCAACTTCAGTGCTGAGAAATAATGTGTGAGGAATTGCAGTGATGTGTAGAGTAGCAAGAGAAATCAATGAATCTGAACCCAGAATAGTTATATGTGTGCCCATGTTGACCTGAGAAATTTCTTAAAGTATGGAAAATCATCAATGTGGACTCCTCCATCTACAAACTTAAAGCTCTTTATGGTCTTTTCATTTGGCATGTGGCTAATCATGACAGGTGGCTTCCAATGGGGATTTTAAATAATGTTTGAGGGTTATTGTAAGATGGTTATAACAGAGAAAAGACAATGGTTAATTTTATGCTTCTTTGTTTATCCTTGTCTCATGCACTTGTGGGTAAATGTTTAACATTTGTACATGCTGAGGTTTATTACTTAACATAAATGTCAGCCTTTAAAAGATGACATGATTTAATGTTTAAGTCCACGGGAATGCCATGACTGAATATATGATGCATAAGTTACTATTGTGATTTCCTGGTAAATGCCTCTGAAGGAAAAACATGTTTGAATTCAGTATGTTTCACAAACAAAACTGAACCCACTTGAACACTACCAGTCTATATACAGGAGCAGCTCACACTTAAGTCTTCCAGCTGAGAAAGATGACAAAAAAAGTTCAAGGCTGTACAGTAACATGAAAACAGGTGTCAGTAGCTCACATCATAGGCAGCAGATCTCCTGGTTCTAGAGAGAGAACTTCTGAGTGGGTGGCTTTAAAAAGACCTAAAGCAGGCTAATATTTAAAAACTCCTTTTAAAATACCACTATATAGCCTTTCCTTGGACCTAAACTTTTGCCATAGCAGATTCATTTTATATTTTAAACCCACATTACAAAACTCCTAGGATATGCCTGAACTCACTAAAACTACATTAAACTTTAATTATCTTATTTCAAAAACAGAAAACAATGTAACAGACAACCCTGTGCCCATTGATATATAGTATTAAATGCAATTAACTTTATGTTATATTTGTTTCACGCTCCTTTTTAGAGTAGTAAGGTACAATTAAATATTATTGCTATCTCTTCCTCAAATTTAGTATCTCATTTATGGGCCTGATAATGTATGCCTATAATCCCAACACTAAGAAGTCAGGGGCAGGAGAATTGCTGTAAGTTGAAAGCCATTCTTGCTTGTATAACAAGTTTTAAACCAGCCAGAGCTATATAGTGAGACCTTGCTTGAAAATAAGAACAACACCAAGAACTGAACATTACAGGAGGCATCATTGTGGGTAACACCCTGTGTACTTCTTCTGTAACTGCAGAACACATATGTTGTCATGACTAACAAATGGTTTCTTTTATAGTCCTCCATAACTCATATCATATTTGATCATATTCTAACTTGTCTTCTTCACTGAACACATTGGTTTCCAGTCTTCCATGTTGACAGATTCATTCTAGTTGCTGTGGCCACAGAGAGGGTATCTAGTTTCTTTATTGAGATATAATCATTTATCTCCATTCTTTGCCCTCTGTAGAAGTTCCTCTATGCCAACTTCTGAGAAGTATAAGTGATGATTCTCATGAAGTGTTTTTTGTTGTTTATTTTTTAATGTCTGGAAGTGAAATGCCATATTATCATCACTTTTATTATGTTTTCCAAATACTAGTGTGGCTGAAGTCTCCATTCACATTTTATTAGCAACCTAAAATTTCTTCTGCACTCAATCACTTAGTAATATACTTTGACTACTTTTAAATTTGTTGATTCTTTCTGTGTAATTTTTACATAATTTTATAAGTTTGTTGTTGATTTTTTATATTTATTTCATTTAAATTACATTTATTGTATTTTATTACATTTTAAATTAAAATATAATTATATCAATCCCCACTTCCCTTTCCTCTCTCCAGTCCATCCAAGTCTCTTTAATCTAATCCCCGCCATATCTTTTCACTCTCAAATTGATATTATTTTTTATTTTATTATTATTTTTACATATATTTGGACAAATATCTGAGCAAAACCTACTGAGTTCATTTTCGTTTGTGTGTATATGGTTTCCAGGCTGACTACTTTGCATTGGATAACCAGCCAAGGATTCATCCCTGGGTGGTGCTACCTCTCCCTTTTTCAGCAATAATTAGTTGTCTGTCATTATTTGTCTACGGTGGGACCCTGTGAAAATTTCCTCCTTCTGACTTAGAATGTCAACTGATACTGTCATTGTTATGGTCTTGTTTATACAGACCTTTCCAAGAATGGCAGTCATACAGGTATCACAGCTCAAACAATTGTCTACCCTCTCTTCCTCAATGTTCCTTGAGCCATAGATGTAGGAAATGTGTTGCAGATGTCTCTACTGAGACTAGGCTTCCCACAACCTTTTGGTGTTTGTATTGTGTTCAATTGTGGTTTTCTATAATGTTCTCCATTTGCTATGGAGTGTAGCTTTTTTAAACAAAATAAAAACATAAAACACCACATTGAAGTGGAATGAGGAAAAACCAACAGAAGGAAAAGTGAAGCAAGAGAAGGTGCTAGAATCAGAGACTCACTGGTTCACTTACCCAGAAGTTCTATAAAAATACCCAACTGAAAGCTATAATATGTATTTAGAGGACTTAGTTCAAACCTATGTCTGCCCTGTGCTTGCACATATGAGCTTTGCTCAGGAGATTTAGAGGGCCTTGTTCTCTTAGTGTCCTCCATGCCCTCTGGCTCTTATACTCTTTCCACCTCATCTTCTATGGGGTTCCTTGAGCTCTGAGGGAAGAGTTTTGATAGAGACATCTCATTTAGAGATGCAAGTTCTAAGGTCTCTCAGTTTGTGTGATGCCTAGCTGAAGGTCTCTGTATGTATTCCCATCTGCTGCAGGAAAGCGTCTCTGATGATGATTGAGTAAGGCACTAGTTTATGAGTGTAGCAGAATAACATTGGGAGGCATTTTATTGTTTTCTTTTATTTTTCTTCCCTGTTTTTAAAAGATAAGTAGTATTTAGTTTTACTTTAAGTCTCTGGGCTTTCTTGCCTCTGGTTGCCTGAATGTATGTCTAAGTACCCTGTGCGTGTTTGGTACCCAGGGAGGTCTAAAGACACTAGACCCTTTGGAACTGGAGCCACTAGGTGTGTGCTGGTAATCAAACCTGGGTCCTTTGTGAGTCAGCAAGTCATGTAAACCACTAAGTCATCTCTCTTGATCATGAATTCTCATTCCTTGTTTGTCCTTTGGGTTATGATACCTTTTCACTTCAGTGATATTTTTTTCATGGAAGAAGTTTGTTTTTGAATTTTCTTTCTTTCTTTTCTTTTTTTAACTTGACATATGTTGGAATATGTATGTGAAATATGTCTTGTAGAATTGTATAGAACGCTCAGACATACATAAGAACCCATTCTTCATTCCTTTTTTGCCTATTTGATTAATTCATTACTTCTATTGTTGTACATGCACTGTCCAGATTAACATATTGACACCTTAATTATTATTATAATTAATAATAGAATATATTATGCATTATATATTTAAATATTACTGATATCAATCTATCTTTCTGTTACCTCTGTCTCTTGTTCCCACGGTATTTCAAGTGCCTCTTTGACTTTCCTTTCTTTTCAAGACTCTTTTAGACATTGTAAGATTTTGCAGCTTCCATAAGATATTTAGAATTGGCTCATTCAAACTGAGAACAATTATTTTGCAATTTTGATTATAATTATATTGAATTTGCAGCTTAATTTTTAGAGAATTGTCAGCTCTTGTGACATTACAATTATCATCCATGTAGCTATACCTGGTTTGTTTCAAGATTTCTTTTTTAATCTCCTAATAAAATTTTACACTCTGACCATAAAACTTTCATAACCTGAAATACTATTAGGAGAATGTTTGGTCTGAAAAATAATTCCCAATTCACATTTGGCAATAATTGTGCTACTTTGTCTCTGTTTCTTTTTTAAAAGTTTTGTGTTTAATTTAAGTACAAATGTGGAAAGCAATCATGGTGTTGTGTGTCTACAGAGGTGTCATGACAAAGATTCTATAACCAATAAAGAAGATACAGAAATGCAGAAAGTTAAAGGAAACACTGTGCATGTCCCAGAAGGTAGAGGGGACATGATGCTGAAATCACTCTGATGACTCCTTCCTAGGGAGTCTCTGATCACTGTTATCAAATACCCATTGTCTTAGAATATTGCAGATAATAGAATCACACAGGTAGTAAGCCTACATTGTTTTCATCAGTATGATCGCCATTATCAAACATCAGTCATCTTCCTTTAGAATGTTGCAGATAATAGAATCACACAGGTAGTGAGCCTACCTGGTTTGATCAGAATGGGATTTGTAAGTTCATCCACAGTACTGCTATGTGTCTGAATAGTCTTTGCTATGGTCTGAATGCTTGTGTCTACTCTAGACTCACATATTTGATTCTCATCTCCAGTGTAACAGAATTAAGTAGGAAGATCGCAGGGAGGTTATTAGATCACCAGAGTAGAGTCCTCACAAATGACATTGGTGTCTTCACAAAAGAGGCCTTAAGATTGGCTTGATGTGAGGAAGTCAACAACCTATAAACAGGGACTTCACTTCACCAGACAGTAAGTCTTCTGGTTCTTGATTTTAGACCTTGCAACATCCAGAGCTGTGATAAATAACTTCTATGGCTTGTAAGAAACTCTGTAAATGGTGTTTTGTTATAACAACTATGCGGAATATACTTTATTATGTATTTACCTAATTTGTTGGTCCATTTTAACATGTGTCCAGTGAACCATCAGTGCTTATTTGTGCAATTTCTACAGGACAGTCATTATTAAGAGTTCTAAAAGGAGTTTTATTTGAACTGTCTTTTGGTGGAACATACTTTGAAATTTCTCACGTATGGACTTGGAAGTATGATTAATGACTTACATATATTCATAGGGCTCTGGATATTGCCAAAATGTTTATTAGCACCATATGGAGAATTACAGTGTTCCTTATTTCCAACTATTGGTGGTATTTTTTGTTTTCAGTAGTTAATTTCTTAGAACACACATTTAATCTAATCCAATATAATTTGTTTTCTTCACTTATTCTCTTAAAACCTTATTTTTTATTTTTAAGATAGAATGCATGCATTTATTTGTAGCATATAATACTTATCTTTCTGTAGAACTTCAACAATATTTAAGCAGGAGTCAACTGTAGACTATGATTGCCACAGTCCTCTCCTTCTCATCCTTGGTTTACCTTCCAGTTTTTCATTATGCCTTTTGGTGAACAGTGATTTTTGAAATACAACTAAAAATAAATTACACTCATGAGTCATCAGGAGTGGCTCTAAAGGTTAAATATAGAGTGACCGAATGACTCAGTACCTCTATTTAGATATCCCAAGAATTGAAAATGCTAGTTTACATAGACATTTATACATTAGCTACTCATAACAACATAATTCATATTAAGCAAAGTTTAAATGATGCAAATGATTATTAACTGATGAAAAAACAAATGAAGTGTGTTTTCATGCAGGTTAATATTATCCAGCAATAAAAAGAAACAGATTGTTGATCCATGCTGTAATATGGATGAGCCTTGAAAACAGTCTCTCAACTGGAGAAAACCAGTCATCAGGGAAATTGAGCAATATAATTCCATCTACAGGAAATGTAACCTCTTAGAGCC
This sequence comes from Cricetulus griseus, assembly GCF_003668045.3. Classification (NCBI taxonomy): domain Eukaryota; kingdom Metazoa; phylum Chordata; class Mammalia; order Rodentia; family Cricetidae; genus Cricetulus; species Cricetulus griseus. Next base: position 120,516,125 of record NC_048596.1, on the reverse strand, counting down.
TCATTTCCCCATTTTACATATGCAAATATATACCTCTTCTTTATGTAATTTAATGTACATGCTGATGTAGGAGTCAGGATACACTTGGTTCTAATTGTCATCCAACTGGCATGGAATCATTTCTGGAGGATCATCCTTGCTCTCTGTTCCTTGTTGTGTCACTTTTATCATAACTCAGATGACAGCACATGTTACAAACTGTTTTAGGAATCTAATCTCTAAAACACATCCATTTCTCTGTCATCAGGGTGCTATCATGCCATCTTCATGGTTTTAACTTTGGAACTAGTCTTACCAGCTAATTAGGTATATCTTTTCACTTTCTCTTATTTATTTTTATTTATTTATTTATTTATTTATTTTTGCTTCTTATAGGCCACCTTCACTTTCATTAAACAAAATTATAATCAGCTGGTAAGCTTTGCAGAGACTGCATCCTGAGAACCTCTTTAAAATTATAGTTAATAAATTAATCAATTATACTTAATAAATTGGTTTGGTTTGCAGGAAAACATTGTTTCTGTAAACCAAACATCCTTCCAATCAGTTAGATCTTCTTAACAACTCTTATAAATTTTTTAAATTTCTCAGTTTAGAAGTATATATAACTTCTAGAAACTTACTCATTTTTAGTTGAAATTTTTGTGCCAACATAAACAGTATTTTAAATCAAGTTTGGTATCTGTTCCGTCTTTCCGTATTGTCTCATCTCTTTTGCACATCATTGAGACTTTGTCAAAGCTAACCATCTCTGCTGCATGTCATCCATCTTCATTCCTTAGATGTGTTACTGTATTCCCTCTCACCATTTTCTGAATATTCTGCCTTCCATGCTTCTCTTTATGTTCATCCCCATATTTTCTACCATCTACTAGCATTACCAACTTTATTGATTACTACTTTACTGTTTGGAAATGTGCACATTATGCTTTCTATTGTTTTATACATTTCTATTAATATTTCAATGTGATTCCTCCTTTGTGGGAGTTGAAATGAGAATTTAGTAATGATAATGAGGCCATGTATTTTGAATGCAAGGCCTATCATAGGTGCTCACAAAATAGTCATTATCATTGTATTCCTGAGACTTGTAGAGATGTTATCACAATAGAAACAGAATCTTTTCTTAATATATATGTATATATATATATATACATATATATATACATGTATATATATACATGTATATATGCATATGTATTCTGAGGATATAATAGGAGCATCGGGTTTATCATTACATTTTGAGATGTGATTTATTACACCATTAGAACCCAATTGAATCACAAAATGTTTTCTAAGATGGTCTAGGTAAATACCATGGTTGGTTTAGCATGAATCTTAGAAGGCTTGAAGTTGACACATACCTTTCCCAACTTCCATAATGGGGGACTTGTTCCAAGCTGAATATTGTGCTACTACAATCATCTGCTGTGGAGAACAAACACAAGGCCTTTTTTCTCTAATTCTTTTAAGTGTTCCTGTGTTAGCTATTAGCACAATAAGATTCATTAATTTCTATATTATTTCTACTGAACCTTAATTATCTGAGAATCAGCTTTAGATATTTAATATACTAATATTCTGACTCCAAAGTTACCATCTCATAAATTCATCCAAATATCAGTTTTGATATAATGAAGAATAAAATAATCTTTAAATTATGCATTATATTTTATATATTTTTTAAATAGAGGTGGGTTTCAAGAATGCTTAATTTAATTTCAAAACCTTCATTAGTTTTTTTTAATTTGAACACTGTGTTACAATAACTGTTACATACCAGAGGGCAGAGCAACCTTCTGGATCTTATAGAGTCATTTGACTATTTGCTAACTGGCAGATATAATCTCTCATTTCCACAATAATTTTTTTCCTTAATAAAAAGTGACAGGAGAGTTGGGCAGTGGTGGTGGTGCACACCTTTAATCCCAGCACTCAGGAGGCAGAGGCAGGCGGATCTCGGTGATTTTGAGACCATCCTTGCCATACAGAGGAAGTGCCAGGATAGGCTCCAAAGCTACACAGAGAAACCATGTCTGAAAAAATAAAATAAAGAGGGGAATTCAAATAAAATTTGATAGGATTTTACTTCTTATTTTAAAACCATGTATGCGAAGTGCCATGTAAATTGCTCTGAAATTGTCAGGTCCAGAAAATATTGTCTCCTTCTTTGATGATGACATTTAAAAAGTACTGATGGTACTGGTTTATGAATGAAGTTTGGAATCATATTCCCAGTAATTGATCAATATCACTATTTGGAGTTAGTACCGAAACTTACAGTTTTCAATCCAGTCCAAGGCAGAAAGACGTTTACAGGTGACTATGGAGAAGAAACAAACCACTTCATAATAACATGAAGAATTCCCATCCAGTAAAATTTGCCTCTGTGTTGTAGAGCAGACATCTACTTGTAGGTAAGCATCAAAATGTTTTCAGAGTTAGAGTCAGGGGGCATCTTTTCTAAAATTGATACATTCCAGATCAGCTTTAAATAAAGGTAAAGTTAGATTCAACCTGCAGTATGCAAAAACTTAACTTGCTTTTCCTTGTTTTCTGGTTTATAAGTGGTGCCCCATCTCTCCAATTATGTGTATAATTCCTTCAAGGGCAGGAAAAACAGCTGAACCCCATGGGAATCCATATCCCTGAAATTGCTTCATTCTTCCCAAATTTCTTATGCTTCCCAGTTGTTGCAGCAAGTTCTTTGCTGAAAGACACTGTTGTTTATAGACTTTTCCTTTACCACATCATGGTTGCTGTACTTTTCTTCCTGTCACTCCATTTGGATGCAATGTTACTTATAGACCATACATACTCTAAGTTATGCCCCTCTGTTCTATTTCCTTCTTATTTTCATAAAGTCCTGGTTTGGGTTAATGTGAGTCAGTTACTATATTATATTATAATTTCTGGAGCACTCAGAAACAGTTTGAGGTAGGGGAAATTTTTCTATTTATTTTTAAACCCCTTATTTCTATTTCAAAGCAGAAATAACCACCTGTTCCTTCACAACACAGAAATGGAAGGTCTAAGCAAGAAGCAAGTAACGTCTGTGAGCAAGTATCCATCTCATTCTGGTTCCATTGCTAGGGAATGTGATGCCCTTCCATGAGCTTTCTTAGGTCCTGTTTGATGATGATGATGATGATGATGATGATGATGATGATGATGATGATGATGATAAAGATGATGATGATAAAGATGATGATGATAAAGATGATGATGATAAAGATGATGATGATAAAGATGATGATGATATATGTATGTACACCCATGCCTCAGCTTGCATGTGAAGATCAGAGGATAACTTTGCAGAATCTATTCTTTCCTTCAGTTCTCATGTGGGTTCTGGAATCAGGTCATAGGCTTGTACAGAGAGACAAGCACATTTAGCCACTGAACCATTTTGCTTGTGTCACATCTATAATGTTTTCAACTACAATCACAGGGACTAATTGTGAGGTTCTGTGTGGCTCCAGTCTAGTTGCTAAGAAAATTAAACTTCAGGTTGGTGGAAGGCTGTGTGGAATATAATTAAATAAGTGGAAATTGAGATAGTTAAGGGAACTTGAAATCTCCACTAGGATTTACTCACAGGGCAACTTTGCACAGTGTCTTAACCTATGGTTCCCATCTAGAATAGGAATAGAAATAATAATAATATTTTCCATAAAGGGGTATTATTAAATTTACATGAAATAACTTATATGACGTGATTCAAACAGAACTAGCATGTTGTGCACTCTTAATGCAATCTTAAATATTAATGATAGTATTAACAATGTTGGAGCAGAAAATCTCCATTCTACACAAAGACAACATCAGCCTGATGATTGGATTAAGGAAAAATGTAGCCATGGAGTTAGTTTGCTGTTTTTGAACTGGTGGACTGAAGAAAAGAGATGTGGCTATGCAATTTCCAGAAATAATAGCTAGGATTTCTTTGAACTTGCCATAGTATATTCATTTCCCATCTGGTTTACAGATTTTCCTGTGAATAAGAATTCCAAATTAGCAGGTTATAATGCAAAGATCAAGGTTCTGTCCTTAGAGTTTTCACCTGCCTCAATGGTTAGGAATATGGTGTATGGATGCTCCCTGAGTGTTTCTATTGACTTACATACTGAGCTTGAATTCACACTATTCTAGTGCTTGGGAGTGCTTATTTTCCTATGCATTTTCCATCTTCATGAAAGCCCTAATCCAAGGAAAACTGTGGTTTCTGATCCTTGTAAATTATCCATGGAGTGTGTTTGTCACCCTGCCATAGAAAACAGATCCTTTACAGTATTAAAATTTTAGTAGATCTAACTCAAATGTCCAAGTATTCCTTCAAGATACTTGGACATTTCTGATTCAGAATATGTTGGTCAAATGAAGTATGAGATAATTAGAATGGAGAGAACATGTCATTCTTAATATTTTGTTTATATCTAATGTTATTCAAAACAAAATATTGCTAAAATATCAGTCGGCATTTCTTATTACTTATCTATGCCATTTAACCTTCAGCATTGTGAATATTAGTGACAAAAGCATCACGTACAAGGAAGAGAGGTGTATGTCAGGCTTAGTGACACATACCTATAATCTCAAACATAGGAAGCAGAGGCAGCAGGATGTTATAAAATGGGCAGTGGTGACAGGTACAAAGGATGTTGTGTGTAATATGTTAAAGATAGCTTCATATATGCTTATAAATATATTTAATGTTACAAAATAGAAATGACAAAAATAGAAAAAAAAGTATCCACATGCCTGTATCACAAAACAGCTTCTCTTTGCAACCTGAGGTCACCATTATGAGAATTTAGCTTTCATCATTCTGAGAACTGCCTTGTTCTTTTATTGCTTGTGCTATGTGTAAGTCAGATTTCTGTTACTATGACGAAGACCTGCAATCATTGTCTCATACAAGAAAAGGGTTCTTCTGACTCATGGTTTGGGCAGGGCTGTCCATCTTAGGTTTCTGGTGGTAGGAGCAGCACTTCACTGAGGAAGATTTAACATCACTAAACACTTGGCCTCACAGCTGCAATAAAAAGGAAAGAGAAAGAAGACTAGTGAGGTTAAGGGTTCAATTATCCCCTTCAAGGGCACAACCCAATGCCTGGGAGACCACCCACTAAGCTCCTTCTCTTGAAGTTTCCACAGACTCCCAATTCTGTCATTCTGGGAATCCATTCTTTAATGCTCGGGGGGAGGCATTTCAGATGTGCAGCACATATATCTCCCTTGTTTGACATGACCTTTGCTGTTTATCCTTCTTCCTGGGTATTGTACTGTATTTTTTAATTCTGCACATAAATAAGATTATGCAGAAATTTTCATTCATTGTAGGATTTCTCTCACATAGATAGTATTCTTTGATTTATCAGTGTTGCTTCTATAACTTATACATTGTGAACAGTGCTACAGTGAATATGGGAGAAGACATCTCTCCAAGGTTCTGATCTCATCTTTTCTGTGTGTATGCCCAATGGAGAGAATTCTGGATTGCATGGTTAATTTGCATTTTCTTGACCATATTCAGTTCAGGCAACTCAAGTTTTCTTGTAAGAATTTTCTACTAATAATACTTTATCTACATTTTTATCCTGTCACATTTATCTTTTTAAAGGCTAATTTCAAGTCTTTTATAGAACTTAGAGGCCAATTCTTTCTGTTTAAACTACATGGAAAGTGTGCTTCCTCAAATTGCTGGTATTTCCTGTTGACAATGAGTCAAGTTACAGAACAATAGTAACAAATATTACATCAAAGTTTTGGACAATAAGAAGCTGAGGCATCAGAAGGTACTGGCCAGGAGCTGAGATTCAAGGGGCAGAGAAGCATTGTGTACTTTCTGGAGGCTGATGGAACTGTCTTTTCTCATAGGAGAAGCTAGATATTTTCTGTAGTGTTTTTTTTCATAAGTTCAAGCATCTCAGATATTATGGGAAAATGTCACTATGGATTCAGATAAAAATGGATAATTGAGTTGTTATTTTATCCAGAACTTAGTGGACACATACCATATTCTGACTGTGTACCAAGCTGCCAGTACCCTGTACATGAAACTGGCATGGGAGTTGACTTTTGATATCTTTCACTTTTGTCAAAGAAGACATTGCAAGACAGTGTGACATAGACTTCAAAGGAACTACACACTGGACAATATTTAGGGGTATTGATTTATTTATTTGTGAAATACAAGTGTATGTACTATAAGGGACAAATCAGTAAAAAGGAGAAATAAGGCCAACTCAAGTATATCTCTTTAAAAGATAATCATAAGTGATCAATAAATAAAGGCATAAATTACTGCCATGCAGAAGTAATTATTAAGAAAATAGATTAACGCAGGGCGTTGGTGGCACAAGTCTTTAATCCCTTGGGCAGCAGAGGCAGGTGGATCTCTGAAAGTTCGAGGCCTGCCTGGTCTCCAGAGCAAGTGCCAGGATAGGCTCCAAAGATACACAGAGAAACAGTGTCTCGAAAAATCAAAAAAAGAAAAAAGATTAATTAAAGTAATAATAAATGCTGGACCAAACAAACTTTACAATGGGTACCATGAATATTGATTAGATTTACCTTCAGTGGTCAAGTCATAGGTGGCTTATCTGAGACTCAAAAATTAGAACTGAGCCATGCAAGATGAGAAGGATCCAGATCCAGAATCTTAGAGAAGAACATTCTAGACCAAAAAAAGAACAGGGGATGAAGTAGTTGTCAGCTTGCCATTCTTGATAAACAGCATGGAGAAAATCAGCGATGTTATCTGTGGACATTTGAGCTTGAAGTTGAAGTCAAGCTTTGCAAAGTAGTACACATGGGCAAAATCTGAAAGGATGGAGAATAAGCTGAAGATCAGTCTATCCAAGAGAGATAACATCAATGGAGTTTAGAAATGCAATCTATAACAAGGGCAAAGCCTCAGCTTCCAAATCCATTACTCTATACAATTGTAAAATAAAAGACAAGGTTCCACAATCCATTACATTTTCATTCCTGTCTCAACCCATTTAATTCCATACTTGTATCTCCTGCTCTGTAGTTCTGGGTCTCTGGAGATTCCCCTTGAGGCAGGAAATGATAAGACAGCACTAGGAGAGGTTATCCCAAAGGAGCAAACATTTAAGAATACAAAGTCTGATTATGGAGTGAGAGTGAGATAGTGACACATTTAATCCAAAGCAAATGTCAACCAAACTCCCATCAGTGTAGCTTCCATGTTGGCTCTCACAGTTATTGCCATGTTCCCTAAGTTTTTATCCCTGACATTACATGCAAGCCCCCAGAAGATTCTACTATAGAAACAAACATCTCAGTACAAATAGACCTGATTCTGTCTTCTTAGACATCTGCAGGGAAGTGAGCAATGAGCATTGCTCTAGGTCAATCAACCAGGTCTAAGTAAAATTGCAGTCCAGACCCTGCCAACTTGAATTGTCATGGTGCATATTTCAGTGGCTGTCAACCAGTGTTCATCCCAACAGTTGAATTTTTTTGTTTTGGTTTGGTCATAATAATATTTATAATTTTTATAATAAAGTTACAACATTTCTCTCTTTACTTCTTCCAAATACCTCTTTATACTCCTCCCCACAGTTCTTCGAATTCAGGAGATTTTGCATTAATTGTTATTGCAAACATAATATATATTCCTAAATATAACCTTTTCAGTCCATATAATGTTACTTTTATGTATGTTTCCAGTTGTTTTCCCAAAGGGTAGTTTTTAATACATGCTAGCTTTTAGGAATCTCTATTGGTCTTAGAGATATTCCACTGCTTTAGAAAGAAGGAAATAGTCTGTTGACCAGTTGAATGCTGCTGCTGATGACAGGGACATAAAATCATTTCCCCTTCTGGGAAGCACTGGGGTGGGGGAGTCTCATTTCTATCTTCATAGCTCTTACTTCTGTTTAAATGATTGCAATCTTTTGAATCATTTCTGATGATGAAAATAGTCACTGGGTGACTGGAAGGTATCACACCTCTTAATCAGTAAGGAACACATCATCATCTCTGATTTTCTTGATTTCTGCTTCCTTTCGTATCTGATATCTTGGAAGTTTAGGTATTATTTAAAAATAAGAGTGTTTTGTTGTTTTACATTCTGTACTGATGAGGCATTTTTATTATCTAATTCTCATCCAAGGGATGGCAAAGCCTGCTGAGGAGAAGCACAAAGATTCACTTGTCACTTGCCAATCATTTTCAAATGCCAAATCTCTCAGAAAATCCAAATAGAGAAAGCATGTTGTTTTTCCAGAAAAAAAAAATGGTACTATACAAATTATCCCATCAAGTATCCAGGGGACACTGTCAACCAGAGGCAAAAAACCTGCATGCTGTGTTAATTTCAACAGCTGAAAAGAAGCCAGGGGCCTGTTTTTTTCCTTCAAATACAAATACACAGAGACACATGCACACCCAGCTATATTTTAATCAGCATCTGATCTTTCTCAGAGCTTGGTAGATATCTATGCAGGAGCTGTAATCGGTTAATAATATGGAAGATGTAAGAACTTAGGAATTTAGCGCTTCACTTTCAGAACTGCTCCCTAGTCATCTTCTATGCTAAATACCCCTCCTGTCAGAAGGATGCAACATTCCTTTAATTGAATTCAGCAAATACTTAGAAAAATGCATAGCTACCTGTGGTTGCAGCTCCAGTAACATAGTCTGTGTCTTCTGTAAGGCAGCGTAAGTCTTAGTCAAAAGAAAACAAGTCCCCAGAAAAATCTGCAGACAACATAATAGGAATGATATTTGTACTTCTGTCAGAGTTCTCAGATGTTCACTATTGAGGAATGAGTGAACAGTTTGGTTTCTTCTGAGACTTTCATCCTGGACTTCTAAAATCCATCTTCTTCTCGTCCACCTGCTGTCATCCCCTGAATGCCCAGTGTCTCCTTTCCTTCTAATAAGCACCAGCCCATTAAATGAAGGGTTTGTCTTTGCTAGGAATTTGTCCTTTTGTTTCTCTAAAGTCCTCATCTCTGAAAAGAATCATATTAGCATGCAGAGAATTGAAGGAAAAGGGTAAAGAACATGATGGTATTAGAATATGGGGACTATTGAGCATGAGAAGGTCTTGCTGTGCAACTGAGCAATCTTCAAATTTATGAACTCCTAGTCTTGCTTCCCCATCCAAGGAGTACTGCTGTCATGCCTAGCCTCCTGGATTTTATAAGACTTTAAAAATAAATAATACATATTTTATGCCCTTTTATTTAGAATGAGAATTAGAAAAGAACTCCTGGTATATTCTATGAACCTTATTCATAGTCAATGAATTATGCACATAGACATACATATACAGAGACATACACAGACCGAGACTCACACACACACACACACACACACACACACACACACAAAATCTTCTATTGGAAATCTAGAATAAAAAGAGTAACTTAATCTGACATGAATATCATCTAAGGGAAACTGCCATAATTCTGGTCATAAATGTTAACATAATACAGTTGAGAATAATGCCATAAGTTTGTAGTTAGTCAGTTGACTTTTTTGACAAACAGGCCAACACTATAAGGTGAGAACTGAATAATTTATTAACAAATAGCCACAGGAGAGACTATTGCATGTGCAAAGAAATAGATATTTTAAGTCTGATTTTCTTTATTTAAAATATTAATATAGCATCCATTATAAACTTAAATGTAAAATATAAAATTTCAAAATTCTTTAAAAAGACACAACAATAAATATTTGTAACTTCATGTTTGTCAATGCTTTTTAAATGTGACACCAAAAGTATGAAAAAATAATTTGAGTTTTATAAAAATTAAAATATTAAATAATATTATTAAAATAGTAAAAGACAATTTTGTAGAATGAGAAAATATTTGCAAATCATATCAGCACTATGGTCTAGTATCTTAGGGCATAATAACTCAACATAAGAAGGATAAACAGTGTAATATTTTGAAGTGATCATAGTATGACAGTTGCTCAAAAATAGACTTATCATGTAATTATGGTATCTCACTTTAAGGTATAAGTTCCAAAAAGAAAAATGAGATCAAAAGTCCAAGAGACCTTTGTGTGCTCCTGGTAATCAGAGAACCCCACGATGAATGAATGTATAAAGGTTAAATAGTACATATATAATAGTGGATTATTATTCAATATAAAGAAGAATGAAATCTCAACATTTGCACCAAGATAGATGGAAGTATATGACAAAATCTACTCTCATATGTGGAAACTAAAACACCAAAATGAACCTGGATGTGGCTGCAGAATAATTACTATTCTGGGAAGTGAGGAAGAAATAAAATTGGATTTGATAGCGGACATCAAATATATACATCAGAAATAACTTTTGTTCTTTTTCATCAGAATGTGATAAGTAGGTTCATGATAAGTTGTTGTATGCTTTAGACATAGCTAGAAGGCTCTGAAAAAGGAGATTATAAAGGAAAGGAAATGTTGATTACCTCAATTTGATCAATATTGTTGCTTTCATGCATTGAAATAACAACCTTTATCATGTGCAAAAATTAATATATGTTAATAAAAGTTTTAAAAACATGGGTCAAATATGTGAATAGCACACAGAACATCATGTAAATATTTAATGAATATGTTTTCAAAAGAGGCCGCACTTCATTTTATAAATGCAAAGTAAAACTATATTGTGATATCAATCTATATCCTTTAAATGATAAACTAATTATTGCTGGAGAAATCAGAATATTTTTCATGGTGGTGGGAATAAAACATCCTACATCCATAAAAAAAAATCAGTGGTGAATGAATAGTTAAGCATAAAATGACATAGTAATTCCACTCTTAGGAATGTACCAAAAGAATTAAAAACAGAAAACAAACAAAAACTTGTACAAATATATAGTCACAACAATGTCATTTTCTATAGCCTGATAACAGATACAACTCAAATTTCTACCTAGAGATAAATGGATAGTGGAAAAAAATATGACATACCAACAGTGGAATATTATTTAGTCATATGAAGAATTAAATTACTGGTGTACACTACAACACAGAGAACCTTAAAAACATTTTTAAGTGAAAGAAGCAAATCACAAAGGACCATGATTTGTATGCTTCTTTTTTGGAATAGTCAGATATGAGGATTAATAGAAAAATAAAGCAAATTACTGTTTTCTAGGTCATGAGTAGAAGAGGGCATAAAGAGTGACTATTGATAGGTATATGTATGCTTGGGGATGAGAATGTTCTAGAAGTAGAAAGTGGCAGAAGTTTGTATGATATTGTGACTATAATAAAAGTCACAGAACTGGAAACAATTGAAATGGAGAATTTGATGTTAAGTGAATTTTTATCTTAATAGGAAAGAGTATCTGAAATGATTGTCTCCATGTCAGTGCAGCATCTGCCAAACTCTGTGCTCAGTGAATGTCTACAAAGAATAGCTCCTAGACACACATCCCATGGCTTTCTGTACAACAGAAACCTTAACTTATTTTGTGAAAGCTGGGTGGGTAAAGTGTTAGATTTTCAAAATTGAATACAGACCAAATTACAGACAACTAAGCAATTGGTTTTGTAGTTTTTTTCCTAGTTATATAGAAAATTTGCAACATAGATACAAAGAACAATGTCATTGCATCTCATCAAGTTTTTAATTAGAGAGCAACTTTCAACAGCCCCTATCAAAAAGCATAAACATGTATACATTCATACACACACACATACACACATACACACACACTGCACACTTCACAATTTGAATCTAGTCTCTGTGGCCATAAGGGCTCTAGTGGTCAACTCTTATTCTCCAGTGACAATCAGAACCCTTTAAAAGCCACATCATTGATTCCCTTTGACTACCTCCTCTTCCTGGATCACTACATACACAAAGGAGAAATAAGAGAACACAAATCATTGGCTGGATGAGGGTTGATTGGCAGAGCCCCCCTGTGATATCTGACATCCAATCATTATTAAGTTTTCTTCTTTGAATATAACTAATAAAATTATGTAGTGAATTCTGAGATGTTCACTCTTGAAAGAAAGGAATCCTAATGAAATCTAGAGGCCTCCAATCTGAATTAGGGGCACATCTCCTGGATTGCTTGCATGGGTTTCAGCCATAGCATAATGTTTGAGAGCTAAACTTCTTGACTTGCAGGGCCCTCAGGCCCTCAGCAGAGGAATGCAGCTATAGGCAACTTGCTTACTGCTTAGTCTTATGACTGAAGAATAATGTCGAGTGACTCACAAAATAAATTTGCTGGGGTAAGAAAACAACACGTGCCTACCACCATGTGCAGTTTGTCTTCTTGTATATGCAAAGGACTAAATTAAAAATTAGATTTGTTTATTTTTATTTTATGTGTCTCATGGTTTGCCCACATGTATGTTTGTGCACCCGACTGCAGTGTCTATGAAAGCCAGAAAAGAGCACTGGAATTCCTGGAACTGGAGTTTCCTATGGCTGAGAGTAGCCACCCATGTGGGTGTTAGGAATCAATGTCAGATATCGTGAGAGTAGGAAGTGCTCTTAACCACTTAGTGGTCCATCTATCCCTGATAAATGACTATGTTTTATATTATCTAAATATCCACATTGTTACATAGATGGAAGTTAAGTTGCATAATCACAGACTCAGAGGAAAACTGAGTTGCACAAAGCCATGAATGAAGGTATATCTGATACCCACTATCCATTTCCAGTCATTGCAATTTAAGATGCCACACCTGTGCCACTTCATGATGGGCTAAGTGAAGAGACAAGTTGGTTGACTGGACATTTGTTCTCATAGAAAAGTAAATGTCACTGTGGTTTGAACATAATATACTCTATTCTTTCATGTCTGTCATAAAAGATCATCCCTGAGCCCCCAGAGCACACATGTGAACTCTCTGCAAACTGAAGCTCTTAGCTTCAATTCTTTCTTTGCCATCAAACTAGTGCAAAGGGGGAATCAAAGTTAACAATGGGATAACTTGCCTCTTGTACACCACTGATCAAAGCAATTCATGTAGGATATGATAAGAACCTGTAAGACAGACAGATTTTTTTTATTGTTTAATAGTTCTATAGGCATTCTTGTTCATATTCCTCCATACTTTACCTCATACTAGAATGAACTTGTGGCTTTAGAAAAAAATTAGAGAACTGACCCAAGGGATGGGTATGTTGCCACACATCTACATGTAATTTCAGCATTTCAGAACCCAAGGCAAGAAGAACATGAATTTGAGGCCATCCCAGAGTATATAGTAAGCTTCAGAACAGTATAGTCTATATGCTGAGATTGCATGACATATCCATGTGAGCTGGAGAGATGGCTCAGCCATTAAAGTCTAGGCTCATAACCCAGAAATATAAGACTAAAAGTTAGAGACACAAAAATAATACATTAAAGGAAAAAAAAAAAACTAAATCAGAGGAAAAATGCTCAAGAGAAAAGCCTGAGCTTCAACCTGCTTTTATAAAGTTTCCTTTTATTTTTCTTTTTGTTTTCCAGTAAAACAGTTATATTCATTTATTCACATGCTATTCAAAGTGGCTTTTGTTTTAGAGTCCAATAGTTACATCAGAGTTTCTATGATCCACAAAAAGCAAAATATCTGCCATTTGTCTCTTCATAGAAAAAGGATTCCAAGCCCTGTTTGATGAATCAAATAGGAAGAGCTACCTCCGGGATTTCTCACAATAGGCATTCCCCACTGTCAATCTTAATGGCTGACTGAATTAGTTGTAGCGTTGCTAGGCTGAGTGGCCAAACAGTGTAGTAGAGAACATGAACTGTGGATATCAGCACCCTCAATTCATATTTCAGCAATTGCTTGACTTTGCACTGTTTGGCGAGTTGCTCATCTACTCTGGTCTCACCATCTCTGAAGTGCACATGGGCGTTCTTCCCTTGAAGAATAGTTTGAGGTCTAAACAAGAATGACACGTGTATCACATACAAAGAGAGCTCAATAAATGATATTTCTTATATGACCCCCTACAGGCCTGTGTTTCAACATCACAAATACTTCACTTAAACTAGGTATCTGAGTACATGTAGCTCTCACTGCCCTTGAGCTGTTCCTCAGTGTCAGGATTTCCTTTACATATCAAGAATAAATGCCCACATTCTCCAAGAATGAAAAATTTAAAAAACAGTATTACAATGAGAAAAAGAACCCTCTCTCCTTTTCTTCTTTTTACATCTTCCTCAGTCAGATCTGATATGCTGCAGGCATCTCAAATGCCTGCTCTAATTTAAAAAAAAAATACCAGGCAATTGCTAATTGCTGATAGCTGCATCTCTATTGATCTCTCCATCTGGCTCAAAGATCTCAGATTGCTAAGTGGTCCTTCCAGCTAATCACTCTGGAGATGGGTCAGGACAAAGGGACCCCATTTAAACTTCTTTGTGTGAGAATAGATCAGCCACTTCAGGGAAACCATTCAACAGAGGTTCATCTCTGGAGAGAAAGACCTTCAAACTAGAGCTTCATGTTATAGGTAAGCAGAGGAGGGTTGGGGAGTGATCCGCCAGCAGATCAGAGAGAAACACATTTATGGACCAAGCTGTAATGGGGTGGAGTGAGTACAGAGTATCTAGAGATAGTGAGCTGAAACTGATGTGATACAAAGCTGCTCCTGTCTCATCCTCTTCCTCCTCCTCCTCCTCCTTCTCCTCCTCATCCTCCATCTCTTCTTTCTTATGGGTATGACTTTGTCATTGTCAGTAAAATATTGGCACTGTATCAGCCAGGGATTTAGTGTAAGCAGGAATAAAATTAGTTATAGTGTGTCTTGAAGGTTAGATAGCAAATATTTGGATGCTATTCAGCCATAGACAACACATCCTGAAGAAGTATCTAGTCACTCCTCATAAGCACTCTGACTGAAATCTTGAGAAGGCTATTGTCCTTTCTTGATACCCATTAAAGTACAGCTCACAAAAGCCCAACAAAGTTTATGTTATAATTTCTACAGAAAAAAATTAAATACACATTTATAGTATTAACTTCTAGTTTAAAAATCATAAAACCCAGATTATGTGTGGAACCCTAACTGAAAAATCATCTTGGAAACTCAGATTTTTGAAGCTGTCAGTTAGCTGAAGCATCACCTGTAATTATAATCATATTGAACTAGTGCTCAATGCCTCAATCCACAATGTTCACATTTTAAGAACTGCATAACTTCCACGAGGCTGAAACACCACTGCTGTTATTTATGCCATTTGTACCTTCAAATACACAACATCCTTAAAAGTCCCTTGTGACTGAGATTGAATGGACCATTACTCTACAATACAAATAAGCTAGAACTTGCAGACATTATGTATTCAGTGAACAACCATGTGAGATGAATGCCCTTCATTCCTGTTTACCATGCTAGAAAGTGAAGGGAAGGAATTTTAAGAAGATTTCCTTGTTCACATGGCACACCTAGGACCAACATCTAAATTGCTAGTTGTGAAGTAAAAGTCTAGAATTTCTTAAAGAATGTTATGGATCAATGGAGTACTACTCAGTGAAAAAAAGAAAAAACAATGGAATCTTGAAATTTGCAGGAAAATTGATGGATCTAGAAGAAACCATTCTGAACAAGGTAACCCAATTGCAAAAAGACAAACATGGTATGTACTCACTCATATGTGGATTTTAGACATAGAGTAAGGATTACCAGCCTACAATCCACACTGCCAAAGAAGCTAATAAACAAGGAGGTCCCTAAGAGAGACATACATGGTCCCCTGGAGAAGGGGAGAGGTTCAAGATCTGCTAAGCAAATTGGGAGCACGGAAAGAGGGGGGAGGGAGCTAGGAGAATGAGTAGGGGAGAAGAAGAGGGATGCTGAGGACATGAGGGAGCAGAAAGTATGAGTCAGGGGAAGAATACATGATAACAAGAATGGAGATATCATAATAGAGGGAGACATTTTTGGTTTACAGAGAAATCAGGCACTAGGGAAATGTCTGGAGATCTACAAAGATGACACCAGCTAACTATCTCAGCAACAGAGGAGAGGCTACCTTAAATGCCCTCCCCTGATTATGAGATTGATGACTGACTTATATGCCATCCTATAGCCTTCATCTAGCAGCTGGTGGAAGTAGAAGCAGACACCCATAACTAATCATCGAACTGAACTGGAACCCAGATGCAGAGAAGGACCAGTGAAGAGCACAAAGGTCCAGACTAGGCTAGTGAAACCCACAGAAACAGCTGATCTGAACATCTGGGAACTCTTGCTCCCCAGTCTGATAGCTGGAATACCAGCATGGGACTGATCCAGACCCCAGGAATATGGGTTTCTGTGAGGAAACCTCAGAAATCTATAGGACCTCCTGTAGAAGCCCAGTATTTATCCCTAGCATTGTTGTGGACTTTGGGAGCCCATTCCATATAGAGGAATACTGCCTGAGCCAAGACACACGGGGTGAACCTAGGCCCTATTCCAAAGGATACAATAGACACTGATGATACCCTATGGAAGGCCTGACCATCCAGGGGGAGCAGAAAAGATATGTGACAGATAAGGTTTTAGTTGGGGGGTTAGGGGAGGATGGGTGGGAGAAGGGAACTGGAATTGTCATGTAAAACAATCCTGTTTCTAATTCAAATAAAAAAGTTGGAAAAAAACTACAAAATAAAAAAAAATATTAAAAAAACGAAAAAAAAAATAGTGTCGAGCACCGGGCATTGGTGGTATATGCTTTTAATCCCAGAACTAAGGAGCGAGGCAGATTTCTGTGAGTTCAAGGCCAGTCTGGTCTACAGAACAAGTGCCAGGATAGGCTCCAAAGCTACACAGAGAAGCCCTGTCTTGAAAAACCAAACAAAAAAAAGAAAGAAAGGAAGGAAGAAAGAAAGAAAGAAAGAAAGAAAGAAAGAAAGAAAGAAAGAAAGAAGAAAAATAGTGAGGAGTTGAGGAAATCCAGTATTGAGTTAGTGTTTTTTTTTTTTTCTTTTTAGTTGTTTGGTTTTAATTCTTGTGCTGTAAGGTAACTTCTTGGGTGGGGGAGTGTTGGTAATAAGAATTTGGGAAAGAAGATGGTTTGTTGATCGTCTTCACTTGGTATCTCTTGAAAAAGTAGAGAATGAATTTATTTCTCTTCTACCTTAGCCTGGCAGCTTTCTCTAAGCTCAGCAACATGGCGACTCCCCCCTCCCCCCCACACCTGTTGAAGGCTTCCTACCTAGCCTTATCTGGAGCATGTCTCTAGGCCTACATGCCTGACTTATCTCAGGACCTTTGACGAAGTTCCCTGAAAAAAACTCTTCCCCAGCTGACCACATGGTAATTAGGCACTTTATCTAGAGCCATGCTTCCACCAATCCAACTATATGATAAAAACATGCCACTTCATTCAAATCAGGGTTTGTCCCCTGGCTTCCCAATTCTATGTACTTCGGAATAAAGTTGAATTGACTCACTGAAGTTATATCTCAGAGGCATATCTCAGTTATATCCATAGCCATCTCATCTTCCTTCTGTGACTGGGTATGGGTCAGAGTTCTATCTTGTTGGAGTGCGCTCTGGTTCTTTCTTCCCTTATCAGGATGTAATTATAACATTTAGGCCCTCTTCATGGTGGCTGTAATTTTAAATTAAGTTTTCCTTAGTATTAAATATGTAAACGTTAAAAATATGTAGAGTACACCAAATATGTTATTTACAAAGTCTACACAAGGGGCATAAGAGAGGTGACTCTAATTCTCACTAAGAAAGTTTCAAAAGGTGATATTTTCCTCATGATAGAAGAATTCAGCACTCAGGTATGGTACACCTATTTATCTCATGTAAACATATTAGCTTTCCTGCCTTTTCATCCTATGTTTTTAATATTTCTTAGATTTAATCCACATGTAATTTCTCCTCCTTCCCTTGTAACCACTGGTTTATCTATGTCTCTTTAGACTTCATGTTTTGACAATTTTTGTGTATGTGTGTACAATCCATCTGTCAGTAGACACTAATGTTGTATCCACATCCTTTTATTGTGCATGATACTATAGTAAATACAATGGTGCAGATGTCTTTGATATAAGGAGACATTTCTCCAAAGAAGACACATGAGCGGTGAACAGACAGACATGTGTAAGGTGCTCAGCATCAAGAGTTGGTAGAAAGAGAGGAGGGAGGGAGAACTGGGTTTGGAATGTAAAATATAAATTAATAAAAAATGAACAACAACAACAACAACAAAAGAGTTGTCTGAAAATTCCAAATCAAAAGCACTATGAAATCGTGTATGTGTGTGGTACACACACACACACACACACACACACACACACACACGGAGTTACACAACAACACACAAATAAATACACTTTGGAATTTAAATGTTCTGTAAAACAAAGGAAACAATTACCAGAATAAAGAGAGAGCTTAGAGAGTGGGAGAGAAATCTTTGTAAAGTATACATCAAATAGGATATTATACAAAAAATGCAAAAAATGAATTCCATACGAGCAAATAAAAGAAGAGTAATGAGTTACTGAATCAAAAAGATAGTTCTCAAAAAGGAGGAGGAGGAGAAGAAGAAGAAGAAGAAGAAGAAGAAGAAGAAGAAGAAGAAGAAGAAGAAGAAGAAGAAGAAGAAGAAACCAACCCATTGATCACCTGCTAAGCATTCTAAGTCATCAGAAAAATACAGAGTAATACTGCATTGAGATTCCATTTCATACCTATTAGAATGTCTATCAGAGTGAAACAAATGACAGCGAATGCTGACAGAATTCTAAAAAAAAGAGAAAACTTTGCTCTCTGCTGGTGAGAATAAACACTTGTCTAATAGCCACTATATAAATTAATATGGTATCTCCTAAAAAATTTGAAACTAAATTGCCATATAATCCAGCTGTACCCCTCTTCAGTATATTCTGAAAGTACTAAACATACTACAGAGACACTGGCACATCCATGCTCAATTGCCATACTACTCAGAATATCTAGAAAGTGGAACCAACTTATATGTTCATCAACAGATGAAGAAGAAAATGCAGTCCATATACACAATAGGATTTTATGCAGTCATAAAGACAAATGTAATCATGACGTTTGTGGAAAAAAGAGATGCGACTGCAAACCCACATGTTAAGCAAAGACAAACTCAGAAAGAAAAATGGCACATGATTTGTGTTTTCTTTGTATGTGGGAGCAGGACTTTAAAATTTATAAGCATGAGTGAGTGTTTGGATCAAAAACTAGCAAAGGGATCACGAGAAGTGAGGAAAATGTTTAATGGGAGTGGGAAATGGTTAGTTGAAAGGGAACCAATTATGAGAGTGGAGGGGGCAGGGAGAAGTCAGGAAGATGAACAATGTATGAATGCACATATGTATGAATATGCCATGATGAATTGTTTTATGGTAACCGTGTGTGTGTGTGTGTGTGTGTGTGTGTGTGTGTGTGTGTGTGTGTGTGTGTGTGTGTGTGTGTGTGTGTGTGTGTGTGTGTGTGTGTGTGTGTGTGTGTGTGTGTAATTTGTTTACTCAAGAAAACAGACAAGATCTGAGAAAATTGGGAGCATGGGGAGGCTATGGAGAAGGGAAGGTGGGAGGGGAGTGGGAGGGGAGAAGGGAAAGAGGAGGAGAACATGCGGGAACAGAATAGTAGAGATGGGGAAAGCAAGGAAAGAGATATCTTGATTGAGGAAGTCATTATGGGATTATGGAGAAACCTGGCACTAGGGAAACTCACAAGAATCCACTAGGGTGACCACAGCCAAGACCCTAACGAATAGTAGAGAGGGTGCCTGACTGGTGCCCCTGTAATCAGATTAGGGACTACCTGAATTATCATCACAGAACCTTCCTCCAGCAACTAATGAAAGCAGATGCAGAGATCCACAACTAAACACTAGGCTAAGCTCCTAGAGTCCAGTCAAAGAGAGACAGGATCAAATAATATGAGCAAAGGAGTCACGACCATTTTGGGGATAGTCACAGAAACAGCTGGTCTGAGCTAGTGGGAGCTCACTGACTCTGGACTGACAACAGGGGATGCTGCATAGCACCAAACTAGGCTCTCTGAACAGTTGCTTGACTCGGGCAGTCTGTGGGGCCACTGGCAGTGGGACCAGATTTATCCCTAGTTGTTTGAACTGGCTCTTTGGAGCCCATTTTATTTGGAAGGATATCCTGATCAGCCTAGATATAGGGGAAAGGACCTTGGTCCTGCCTCAAAGTGATGTGCCAGACTTCATTGACTTCCCATGGGAAGCCTTATCCTCTCTGAGGAGTGGATGGGAGTGTTGTGGAGGGAAGGTGGGGAGAGCAGGATAAGGGAAGAGAATGGGAACTGGGATTGATATGTAAAATGAGAAAAGGTTGTTTTAAAATTTTAAAAAAAATAAAAAGAACACTTTTAGAATTCATATAGAGAAAGAGAACTGTTGGCTGCCATTGGTGGAAGGATCATATTAGATCTCTGTCACTGTATCTGTGATAGAAAACTCAACATGCAAAAAGAGTGTTGATTTTGGCTCCCGATATCAGAACTTCCAGCCCAGGATCAGTTGACCCTACTGCTTTTAGATGGGTGGCAAGGCAGCACAGCAAGACAGCCTACTATAATGTGGGTGGTGGAGTAAAACTACTGTCTTAATGGGAAAGAAATGAGATGGAGAAAGAACATGGCTCACGGCAATCCTATTAAAGAGCATGCACTCAATGAGCCAAAGTCTTCCCCAGGCTCTCCTCTTGAATTTTCTACAACCACCCAGCATCACCAAGTTAGGGAATAATAGTTTGGGGTTATACTCCAGATTCAATCTCTAGCAAATACAAATTGGTGAAGTCATTATGGAAACCAGAATGGAAGCATCTACAAAAAATTAAAAGCACAATTACTATAGAACCCAGCAATCTCTTTTCTAGGCAAACACCCAAAGGAAATGAAACACTACCTTATAATGATGTCTGAGAACATTTATTGTCTTAATACTCCCTCTCAGTTGTTTGCAGGAGGCTCATCAATGAAAAAAACGGAATTGATGGAATTATCTAAATTACAGGAACCCTGCTCTAGGGGAGTCCTGCAGGCATTAGGCAGTTGAGGAAATGGAATAAGTAATTTCAACTTCACTTCTATTTTTTGTTGACTTTAGACTACATTCCAAACATGAAGATCCAACATCTTCATCATGCATTTGTAAGCCATTTTGTAATTCTTAGCTAAAATGTGCTAGGGAATTGCATATAAAACTAATCATTACCTTGTAATGAAATGGTTCTGCAAATTACTGCTTAATAATACTTGAAGTCATCAAAAAAGTTCAAAGATTAATTACCATGTAACTGGCAGTGTTTAGATCATAAAATTAAGGTTCCAATGAAGAACAGAAAATATCCGTATAATTACCCAGGTATAAACTGTAGCTTAATACATTGTGGAATATGGGCTTTTCAAAACAGCACATTCCCTTTGAGAACATCAATAATATTTCATTATACTCATTTCTGCTCATGGGATAACCAATATCTTGCTTGTTTATCAATCTGTGCCTGATGTCCACTTCCACTATTGTAAATACCCATAACATATGGTTAGAATGATACCATTTGATAGGGTTTATGCACATATTTTGTCATGAATTCTTGGCAATTGAGAGGCACTTAGTATTTATATGTATTATTTTGGGACATATTATGTGCAGAGTTAGGAGAAAAATATTATAAAACATGGGGAAAGAATTTGCAATTTATAAATGTATCAGATGACAGGAATTTTGAGTTTTATCACATTAATTCTTTCCATATATGTAAGAATATTGCATATTAGAATACAGGTGATGGGAAGAGTTTAGTGTTCTCTAATATTTTATTTGGATGGATATAAATGAAGAATATGAAACTTAAGAGACTATTTCTATAAGAATATCCAGTGAGCAACACTTTTTCATATATTCATGAATACTCTTTCTCTAACTGCACTATTAATTTACAAGTTTGTCGTGGGATGGTGGCCACTAATGCTTTTAGGGAATTTTCAAAGTGAGACATAATTTAAGAATTGAATTTGGCAAGCTATGCCTGGTTCAAGCAAGAACCATATGCTAGTGACCAGGCACCACCTGGCAAGCTTCTTTCAGAACGATTTTTACCTGCTGTCTCCCCAGTTTGGAAATATTTGCTCAACAGATTCTTACCTGACTGAAAAAGAAGAAGGTCACTAACAAACAGAGGAAGAAACATGGGGACACTAGCAAGTTAAAGCGTGCTTGACTCTCTTCTATAAGAGAGTTGCTTCTTACCAGAAGCAGTGTTTCTCAGTTAGGGTATAGTGGGTGATATCCTGAAGGGGAATGACAGGTGTATCTCTTTAGGCATCCTGATCTTCTGACCACAATCTAGAACTTTCATGCCCCCTGCTTCTGTAGGGATTAATTCCATAACAATCTTCATATGCACCATCTCACAGCTTCAAAATTGCTTCTTCAGAGGTAGCCATCATTCTTTCACATTTTCTAAGTTTCTTTTCTAAATTCTAGTTGTTAACAAAGTGATATGGAGATGCAAAAAGAAAAAAAAAGGAAAGGAGACAGAACTGAAATGATCATATTTTGCTTAGCTTGGGACCACGGTAATTTCCTCTTGATTACATAAAAAAGCTTGCAAAACCATCCATAACTTCACTCACTCCTTTTTCTTCCTGATGCTGCTGGTATGTAAGTTTATGAAGTGAGTTTATGATGAGCAATTTCCAGCTCACTGAATCTATCTGCACACCCTGGTGTTCATTCATGTTCATCCATACTTTTTATCTTTATGAGATATCTCTTTCTTTTATCATGGTGACAATAAACCCCAATACCTTTACTTAACATCTATCTATCTATCTATCTATCTATCTATCTATCTATCTATCTAAAATAGCTATGAATGAATTATATAAGTATGCTGGAATCTGATCTATTTTCTGTGTGTAATCTGTTGCATGTCCGTCTTTCTATCTTCTATGTATCTACTACCTATATCTATCATTTGTTTATCATATCTCTCCATTAACCTATTTTTATGCTTACTGATCTATGTATTTCTATAATATATCTGAAACTGTCTCAATATATCTCTATCTGTCATCTATATTTCTATCCATCTACCCGACCAAGATGCATCTAGTTGTCTCTTTGGAATTGTATGGGGCTTCAGGATGTAGATCTCTTCACAGAAGAAATTTAAAGTCTCTGCTAATATGTTTCATGTAAAAAGTTGATAGATTCATGATTAAACTGGTTAGGATATTAGAAAAATATCAATAAACAGAACATATTTCTATTATTACATGCTCTATCTGAAGAGAGCCATAGACTAATTTAGAGGATCAAGAGACTTCAAAATCATGAGGCTGGAAATTTGGTCAGTTTATGTCAATGATTGAAAACATCCATGCCCAGCTAACAGTTCAGGAGTACCATTAAACTTTGGAACAATTAAACTTTATTCCTTTGGAGATCAAATGGCTAGCTAGATGGTAAGAATACATCCTTTAAAAACCTTGGATGTAGTCTAACTGTATGAGTTTCCATTAATGGTTATGAATAGAGAACCAATAGACAACATTTATTTTTCCAGTTTTACTCACTAACATTAAAATCTTACTCATAAGTTTTAGAATTGGTATTATTGTTTTCAGTCTCAAATGCTCCTTTGTTGAGTTATTCAAATATTTCAGTTTCCACTAAACAAATTCTATAGTATTCATGATGGCTGGGACTCCATCAGCCTGAATATCCATTAATCTCAGTTTGTATCATAGACCCTTGAACTTGGTTGGCCTCAATAAACATGTAATGTTCAGTGTACATTCAGTGAATAAGTTTTCAAAATTAAAGACACATGTTGAGTATTTAAAATAATTTTGTCTTTCAAAGATTTTTAGCTAGATTACAGAATTAAACATAAAAAATACTGCTTCTCAAAAAGAAATGCTAACAACAGGTCAGACAGCAAATGGGTCATGATAAAGGACATGGTTTTCAGAATTGTGTTATTTAAAACTAAAAGAAAATGAGGGGTGAAAAGAAGCACCATAATTTCCACTGGGAGTCACTTTTCATCAATCATCCTGAAAAGGGTGAAAGCAAGCTACATGTATTAAGCTCATGCTCTGACAAACTTTAGATACATTATCTCACATTACTTGCTTGAAAACAGAATCAGGTAAGTAACATTATTTACTGCTATGAACCTGGGTTCATATAGATACCACCAGTTAATGACAATGTCATAATCTAAAAGTCTCTTACCCATCTCTATTTCACTATGTTTCTGTCTTAGCTCATTTTCTTTTTCCAATGTTGGAAGCAGAAACAACAAAAACTCCAAATGGAAAATATGGCAAATGTGAAAACAGCAGTAAGTCCACCCTCAGGAAAGATGCAAAACAAGGGAAAGCCAAACCAAATTTGAACACTCCATGTGTGCCCTGATTGCAGTTTTATGTGATCCTAAACTGAAAGACAAGCTGTGCTCACCCTCTAGACACTGATCAAGGCACACCTAAAATGACATGAGCCATGCTGTTTTCTTTTGCACAGAGATACCTAGATCACTGTTCCTGGGAATGAACAGTGTGTTGGGAGGGCTCAGGAACTGAAGGTAAAGGTCAAGGAAGGTCCCATATTTTCATGTCAGTTTAGAAGGAAAATCATGGAAAATCTTAGTATCTTAAGTACCAAAGTCACTTTTGAATAAGTATTGTCTTCCAAACTCACACTACACAAAGAAATGAAGCATTGGTAGCCAAAAATCACAGACTGTGAGCCAAGAGCTTAGAACTAAGGCAGGGTAAGTTGAAGTTTGCCAGGGAGGGCAATGCTATTTACAGAGCCACCTAGGGAATAATCAGGATCACATGGGAATAGCTGAGGGACTCCCTGTGCCAAGCTTCTAGTGCATATTTGGTAAAAAAAAAAAAATGATTGCAAGGGATTCAAGTGGTCTTTTCTGGCCCCAGGAGATAATTGGTGAGCTGAGCAGAGCTGTCTCAGCTGGGCCAATGACAAATTATAACAATCCATTACTTTTACAAAAGGAGAGAAAAAAAAGAGCCTCTTTTGTCCTCTTGCTCAAAATGAATTTTATGTCTGTAAGGAGCACAGGACAAATAGACCCTAGAGGCTGAAGTTTTCTATTAACTCACAGGATAGGGACTTAATGGAACAAAAGCAAGATAAAGTTTTCTTTATGAATTCTTACAGTTTGCATAGAAAACTTTTCCAAAAGCCCATCCTACCATTGGGACTTCCTGTGACAAGTCCCTCAAATCCAGGGATACTGCTTAACTGATTCTTTCTGTTCATCTGCCACAAGGGAATTAGTTAGACATGTATAGATATGTGCCATTAGGAAGAGGGTTGGGAATGTGTCATCATGATTTCTGCCTTCAGATTCCTGCCTGATGGGATATGTTAGGTAGAATTGAACTCTGTAATTTCAGTTGGTCTTGAGCTGTCATTCCTGTCCTCATGCTCTAGCCTCACCAGTGCTGGGATTACAGGCATGTACCACTATACTAGTATGGTGGTTTGAAATAAAATGGCCTCCAAAGGGAGTGACACTATCAGGAGGTATGGCCTTGTTGATGGAGGAGTGGTCTTCTTGGAGGAAGTGTTTCACTGTGGAGTCAGGCTTTGATGTCTCATGTACTCAAGCACACCCAGTGAAACAGGCTACTTCCAGTTGCTTGCAGATTAAAACATAACAGCTGCTTCTCCAGCACCATGCCTGCTTGCATGCCACCATGCTCCCAGTCATGATGATAATGGACTAAACCTTTGAAATTGTAAGCTCCCACTTCAGTTCATGTTTGTTGACTCCCCATGGGAAGCCTTACACTTTCTAAGGAGTGGATGGGCGTGGGTTAAGAGGAGGGAAGGGGAACTGTGGTGAGTATGTAAAATTAATAATAAAATAAAAATATAAAAATAAGTTTTCCCTTAAGAGAGTTGCCATGGATATGTTGTCTCTTCAAAGTGATAAAAACACTAAGACAACTACCAACAGTTATTCTTTATATAGTCTCCATTCTTTTGTGGCTTATTACATCTTTGCTATTATGACTTTTCATTATGTGCATGCCTGACTACCTGCATGCGTGTGTTGTATACATATATGGGTGCATTGGTGTGCAGATAAATATGCCCATGTGTGCACATGTGGAGATCAGAGATGAGCATTGCATACGTCAATTTCTCCCCATTCTTTTTGATATAAAATCTCTTACTGGATTTGGAAAACTTAATTTGGTTAGACTATCTGGCCACTGAGTTCTTGAGATTCTCCTGCCTCTGCCCTTAGTGCCGTGATGACAGGTGAGTTCTACCATGGCCAGTTTGTAAATGGGTTGTTGGAGAGCTGAATTCAGTTCTGCATGCTAGCATAATAAACACTTTAGTCACTGAGTCATACTTCCATTCTGCTACTCTTACTTCTTAGCTTCACTTTGTTCTTGGCCCTTGTCATCAATCATCACAGATGGATTTTCTCTTTGGTTAATTCATTCAATTATGTGCTCAGAAACTATTTATTGATTGGTCATGACAGACACCGTGAGAAACTAATAAAGGAACAAAGACATAATCTCAAGGTTTCTTTTGTGAAGTGCTCTTTTTATTATAATGTACATGAAGATATCTAAAGAAGGAGAGGCTTGTTGCATGCTGGGTCTAGTTTCATCCTCATCCCCATAAAGATTAAAGAAAATAATTAACTTGCCTAACATTACTAGCTAGAAAGTGGCAGACTCATAATTCAACCTAAGATCTATTTGACTAGAATACAGTGGTTCATGCTAATCTGTATACACAGTGAAGCAATTTCCATGAGTCTGGTCTTCTCATTTCTATTATTTAGGATAGTTACTTAAAACTTTATAATAACAAAATATGGTATGGGGTTGGGAGAGTTGTTCTTTATTTGTGATCTCTATAATTCATTGGTTACTAATAAGCTTATCAAAGCCACTGTAGCACCTTGATCTTTCCATCTCTGTCACATGTGTGAACTTTTGATCATAATGCTGAATTTCTAAAATTCTTTACATTTATTTGACTTAAATGACCAGAACTTAAGTGACTCAATAATCTAAGCACTTGGTAGACCACACATTTTCAATCTAATAGCGAGCTTCAGGCCACCCAGAATAATTGTTTTAAGTTCTAAGAGGACAAAAAGCTGTGAACTTTCTCTGGCTTTCTTTGGTATGAGAGTTGCATGGTATTTGGCTAGCAAAATCTCTATTGGATCATTAGTTTATGAACATAAATTATTACTTCCAATACAAAATATTTGGGATGGAACACTTTTTAATCTATTAAGACACCACATCATTTTATCATTGATCACTAGTTTATGAATTCCAATTATTACCTCCAATGCAAAATATTTGGGATGGAAACACTATTTAATCCATTAAGAAGCCACATCATTTTTTTTTCCTTGAGTTTGCTCCAAAAATGAAGTCAAGAAGTAAAAGTAGCAGGTTTAGCAGATTCCTTTTGTTTGCTTCCATCTTGAAGTAAAAGGTATTTTATAGTCTTAGCCACAACATCTCAGAAAAGTTCAAAAGTTCCTGGAGGTGGGGAAGGAGGGAGGAAGGCCAAGACTGAGAAGGCAAGGAATATAGGGAAAGAGAGAGGGACAGGGAAAAGAAAATGGATAGAGTAGGGTGGGGACAGGAAATTAGAAAGAGAGGAGAGGAGAAAGACAGAGAGAGAGAGAGAGAGAGAGAGAGAGAGAGAGAGAGAGAGAGAGAGAGAGAGAGAGAGACCCAGTCTACAGCATACCACTCTGAGTGAGCCTGATCTGTGAAGCTAAGTAGGGTGTGACTTCATCAGGGATTTCTGGGTGATTCATTCATAATAGTTTCTTGTGTTTGAATAGCGAGTTCTCATATGTCCTTTACTTAAAATATTCCCTTTCCTTTTCCAACACACACAGCTTATAGAGAATGTCTCTTTCATTTTCTGCGTCCAATGACATGAGTGTTTTCTCTCCCTCTTTTTCTCTCCTTCTTTCCTCCTTGTCTCTGTTATTCTCTCTTCTGATCCTGGGAGTGCAGCTTAATTCATGCCATCTTTCTCTATACCCTATTAATCAGTACCTCTGAGAGGTCCCATTACCAAGAATAACATGTGACAGGATAATACACTAGGAAATATACTGTAGGGAATATTGTAGTCCTGGCAGGGCTAAATATCCTAAAGTCATATTGGTCTCCAGTGTTGTTTTGATCAATTAATCTTGTGTTTCCGGATCCTAGAGTTCAGGATTCTTTCTGGACTGATGCTGCCAACTGTCTCACCCAGAGATGGACTTCCCAAACTGACATTTTCTTTGCTTTAGTGGTATCTTTCCTCTTATACTCTATCTATAAAATACATTTTATCTATAAAATATTCATGGGCACAAACAGGGAAAATTAAACTGCTGGCATGTAATAGACTGTGGGCATGTAGCTGGTGTGATCTGAGTTGCCTTCCCTGAGCTCTAGATCTTTAAGGGAAGCTGCTCTCCACCAAGACTGTGCACACATAAGTATGACTATGTCACCAGAGGATGCGATGCACTAGTCCAATCTCAAGGGAATGATTCTTGCTTATCAAGAGAATGGACCAAGGAAGATTATTTATTGCAAAGGGGGAAGGTTATGCGCAAATACATGAGTGTTTCCTAGAACATTAGATCCGAAAGAGTTCAATGTGTCTGAAATAGTCATATTGGTTAGGGTATTAAGTAAACATGTATATCAAGACCACTTAAATAAAGAACTGGCATAAGAGAGTGGGGGTAGATCACAAAAGACCACGGGTTGGACATAAGGAAGCTTTTTCTTTATCCCATAGTCTGTAGGATGCCACCAGAACCGTTTTGGACAAACTAAGTCTTAAGAAGATCTCTGTGAAGAAAACAGAAGGGCATTAAAGATGGGGCTAACAACTAGGAAGCATAAGAAAATCTCAAATGTGAGATGAACAAAGCAGGGAAATTAAGGTTACACATGCAACTGTGTTCCCTCTGTAGATATCATTTTCTCTCCTAGGCTTGTTACAGGTTACATGTGCTAGTGATGAAGAATGAATACATATATTGAGTTTCAAAGCAAGTTTCCTATTTTCTTTGTACAAAGAACTCCCCTAATTTCTTTTTTGTTTTGTTTAATTAAAAATGAATGTCTAAATACAGGGTTTTCTGCAACAAAATGGTCATAGGTATTCTTATTGTCAAGGATTTTAGAAAGACAGTTTCCAATTACACAAGAATGGAAATACCACTGGGAACACAATAACACAAAGAAAGCTATAAGTATATAAGATATGACAAATAGTGTGAGTTTTTTAAAGCACTGTGTAATTGTTGTCACTGAGTTTGTAGTGGTTATAGAAATCACATAGGGCATGGTTCAAACCTAGAGATCATACAATTTCAACCATATGTGATAATTCATATTAATTGCTTTTATCTACATACAACTCCAGTGCAAGCCTAAGATGCTTTAACTCCAAAAAGCAGAGGAAAATGCCTGCCTTGCTCACCTCTCAGACTGAGCCACATATGGGAAAATATTTTGTGAATTTTCATTGAGTCCCAGTTTACATTGTAACATCTATGAGGAAGTCAATGATTCACAATAGAGTTCATACAAATGGTCTGAGTTCCTGTAAGTCTCTGGAAGGCAGCCTTAAACTAGCATGGCAATTTACCTGCTTGCTTTTTAAGTATTTTTCCCTCATGTACTTTATTCAGTTTCAAACAAAATTGAACCTGAAGGCTATTTTTCCTACAGCAAAGTTATACTCCTTGATTTAAGACATCACAATGTCTCCCTAATTCTGATTCCTCACCAAATATGGTCATCTGGTCAGGCAGTGGGATTAAGTTTACTTTAGAAAGAAAAATATACAAAGAGAAGCATGAAATTATTGACTCCCCTTTTTTAAATGACTGCTGGAATCCTCAGTGATGCTTGGGAATTAGAATCACCCAAGGTATTCTAAAATAAGACTTTCTGTGCTTTAGCACCCAAGCTCTTCCACATGTTTCTTGCATCATGAGATTCAGCCTTTGGCAAAGAGACTAGATGTCAGTACATGGCTACATTCAGCAGATAGAGATGATCCTGAGAAATGCTTGTGACTATCTGTTGGTTCTATCAATTTTCATCCTATAAATTTGTACCAGAATGCTTCACACATGAAAAGTATCTCCCATCTTCCCTACCTTAGCTTTAGTGTCATAGGCATTGCTCTAGTTCTGCTAAAATGAAAAGCATGCACACTTGTTTAGATTCACTGTTACTGTCCAACTTACATTATACTATACAAGGAATGGAAATGAATAAATGTCACCACTGTTCACAAGGTACTGTGGGAATGCACAACATAGGAAGAGGTAAAACTAATGAGGTTGTTGTATTTTCAGGAAAAAAAAAAACTGCAAAGGCCTAGAAGTATCCAGAACTATGGAGGAATTTATTTGTTGGAGGTTGGACTGAAATAAATGGCTTTACAGAGGAGGTGACTGCTTGGCAGAATTTGAATGCAAGTCAGCCCAGTGCAAGTGCAAGGAAGAAATCCATTAGTGCAATAGAGAAGATGGGAAGGGGAAGGTGTGTGTGTGTGTGTGTGTGTGTGTGTGTGTGTGTGTGTGTGTGTATTTAATCAGCCTGGGGCACAGAGGACCTTCAGGTTAATACTATTAATGATCAGTCAAAACTGAGGAAGTAGGAATTCCTCATAGGATTAAAAGAGCAAGGCCAAAAGACTTTAGATACCTAGCTCGGAGCTCTGTTGTGGTATTTTTAATGCCCAGCATGGGACTCTGATCTTACTTTTTTATTAGTGATATTTTAAATGTTTAAAAGTATATACATGCCAAAGCAATGAGGAATTCCTAATAACATTTGAGAGCCAGAAGAAATGTTTTGATAACAATGGTCAGTCATACATTTTTGCTTTTTTTTTCGGTTTTTTTCTTTTAAAGAGTAGTATGTTTTCTAGAACATTTTTTTCACTGTTTCTGTCTTCTAAATAGTTAACTCTGATAATTCTTTTGCTATCTTCAGAGGCAGATAACACAGAAGGCTCTAACATCAATGCCTCCTTTGCCCTCCACTTACTATCAAACTTTCTTTTGTAGTTCTTATCTACCTATCCTTCCTTGTGGGTGGCAGCAGCATTGTTCTGGTAAACTGTGCTGATATGGCTATCAGCTCTCAGACTACTCTAGAAAAAAAGGACTGCAGTCTATAATGGGAGGATCCCATAGCCAGAGCTTCCTTGCCTTTTCAAATTATGGAGATTCTAGTGGTCTAAACAGAGATGTGAACATTGCTAATTCAAATCTAGGGAGCCATGAGTCTGCTATAAGAGATAGTGAGAAATGTTTCCTCCCTCCACCCCATGATTAGCCCTAGTTCTCGCTATTGGTCGATAGAAGTCATGCACTTACTTTGAAACTAAGTGAAGGTTCTGACTGGGCCTACCACTACTCAAGGTTGGCTTGGCTGACATACTGGTAACCCTGTTGCTATGGAGTGATATTAAGGCCAGGTTGGCTACTCAAAACCTGAAACTATGGAGAATAGTCACAGTAAGCATTGACTATCACCAAACTTCACATACACACTGTGTTCAACCCTAAGTGCATCCAGGACACAGAAACATACTCTGCCATCCAGAATGGATGTTACACCTCCATATCTTAGGCTATGATAGAAGATGAATTAACAAAGGAATATGAAGAATTACTCAGGGTAGAAAGCAGAATTCTAGGTTTGAACTTTCTGGTCGCAGTGTGAGTCTGCCATCGCTGTTCATATCCAAATTCAAATAAAACAATTCCTGTGTTTATTTCACCTCAGTGCTCACCACAGGAAGCATTCAATTTTGTTACAAATAGTGTGTTTATTTGGCGGGATTTTTAATGCTTTAGCTTCATTTCTCCCTTCTGTGAAATGGTAACAGACATCACTTGTCAGGTTCTTACAGATAACATCCAAGTAAACCATCCTATTCCCATCAGAATTCAACCTATTGTCTTAGTAGAAGCTTGCATGTTGGTATTTGTTACTTTATCTCATTTTCTTTCTGTGTTCTTTTAATTACATAATTTATGTAGAAAAGGCAGAGAACTAATTTGCTTGTTATATGGAAATTGATTACCCTTGTAAATCTGAGGAATATTTTGTATATTAGCAACTAAGCAACACTTATGAGTGGAATATGTGTGAGGTTATTGCCTTATACTTTAATATCCATTCTGTGATTATCTAAATATCTTTCAATCAACATGTTACTGGGGATGGAGAGGTGGCTTGGCAGTTAAGAGTATATAGTGCTCTTGTAGAACACCCACGTCCAGTTGTCAGAATCTGTGATGGGGTAGCACACAATCATCTGTAACTCCAGTTCCAGCGGCATCCAACTTTTCCATAGCACCAAGGCCACTTTCACTCATGGACATACACTGGCATGCATGCACATAATAAAGGAAATCTTTTTGAACAAACATTTTATTTGAGGGCATTTTCATGAATCTTTTGAGGATTGTGTACAATGTATTTTGATCATACGTTATACCCTCCTCTAAATCCTCAACTTGTGTCATGTTCTCTTTCCTTTCATGATCTGTCAAGTCTAAATAGTGCCTTCTACATATCTTAGATACATAGCATTCCACCAGAGTATAATCAACCTAACAGAGGATATACCCTTAATGAAAACAACCCCCTCTTGCCCAGAAATTATCAATTGCCAAGAACATCTTATTAATTGAATAAATTTTAGAGATATGTGTATCTTATAACCTTTTAGTTTTAAATTGTGTGTATTTGAATCAAATGAAGTTTTGAGTTTTAAGTGAATTGAGCTAGTTCAGTGAACAGGAATTTATAGGATACACTTTCTTGATCCAGTATAGTATTAGTATTCCTTGTAAAACATCCTGAGACATTATTCCACCACTGGGAATAACATAAAGGAATTCAAGAATTCATGGTTAGAAAGCAAGAAAACTCAGTAACTTGGTCAGGATCATCATATTGATGAAAATTTCAAATTATCACAGTTGTAGAAGCAGAAAAGATACTGAGTTGCATTTTGGTGCTGATTGCTTAGGGCAATGCAAAAAGTCAGGCACCCAGATGGCAAGTGTTACTACAGTTCAGGTTTTGTTAGAAGATTGTGGACTAAGGAAGATATGATGAATCTCAATACTTGTGTAAACTTGGGTAGAAAAGCAGAGTGGAATAATAGAAAGTGACTTCCACCTCTTTGCTTAATTTTTGTTCTTGTTATTGTTTTTCATTTGTTTTGTTTTTCCTGTTGATGCAGGATTTCACTGTGCAACCCAGTTTGTTTTAGACACTCTGTGTATCAAGCCATCCTAGTGCTTTCGATGATCTTGCCTCCTTTAGCACACCCAAAGTGCCAGGGATGTTAGCTATCATCTCTGAATGGAGTTCTGAGTTTTGACGATAAAAAAACTATGTGTAGCAATGGGGAACTTTTAGAAAAGATGCTTTGGTGAGGGGAAGGGTAAAGAAACAACTAAGTCACTTGTGTTTTAGAGTTGTTGAACCTGCAGAGGCAGTGGGAGCATTAACATGTGTTCAAGCACTGATGAATACATTCCCCTTTCATCAAGGAGGTGAACATCACGTGTCAGTTAAAGCTATGACAAAGAATGATTTCTTTCAGAAGGACTGAAGAGAAGACCCGTTATGAAAGCCTGATGACCAAAGAACACCCACCACTAGGACAGAGATATAAAAAAATTGTGTGGTTGTAAATAGAATAGGAAGGTCTTCTTCATAAAGGCAGAGGTCCAAAAGAGTCACCTATCACATCCAGAAAATTAAAAGCAAGAGACAGTCAAGAAGGCTGGTTGGCCAGCTGGGAGCCACAACAGAATCATCAAGAAGCATGCTGGCTGGGAACAGTCATGTTTGTGGCCATCTATTTGCTTTTAGTGCCTATATTCTTTAATACCATTGTGACTTTCAAAAAGGCAGTTTAGCTGACAGGTGACGCAGACACCCAAAGAGATAAC
Source organism: Cricetulus griseus (assembly GCF_003668045.3). Taxonomy (NCBI): domain Eukaryota; kingdom Metazoa; phylum Chordata; class Mammalia; order Rodentia; family Cricetidae; genus Cricetulus; species Cricetulus griseus. The sequence goes on along the minus strand of NC_048596.1, from coordinate 120,482,111 downwards.
AGGAGGATAGGTTAAAGGGAAATGGAAGCACAGCTGTAAAACATTCATCAGGAAGTCGGGCTGTGTGGAGAAAGTGACAAGTGAAAATGGTAAGGAGGGTCATTAAAAAAATCATTTCAGGAATAGAAAAAAGACTATGTTAAAGGAAATCCAGCTGAGGGAAGAAGTCTGGGAACTCCAATTCAAACCAAGGCCTAGTGCAGCAAGGAAGCAAATGCCCCTTAGGAGACAGAGGATTGACTCTGGACAAGCGAAAAACTTTCTCACTCTGAGGTCCATGGCTGGAAGGAGGTGGGTGGGTGGAAGTGTATACATGCCTTCTTCCCTTTGTACCACCACAGCCATCAGCAGGAATTGCAAATGCAGTTGGTTTGTGTTTTGACTCAAACATATAGCTTTAGGTCATTAAACCTTCACAGTAACCATAAGAAAAACATCATTAGGAACTAGTGAAGAAGACTCAGCATTTAAGAGCAATCACTTTTCTTGCAGAGCCTACAGCTTCAGTTCTTAGAACCAACGTGGTAAATCACAGCAACAGTTCCAGCAGAATCCAGTTCCTTCTTCTGGGCTCTGCAGAAAACAATCATGAATGTGATACACATGCATGCAAGCACACTTACATACACACAAAAATAAGTAAAAATTTGAAAACAAAGACTTTCATTACCTTTGCCTAACTGGAAGTGACGTCTCAGAGTAAATAATTAAATAATTCATATTTTCATACATAGGCAGGGGCAAACATGTAACAGAATCTGAGACCTTGTCCTAGAAGAGGAAGCACCATCCGAATTGTCTCTATGCTTATCCTGTTTCTCCACACTTACATTAAAATGAGAATTAAAGAAGATAATTGTGACCATGATGGATGATCTCCAACTATTAAATCCAGTGTGTGTGTGTGTGTGTGTGTGTGTGTGTGTGTGTGTGTGTGTGTGTTGATATTAGCACCTTCCAAAAGTATGTTGAAGCCTTAATCCCCTGCTTCCTATGAATGTGACTGTAGCTGAAAAACAAGGTCTTTGCAAATATAATCAAGGCAAATTAATTAAAATATAGTCTAGAATAAGGCTGTGCCAGAGTAGAGTCAATTTGTAAAATAAGGATCTATATCTGTCCTCTCATGAGGAAAAGAGGTACTGAAATGTGTAGATGGGAGGAAGGCAGCTTGAGATGATAGAGAGAGAGTGGGGTAAGGAGTCTTTAGGGTAAGTAATGGCAACAATGCCAGGAAACATAGTAGACCCTGAAAGGATCAAAGAACAATTCTACTATAAGCTTGAGAAAGAGCAAAGATCTGCTCATACCTTGACTTCTGGTTTCTGACCTACAGGACTGCAAGACCAAGAATTTCTACAGTTTTAATTCACCTTCTTTTTGACATTTTGTTGTGGAAGCTATAAAAATCCTAATAGTGAAGAAGGAATCTCTCTGTAGGAGTGAGATGATAGCTGGAGAAGTATTGAGAAGATGCCAAAAGTCAGCATGAACAGTAAATGACTGGCATTCACCAGGTGGGCAGATGCCAGTCCAGGAGTATTTGTAGGGGATATAGAAGACTTGTAGACATTGTGACTAGGCACTCTAATTTTGGATCTAGACAGCAAGAGTTCAGTTACTATTCTGCCTGTGTTTGGACTGGAAGACAGAGATAGTTATTTAAGGGTTTAAGGCTCTGTTTGCTTATTTCCAATAATGGATGTAATAATTCCTACATCATAGGACTATTATGAAGATTAAACAACATGGGACATGCAAAGAATTCACCACAGTCCTGTTTTAGTACTCAATAAATTCAGGTGAGTTGGTAATGCTTGTAATGGTTGCAGTTTTCTTTTATGCTCTTGCTATTATATGCCCTTTGCTAAGAAGTTTTTTTGTATAGAACTGCAAAAAATATACAAGGAAATTAAGAAGTCAAAAGCCTAACATTGCAACCTTTTGTACATTAAAGATGTGATGATACTTACAACATTAGTGCTCAAAGTAGATGTGGTGGTGGTAGTCATAGTGAAAGGATGAAGAAGCAATCTAGAAGAAGAAGAGGAAGTATGCTTTTGCTAAGTGATTACTCCATCTCAGACATGCCCAATGTGTTTGTCATATAGTAATAGAATAAAAGGGTATCGGAGATCACATAGGTTGGTGAATTTAGAATCCAAGCCTTAAAGTCAACTCAGGTGACAAAAGGACAATATTTAAATTTAAAGTGGGAAATCTAAAAGCAGTCCAGAAATTAGAGAGGAGTGAAGTTTAAGATCACAGGTAGAAAAAGTAATTGCTAAGAATATTGTTGGGAATACAGTGGTCACAATGGCTTGTCTGTGTAGAAGAACAATAAATCAATTTGATGATTTTTTTGTCATTTTATGATGTCTTTAGATGTTAGCTAATGGTATAAGAGGACCAATGATGTTTTCAGTATTCATTATAATAGTAATGTTTTTTTAATCAATCATACATTTTCTTGTAGCATTGCTAAGAGTGTTATGTAGCTACACTGTACATTTCATAAATGCACTTTGTCTAAGACACTAGTCCAGACAATTCTGCTATAGGACAACATCACCATCTCTATGATCTTCCTGTTCCACAGCTTTGATGACAAGCTGGAGGAAGAGCCAAATGCCATGTGGTGGTTTTGAGGATGGTACACAGTGGACACAGAGACAAATGTATAGATTATAATTAACAGCTTCTGTTAGCAATAATTGTCACCTTTACAACAGAAAATGATAGGCTCAGGGCAGTCAGCTTCCAGGTTAAGTCATGCTGTAGACCCTGCAGGGCATTTATAACATGTTCCAATGAGGCACTTTTGTTCTATAACTTTGTCTTACTATAGTGAAAACCATATACAGAGCCTATTACAAAGGCAAAAAGAGGTGCACATAAGTGCAAATATTCCCTTTCAACTAAGTAATCTAAAAAAAAGTATGACATTGATTGAAAAGAGTGGTACATGAGACCTGACATATGTATACTAGGCAGACATACCAAGATTCAGTGTTCAAATTCCTCTTAGTTCATTGGGCCTGCAAATGTAACCCATCCTCACTTACTTCAGGATAACTATCTGCCCTTAATAAGTAACATGAAGTATCTTCACCTCAAGAAAGGCCATGCAAAATAATGCTTATACTCTAAGATCACCTGACCCCATCTTCAGACCAATAGGTAGGCCTTAGAACAGATCACTTAAGGAAGCACGGTTTGGTTCCTGCACATATAGCCTCCACATAAAGATTTACAACCTCTTCTAGTGAGTCTAGGTGGAAACAGAAGAATATTAATGAGGGTATGACTTTGGGGTATGGGCACACAAATAGGAGGTAAGACAACAAAGAACTGACATAGTAACAGCCAACTAGGACTCTGCTTAATGTTCTATCAAAGTCAACGGAGGAAGATTTTCAAAAATGTGGTGGTAGCACACATTAACAGATGAAAAAATACAATCATATGATCATATGACTAACAAAGAAAAATCTTTTGTCAAAATTCAACACCACACACACGCACGTGCGTGCACGCACGCACACACACACACAGACACACACACACACACAAGGGATGGAGAAGAAATACTTTAAAAGTCATTTATAATAAATATATAGTTTCCTATGCTTTTTATTACAATTTGGATATAATCCCTTTGTATATAAGCAGAAAGTTGAAAAATATTCAGGAAGTGACATATAAAAATATTTATAATTGTTCCAAAAAATAAAACAGCATATAAATAAATAAATAGCATATAAATAATATGCTCACAGTATATAAAATAATAAAAGAAAAGATGAAAGAAGTTCAAAATGTATATGGAGAAACAATGTTCATGGAGTCAGTGAACATTTCCCTCAAAGTAATTCACAGGTTTAATACAATGGCTCTCAAAACAAGACTTTTTTTTATAGATAAACCTGAATTTATCATAAAATTATTTGGCATGATATTTATTTAGGTAGCTAAAACAATCCTGACAAAACTGTAAAATGGGACAAACCATTCTTTCCAACAGCAGCTTGCTTTATGGCTGCATTGACTAGGGAATCCTGTACTGGCAAAGAGATAAAAGTTTTGATCAATAAAGCAGAATGAAGAATCCTAAAACAGATCATATAAAGAAAGAAGTCAATTGACTTTGATGAGTGTGAGATAAATCAAATGAAAGATGTCCTTTTCACCAACAGTAATGAAGCAACTGGGTACCACTCAACAAAAAACAAGCAAACAAAACATCCATAAACTCAGAGAAACCCAACCTTTGCCTCACACCTAATTCAAGAATTTAGTGATATCAAGCATGTTCTGCATAAGAACAATTTTTAACCTTGACTCCATCAGACACTTTTGCCTTGAAAAATGTTTACTCAGAAGAAGAGAAGAAGTTGCAAGCCATATCCATATGCATAGATTTAGCTAAGAACTTACACTTGGAATGTGTGTGTAAGGCTTGCAAGAGTCAACAGTAAAGTGTATCAAACTGTCTGATGTTTAAGATGGACCAAATTAAATATATGAAGGAAAATTTATCAAAGGGGATACATATAAAACAAATAAACATATAAAACTATCTCAAGTGTTAGTAGCCACCATGTAAAGATAGTTAAAAAGAAGTGACAACACCAAATGCTGCTGAAAATGATAAGATGTTAATTCATCTTCCATTTCTGGTGGGAAGTGGATGAATGAATTGATTGATGAATGAGTAGATGGGTGAGTGGATGAATGGATGGGTGGGTAGGTGGATAGTAGTTAGATAAATAGTGAGGTATATAGTATATAGCTTCCAGTAGATAGATATATAAAGCAGAATTGTAAGAAATGATACAGATTCTCTGTAGATGCTTTGCCTAGTTTCTTGCAGCAGTAACTTCTTTCAGAATTATAGCACAATATCAGAGCTGGGAAATCCACATTAATATGATCCATAGATCTCCTTGGTTCTCTTGTCTTAACTGTACACATGTATCTGTGCATGCATATGTGTTTATGCACAAAAGAAAAGAGCAAAATCCTCAGAGAATATCCTTAAATCTTTTACACATCAAAGTCTTAGACTACTGAAGCCCAGACATATTCATTTGAATAATGATGAGAATAAAGTCAGAAGCCCTAGGGCAGTGGAGCTAGCAAAATGGATTATACATAACATCTGAAACTTGCCATCTGATTATACTTTTGTATGGTTTTCATTGCAACACTACTCCCACTACGTGTCAGTTCTCAGAGTCATCCCTGCATCACAATTACTAAGTGTTCTGCTTAAACATCTCTAGATCCTATCTCATTGGATTATTTCTAAAATTTAAATGTCCGTATATTTTAAAAATATTTCTTTTTAAAATATTGTTTATTTTATGAGCATGGGTACTTTTCCCACATGTATGTCCATGCACCACTTATGTGACTGGTGCCACAGAGGCCAAAATAGGCCATTGGATCCTCTGTAACTGGATTTATAGACTGTTGTGAGCTGTTGTGTAGGTGCTGGGAATTGAACCCAGATCCTCTGAAAGAGCAAGCAGTCCTTTTAATCACATAGCCATCATTCCAGCCCTAAATGTTCACCTCTAAAATGCTCCCACCTATGTTGGGTTACTCCTTCCTAGAGAATAAAAGATAGGGAGGAGACTGCATTAGCAGGTTTGAGAATTTGAGAAATTTAGTGACAGCTGCCTTCAGAAGACTGGCTTTTACAGAGGAAGGCATTAGTGTGAAAAGGGACTCTTTAATATAAATGATGATGCTAAGATTCCAGACTGACTGAGGGTAGGCAGCAGTCCTTAATCACCAGAAGCAAAGAAGACATGTCTTTTTTAAGTACTGTAATGAGGAGGAAGGCTGGTAAGGCAATCTCCATGCCTTGATTGCCTCTAGCACTCTATAGAAATTTTGTGATCAAGATGACTTTGATTGAAGGTAAAGTCTTGCCCAAAGAGGAAAAGAACCCTTCAATGCCACCATATGTTGTAAAGGTAAAGATTCTAATTTTTTTCCAGAGGGATCTGTTTCAGAGTTATACATGAGCGCCAGAAAATACTTAGAGTATTCACAGACTGTTGTGTGGATCTTCTCAGATAACATTAATTCAAAGATCTCACAATGCCTGCAGAATCCTCCAGCTAAGTTTGTATAGAGAACTCAGCTATTAAATTGACTTTGGCCCAAGCTCATCTCACACAAATCTAGTGGATATTTAAAGCCAACTTGTGTTCATTTACTTGTGTTTTGAATGGATAATTGGCACAGATGAAATGGCACAAATCTAATGGCACTAAAATCTCCTTTTCCTCCCAGATGATACACCAAATCATTTACTATGTAGCTTTATAAATATACAGATGACTTATTGATTCCCTTTGATAAGCTTTGTATGAATCTCACTCAAACTATGTGTAAGTACAAAGAAGATGAAGAAACAACAAACCAAGGTACATGAGGCAACTAAAGACAGAAATTATAGATGAAATCATATAGATGTGATATATATGTAACATACATATATGTGCATGCCTGTGTGTGCATTTGCATATATTCACTATATATTATGTAATTATGTTATTGTCCTCCACTGATGACATGATATTTTATTGATAGGACATTGTGAATAGACAATGAAAAGTATTATTGATGTCTGAATTGAATATTGCCAAAAATTATTAAAAACTCAACATTTCCTTGAGGGATGACATGTCAGTTTTATTTGAAAAAATGCACTGCTCTGCTATATGCAGGGACTCTGTAAGATCAAGGGTAAATTGTTGGCTTTTATGTATTCTGTCATTAAGAGAAAAGGCAGCCATTTCTAGTATTTTGGAATAAGTGTGGTGGACTGATAGAATTTGTTTTATCTTGAGGGCTTTTGATTTCAAGTTGGGTCTTTATGATGAAAAAGCCTCCATGTTTAGAATGCCTCCAAAACTGCCCTACCACTCATGGTACATGGCCTGGTAAATCTCTTGAACATGCTGTTCACAGTCCAGAAAGCATGCCAATTAATTCTCTCTGAGGACAATCTATGGATGCTCTCATCTCTTTCCCTTCCTGTAGACTTTCCTAGAAAGGAGTACTTGTTACAGCCACTCTAGAGTCAACCCCACAATACCAGTCCTGAGTTGCCAACAAGCACTGGCCCATTGGAAAGGCAATCTCACATTAGCTTTCTTCTGATGCATCCCCCCACCCCCACCCCCAACTTTCTTGCTTTCCTTGGATTACACTTTCTTTGTTAATTAGTAGCCTTAGGCTCTTTGTTCTGGGTAATCCATGCTAAGATAGGTGTATACTATTTTTTTTTAATCTCCAACTTATGGATGAGAAATAGAAGCAAAAAGGAAAGAAGCAGCTTGTTGAAGGTCACATCTCTGTCCTTCATATAGGGCTGTCCTGCTACAAGCCAGCTCCTAATTAATGTATTTAATAGAGAACGGACGTGATTGAATTGCTAACAACAGCTGAGATAGTAAAAATCTGTCCCAGAGGATAACAGTTAGAATGCCGTGGTTTATAGTGGAGTCCCCTAAGTATAAATGATCAAGTATTGAGCTGATAGTTTATCAGTGGGAGGAAGGAACATGTTTTTTCATTCTTATGTCCCACAGGCAAGTGTGGTTTCAGAACAGAAAAGCATTCTGTAAGAGAAGTGTAATGTGTATGTGGTGAGGAAGGTTTTGTTGTTTGTTTTATTCTTTTTTTTTAATTTAGGTCAGGGAATGTTTATGTAGAACAAAGATGAAAACATGCTTACAGAGGAAAAGGAATTTCTCTTGACTTGTTGGCAAGTGAAAAATTTGGCTAGGATAATAAGTGATTTTGGTAGGATGTCAACAGAAAGGTGATGACTTAGAACATGGATGAGGTGAGTGAGCTTCAGGGAAGGAGAAATGCATGTATAGTAACATCTTGCAAAAGTGGGTATGTACAGATAGCAGAAACTGGCTCAGAACTCCTTCACAAGTGTGTGTGTGTGTGTGTGTGTGTGTGTGTGTGTGTGTGTGTGTGTGTGTGTGTGTGTTTGTGTGTGTGTATGTTTCTTTAGGTTTATGTCATGAAAAAACAATCCCTTATACAAGTCTGTGGGCCACATCTTTCCCCTAGAAAAACATGGGACTGGGAAGATGTCTCAGTAGTTAAGAGCACAGGCTGCTCTTCTAGAGGACCCAGGTTTAATACCCAGCATCCACATGGCAGCTCACAACTGTCTATAACTCCAGTCCCAGGGGTTATGGTACCCTCACACAGACATACATATAGGCAAAACACTGGTGCACATAAAAATAAATCTTGGGGAAATAAAGAAGTAAAATATAAGAAAGAAAACCAAATTTTTTAGCTTCGATCAAATCTGCAATTGAGCAGCCTGCTTAATTCAGCATGCTACTGGTAGATTATGCTTTAACTAAACCATGTGATAGAATTTTACAGAGAAAAATGTTCATATTCTTAAAAACTCTAGAGGTGTAGAAGTACACACATTTCCACAGCTAAATAAAGATGCCCTGTTTAAAACGCTGGAAAGAAATACTAAATTAAAAGTACATTCACTGATTTCACAACATTGGGTGTGGTTCTCTTAAACCCAAATAGCTAATGTGTCCAACAGGCCACATGGGTAACCCTTCAAATGGAAGATGAAATCAAGTTGGGCTTCAACAGAGGTCAGAAATTCAAGAACTGTGAAAGGAAGACTTGGTCCTCAGAAGTAACTTTTCAAAGGTCATAACATACAAAATATCAAATTATACTAAGATCTGAATGCAAAACACATTAACACAGTAGAAGAGGATAAAAAAAGGAATACTTCAGAGAATCAACCAGCTTGTAGCAGAATCTGGCCTGTCCATTTTCCTTCCAACTGGCTATCCACACACCCTAGCAGTAGATGTCCTTGAAAAAGGCTGTTTAGATTGCACTGTCCCCTTCATGCAACTCAATATCTATCTTTGATACTACAAGTAAAATGCAGTCTGAGTGCCCGCAACCTACCTCCTGCCTGCTCTTTCTTTTCATTCCTGTCATATTCCCCAGCCTTACTCATGATTCTTCCAATTTCTCCTTCCTTAATCTTTCTGAAGAAATCTTATCATTATTAAATAGTACCTGAAAACCACCATCTCAGAGGGACTGTGTGCCACTTTTGAGAAAGCAGCAGCCATGCCACCTTTATCTTGGCTTTGTAAACATTACCTTTTGATTTCCAGTATAACAACTTTAACATCTAAAACCATATATGTATTTATTGTCTACCTCTTTCTTATGATCTCCAAAGATTAAGAACTTGTTTGTCACATCCAATATTATACTGCTTCCAGCTGGGAAAATGAATGGAACAGATTGCCATCTACAGCCCTTCCCCAAGCAATCAATGTTAAATAATGGAGGGAGTGAACTAATACAGAAAATAATACAGAAAAACAAATACATTTTCAAGCACTTTGTGATATTTACACTACCAGGATCTGATATTGGTTACTGCTTTCATTATGAACTCTTCTAAAATCTTTTCATTCCCAAGAAAATGTCATTTTTTGAAAGATGACCTCTTTGCCTTTTAAGGAACTGAGGAAGCATTAGTGTAACTTAGTTCTCAATGTATAGTTGCTGCTTGTTTCATTGATTAGCTTATGTGCTATCCTAAATATTTCCTTTATTATGTTTTCTGATTAGTATGTATTTGTTGGACTTGTTAATGATATTAAGTATAACACATATACAAAAAGCATGCTTGATCAAATAACTATTACCATGTGCATTAAGCAAGAAGTGTCAATCTACCAATGTGTCCCTTCTCTGTCTTTATAAATGGAGTTCTATCGGAACACGACCCCACTCATTACCTATATCCTGTGGCTTTTGTGTTTCCACAGCAGAATTTACAATGTGCAGCAGAGATAATGTTATGTCTATAGCTGAGAACATCTGCCATCTAGCCTTTAGAAAATGTTTAATGACCTTATATGAAGCAGTAAGTGTTCAAAAACAGAAACCGCATAAGAAAACAAGCTCAAAAACACCAGAGAAGGAACTTGAACATTGACTAAAGTTTTCTTTGGGAACAATCCAGGAACTTTTATGATGTTCAAAAAAGAAATCTGTCTTTAAATCGCTCTTGGATCAAAGCGTGAAAAAGAAGACTCCTGCCACCACCATTGTAGTGATTAAGTCAAAAATTGGAAGTTTCCTGACTACAGATCAAGCTGCTCCTTCGAACTTGCCCTCACCTCACCCAGCCCTTGTCCCACCTGAGTTAACATCTCCTCTCTGTGCAATCTTTTATGTAAGGGACACAGCCATCTGTGAGATGAGTGGTTTCCTCCATTGAATTCCAATTACCGGTTTTCTATCAGTTCGTTATCTCAGCTAGTTTAGGTTTCCAACAGTAACACAGTGGAAACTAATTTAATTGGCTTTAACTTGAGGCAGCACCATCAGAGAATGCTGTCTGCCACTTGGGGAATGTTTTGGCTGATTGAGCAATTTCATCTTCAGATCTCTGTTCCAAATTAAAAAGTGATTATTTTCATATTTTTCTTGGAAATATCTTGCATTGCTTTTCTGTGCTGAATATGCAGTTCCTAACACGGCAGGAGGAGGCGCCACTGACCCATAAGTTCTATATACAGACTTGCTTATGCAGGAAACTGTGGCACAGAAAACCGTTATCCTTTCTTGTATCTTTCTTCTAGATCAATTAGGAAAGCATGGAAGAGTTTTACATTAAAATGCATTGCTTGCATCGCTTGACCCCCTTTCTTCCTGTTGCTGCTGTATTGGGCTATTGTAGAGATCTGGCAGAGCAGTGATGTTTGTGTATGTGTGTAGGGTTGTATTTCCCCAGCAATTCACTATAGCCTATGACCAGAGTCTAAGCTTTTGGGATGCCTCACTGGATAACATCAAGCTCTCAAGGTTTTATAGATTTAAGAAATAAAACGCAAACTATCTAATTATGATGGGCACATAATATCCGAAGAAAGTATTTTTATCTGGCCCTTCAGTGCAGTTTCTTCCTATTGGAAGGGCCATGTGGGAAGTCAACATCCACGGAGCCTGCTAAGTGGAGAAGTGAGATTAAGAGAACCAATATTGCATCTCTAATGGAATGTCTAGCAGATCTGTCTCCCAATAAGAAGTTCATCATCAGAGAAAAAGAAAACTACATTTGTGGATCAGAGCAATGCACATTCTGAAAAGCCCAGGATGGCTGCTTCCAGGACAAGCCTCTGTGACACTGACTTTTTTGCATGCATTCTGTGGAAATAGTCTTGCATTAGTGATTGTCAGGCAATCAATTACTTTATCAAAATGTCTGCTTTCTGCCTTCTGCCACAGGGACCGTCGTTCTCTGAAGATGATGTCTACATATTTCTTATTTGATCCATTGTATGTTAAATTTATTAGTCTGACTCCCAAAGCCACAGAGTTTCTCATGGCTGTCTCTCTGTGAGGTTAATATGAAGCAGGGGTTTGAAAACTTGACATTGCCAATAGTGAGGTACAGATAATATCTTGTCGTGAGCGGCTGCACTATGGAATGTAGGATGTTTAGCACAGTCCACGCCTCTGTTCTCAGCATGTTGACAGCAACCCCCTCTATGACCCCATCACAGATTTAACAAACAAACAAACAAAAAAAAACTTTCCTGTCATTTTCAAATATTTCCTGGAATCCAAGTTCCCTTTTGTTTAAAGTGGCCAGTGTGTAGGAGAGTTAAGCTAAAGGAAGAGAAAATTGTCCCCGATTCTTGTCAAGATTGAGGTCTCAAAGCATCCATCCACCCCAGGTAGATTTCAGCTTCATGCCACTTACAGTCTTCTGGGGCCAATAGCAAAGTCACATGTTACCTCAGACTTCCCTTCTGTGAGATAATTCTGTTTGTGTATTTCTGTATTTTGGATCTAAAATATCACTCCAAATCTCATATATTAAAGATTTGGGCCCCAGAATATGGTACATTTGAAGGAGATGAAATGTTTAAGAGCTGGGCCCTAGCAGAGTGGTGGGAAGTTGGGCCATTTGAGGCACAGTTTAGATGGGATATTGAGACCCTGACTCCTTTCTCTTTTTCTGTCTGTGCTTCTTGAACTACTTCTGAGGCTGTACCTTACTATCACAGGCCCAAAGCAACAGGGTCAAATGACTATGAATTGAGTCATGCTCTTAAAATAAACTTTCCTACTTTATAATTCGATTCTCAAACTTTTAAATCAATAGCATCTTAAAAGTAGATCCAAAGGAAATGGGGAATACATTTAAGATGAATTATAAAATATGGTTTTAGAGTGCTGGGCTGATAGATTAACAATTAAGAGCACTTACAGTTCATACATTCTTCCCAATGAACTATGTCTCTAACTGTATAGACTATCTTACCATCATTTTTGTTTTTAATACATGTGTATCACCAAAAATAAAACGAAATCTTTCTCTCAGTTATTGAGTCACAGTGATGCCAACTTAACACAATCTTTTCTCAAAAACAACAATTTTACTCCTATCTGATTGGGCAGAAAGTTTTTACAAGCTAACAAAAGAATTGTATCCAGTTATAAATAGCCTCAAAGTTTTACTTAAGAAAGAAAACTATTTCAAGATTTGATGTATGTGTAGTGTCTGTCAATACCAGTATTATGTGAATCTCAAATCTCTATGTTTGTCAACAGTCTTAAGTATTGAAAACTACTGGTGCCATAACCTTTATCTTCAAGGAGTCAAAGAAAAAGTACAGGATACATAATGAGTTCAGTTTTTTTTCTTACCTCGGTGCTTTCTAGTGAAGATTTCTCAGAAATAAATATAACATATAGGGATCAGATATTTTATATTAGAAATTCCTTATTTTTATCTTTTAAAAACCTACCTCTAAGTCCCACCCTTACATCTTAGGCTCTGCAATGGCCTGAGATTTCTCCCATCATTGGTCAGACATATATTTGTAATTTTTGCAGACTTCAGGTAATTCCTTCAAATCCCATGGTTGTTGATGAATGGAAGCCCCCACAGCACCACATGCCACTATTTCCTACAGCCTTGCTACTTCTCCAGGTGTGAATCATTCACAGTTGAAGTTGGAACTCTTCTTCAATCCACAAACCTCTGTCTTGCCAGTCCTCATCCTTAGTGATGCACTTAAGTAAAATCGCATTAATTCTTTTTTGAGTTTACTACATGGAAGGAGCTTTTCACCTAACACTATTTGTTTTCTACTTTTTTAGAATAGTTGAGGCAAGATAGTGTTAAAGTCCTGGCTACATGCTTCAAACAGGGAAGAAGTGAATATATAACAAAACCCAAAAGTGATATATACTAAAATAACAGAGAGGACAATGAAATCCACACTCCCCACTTCTTTTATACTAATAGTTTCTGAAGTCATAGCTAAAGAAAAATGGAAAGAGAAATAAATAAAAGTGAACAAATAGGAATAAAGAAAAAAACAAAGTATCATTATTTGCAGATAATATTATTCTATATCTATTAGACCCTAAAAATTCAACCAGAAAATAGTTTCATTAATTTGACAAGACACAAAATGAACAGAAAAATAGTAATAGAATTCCTTCATACCAAAACAAACATACCAAGGAAAATATATAGGAAAAATAATCCCATATGTAATTTATGTAAAAATTAAAATATCTAATGTTAACAATCATATGTTTTCTTTTGTTTACTCTGTTCATGTCCTGGGTTGCATTAATTTACATATCTTGAACCATCCCTGCATATCTAGGGTGAAGCAAATTTGTTTGAGATGGATACTATTTTTCTTACTAATTTTTATGTTTTAATTGAAAACATGTGATATTTGTCTTTCTGCCTCTGGGTTATTTCACTCAAGCTGTTATTTCCAGTTTCACCCATGTATCTGAGAATTACATAATTTTGGTGTTTTAACAGCTGAATATTATCTGAGATCAAGTAACAATATCACATCTTTATTCTTTCAAGAGTTGGTAGACATGTAGGTTGTTTTGCATCCTGACTATTGTGAAATAACCAGCAGGTGCCTTTTATTAGGATATATAGCCATTGAGAATGTGCCCAAGAGCATTATAGTTGGATGATGTAGTAGATACAGTTCTAGGTTTTTGGAGAAAACTTTGTGTTTCAGGATATTTGATCACACCAACTCTCCCCTATTTTCTTTTGCACCCTGACTACCACTGCACACACCATTTAACCATTCTTTTTTGGTTTTTCGAGACAGGGTTTATCTGTGTAGCTTTGGAGCCTATCCTGGCACTTGCTCTATAGAACAGGCCAGCCTCAAACTCACAGAGATCTGCCTGCCTCTGCCTCCCAAGTGCTGGGATTAAAGGTATGTGCCACCAATGCCTGGCTTTAACCATTCAATTTTTTAATGTTCAACACATCCTTAACCATTAGGGAAATACAGATTAAAGCTACTCTGAGATTTCATCTCATCCCAAGAAGGCTAAGTTCCAATACCAAATGATAATTAATTAGTACTGGCAAGGATGTAACACAGAGAGTCAGAGAAAGCACTCAGCTGTCCTTCCTCCTCCACTGATGTCCCAGAAAGAAAGCTTTCTCCCAAGCCATCTCAAACTAAACTTCCCTTCTACTTCCTTTGCATCTCTCTATCTGTCCTCCGGACTCTCTATGGATTTCACTTCCCATCAACTGATTGCTTGCTTCTCTCTTGAATTATTGTTCACTTTATTTATTCCTGTTTACAATATTCAAGTGGCAAGCTCTTGGATTAAAGGTATATGCTAGGCCTGAGCCACACTACAACTAGAAACAGGTTTTTTCAGTAAATAACGAAATCTGGGGGTTCACAGTCTGATCAAATATCCTGCAACACCAAGTTTTCCTCAAAAACCTAGAATTATAACTACCACATCATGTAATTATAATACTCCTGGGCACATACTCAATGAGCTATATATCCTAACAAAAGGTACCTGCTGCTCATTTCACACCTATTGAAATTTCTCCCTACCTTGTTGACAAGTCTGTTAGTACTATAATTGTTTGGGTCTTGTTTAAGCAGCCATATTGTTAGGATACTGTAGGGATAGCTTCTCCATCATTGCTTGAAGGCAAAATCTTAAAGCAGATTTTCTTATATGGCTCTTCTATTTCATACATACATAGAAAAGAATTTATATGGAGAGGGACCACACCCAACTAGAGACCATAGACTAGCAAATTAAAACTCCATTTCTGGGGGCATGTTACCTCTTTTTTAATTGTTGACCAATAGGCTCCCATTGATGTCCAAACATTGCAGGTTATTGCTGGTGCTCTGTTATCCTGCATAACTTGGTAGCTAGACCCTACTGCTGACAACACCTCTTTGAGTCATAAAACATGGAGAAATCAAGCAGACACTGACATGGAAGATTCACTTTTACTTAGATAGCTTTCTTATTGCTAGAGATGCACAATGTAACCAGGGAGAAGAGTAATCATTATTTGTAGGTAACTACACTTACTGCTTCAACTTTGCACAAGAACTGCACAAATTCAATATAGACAAATTCCAAGCACGAAATTGGGAAAGGGAGCACAAAGTCTCACAACTAACTGAGGTGCTTTTAGCATTTCATACTTGTTGGGAACATGAAAGTCATTGTTCTTTACGGGCATGGGCATGATCCCTGGTAGGTCCACCACTCTCCTCAAAGCCAAGAGTGTTTGAGCAACACAAATGGTACCCAGTGGATTTTAAAAAGAGAGAAAGATGGAAATATAGAAACAAAGAACATAAGAGAGAGAGAGAGAGAGAGAGAGAGAGAGAGAGAGAGAGAGAGAGAGAGAGAGAGAGAGAGAAACATGAAGTCGGGTGGGTAAGGATGTGAGGTGGATCTGGATGTGTTGAGGCAGTATGATAAAAATACATTGTATGAACTTCTCAAATAATTAAAAAATATTAGTAAAATGTTAAAATAGTTTAAAGATAAACCTATCTAGGAAGTGATACAAGGAAAACCTTAAGACACCAAAGAGACACTAGAAGATTGAAAAGCCTCCCCCCATGCTTATAGATCAACAGAATTAGTATTGTAAACATGAATGCATTGTAATCTGAATTGTGCATGATTGTACCTGACTTTATTTTCTGTCTTTTATATTATAAAGCTTTTTCTGAAAAAAAATATAAGTAAAAGATTAGTAGGACAAATAAAATACCTCAACAAAGCAATACAATACAAAAAGGCTACAAAAACACTACTGAATTTGCTTTGTGTTAGCCATCAACTTCTGGACATGAGGCCTGCCCTTAATTATGTTTAATATACCCAGTGACTCCATTGAACAAACTAATTTTTCTTTTGCAACTGGATATCCACTGGAAATATCTTCTTGTTTAGTGATGGGAACTGTGTCTCCTTGCCCTCTCAGCGCTGGGATCCCGTGTAGCTTGAAACTGTGCATCCCCTGAGCATACTGCAACAGTTTCTGCTAGTTCATTATGTGTCACTCTTGTTGCATCTGAAAGACGGAGTTTCCTTAATTTTTCAGAATTGCATTATCTAGGATATTTTCATTGTTATTTACTTTTTATGTATTTATCCTACTGACTTGCCCAAACCCCTGGTAACCTGGCAACCCCTGAGGACTTAAACATCTCTGTAGTACTTAATTTTACAAACTCTAACTTGTGTAGTTTTTCAGACTGACATCTTATGCTTATTGATACTCATATCAGTTTCCATCGTGTGCTGTTGTTTAAGTATTTCATTTCTTTTTGCAACTAGTCTAGGTTTTGTTTCTATCAGTTTGTTAACACTTAACACCTGCAAAATAATTTTGGGGATTTTGATTGTGCTTGCAATGAACATGTAAATCAAGGTGGGAACAACTAATATTTGGCAGTTTTCAGATTTCCTATCTACAGATATCTTTCTATTTGTGTTGTTCTTTGATGTCAATCATCAATATTTTCCTTATATTCATCTTGTAAATATTTTGATAAATTTTTACATATGCTTCCATTTGTGCTAACTTGAATGGAGCTAAGTTTTAAATTTTAGTTTTTATTGCTAGTACACATTGACGGGCTTTTATAAGTTAATCTTGGAAGTGTGACTTTGCTCTTGTCACCTATTATTTAGAAGAGATTATGCCAGTTCATTTTGATATTATGCAAAGATACTATATTCTATGTTGAAAACACATTTATCATTTAGCATTCTATATATGTTTTAATTCATTTTAAATTTCAATACAGTGCTAAAAACAATGGTAGTAGGGAATCACCCATGAATTCTTCTACATTAGAGGGGAAAATTAGTGTTTCTCGCCATTAATAGGATTTTTTTTTTGTATAGTGTCTTGTATATAATTTTGGCACTTAGGAAATCAATTATAAACCTATTACAGAGAGTTTTTGATTTTTAAAATCATGAATATCAGAATGTTCTTTCTGCCTCTTTCAATATCATCACCTGGGTTATCCTTTTTTAGTTTGCTCACATGGTGGGATGCATTAATTGATTTTTCTAATGCTCAGACTTGCACAATTAGACCAAATCCCTCTTGGTCAGGATTCTCATGATTTTTATATATTGCCAGATTTGACTTTCAAGTATTTTGCTGATGTCTTAGATCATAATCTGCCGTTGTCTTTACTTCTATTATCTCTGACTGTTTTTCTTAGTGATGTAATGATGGCTTTATTGAATTATTAGAAAAATTGTCTGTGAAAGACTTTGTATAAAATTCATAAAATGTTTGCTTATAATGTCTGGTAGGACTGCAGAGATGCCATGTATGCACAATCCTTTCTATTATTATAAATATTTATTTAAATTTTTATTCAATTTATATCCATTCAAATTACTATTGTTACTTGTGTAAGGTTAAGCTGTTTGTGGTTTTCAAGGAATGTTTTCTTTTAATCAAGGTTATCAAACTTATATGCCTGGAATTTTTCATCATTTTACTATTTTACTATTCACACAATATGTAATTTTGGCTATTTCATTTAAAATTTCATCACATTTATTTATTATTTATGTGTGTGTGTGTGTGTGTGTGTGTGTGTGTGTGTGTGCGCGTGTGCGCATGGATATATGCATTAATGCCCTGTCCTAACATGCAAGACCTGAGGATTAAACACAGATCATTAGGTTCGGCAGCAGGTGCCTCTGAGACTTCTCATTTTTAAATCAATAACATATCCTCTTATGGCTAAAAGTGTATCAATTTTACTGATCACCTTCATGCCCCAAAGAACCAGGGTGAAGGTTCATCTTGTTGCTTACTCAGATTGAAAAGTTACCAGGAAACCAGCAACTCACACCTCTGGGTGTACCCAAGAGGATTAACTGTGGGGTCATTCTCTCCCCTGGTGGGAGCCTAGATGCAATAAAAAGAGACAAAGCATTCAAATCTATTCATTCCCCACCCCACCTCTCCCTAGCAACCACTGTGTGAACTTCTCCACTAGTCAATGCCCATTGTTTTCATCAGTTAAAACCTTGAGGCAAAATAATTACTTACTTTAAGCTGAATGTACCAGTTGGTAGGTTTTTGTTTTGTCTTGTCTTTTTGACAACTTGACACAAGTTACTGTCTCTCTTCAGAGAACTTCAACTGAGAACATGTCATCAAATGGGCCTGTAGGCAAGTCTGTACAGCATTTTTTTTTTTTTTTTTTGATGGATGATTGACAAAGGTAGCCTGGGCTCTCTGTCAGTGCCCCATGGGCAGGCAGTGCTGGGGAAGCAGATTGAGCAAATTCTAGAGATCAAGCAAGTGGTCTCTGCTCCAGATGCTGCCTCCAGGTTCCTGTCTTGAGTTTTCTTTGGCTTCTCTCAATGATGGACTGTGATCAATATATGTCACGCAAACTTCTCCTCTACAAGTTGCTCTGGGTCATGATGCTTATGATCCAGAAAGCAAACTTGTTATTTTAGTCATAGCTATGTGACATTAGCTAATACAGAAAATTAATAACATACTATGGAGGTCATTATTATGAATAAAGCTGACCACATGGGGCCTAAGTCTTTGGGATCAGTTTTTAGGGGGAAAAAGTGGAATAATTGAAATTAAGTCAAGGGACACCCCATAATACTTACTAGGTGATTCTGATGGAGGCTTGGAAGCCAGAATGCCAAAAAGAGTATGGATGTTGATGACAGTGCTCAAGAGGTTTAGCATAAGAATGACGACTCTGGGCATTTGCACTACATACCATTCCTTTTATAGTCTGCTGAAGACTGCTTTGCAGATTGTATCCATGTTTTGAGACTGTAGAAGTTTAAATATAGTGGATAAACTCATCTGGCTGAGAATTTCAATGCAGCCAAGCATTCTGCCTGAAGAATAGGCAATCTTCTTATTATATGTTTTCTTTGGCTTGCTTCTTTGGCTTTAGTTTGCCCTTCTTTTTATTAACTGTTTAATGTATAAAATTAGAATGTTAAACTTAGATGCTGCTTCTTTTGCACCTCACATTCTATGAATCTCACTCTAAGAACTGTCCTTATCATAACTTGCAAAGCTTGACAAGCTGTATCTTCTTTTTTTTTTTAAGTTCCTTTCTTTCAAGATTGGTTCTCTGGCTTGTGTTATGTAGAACCATATTGCTTTATTTCTGCTCATTTAGAGGTTATCAAGTTATCCTTCCATTAGTCATTCTGATTCAATTCCTGTGTCCTCAAAACAGATATTGTACGGTGTGTAATGGTACAGCTTAGAATGTTTTAGAATATGATAAAAACTGTTTTATGACTCGAAGTGTGGTCTGTTTTGGTGGGTGCTCCCTATGACCTTGAGAAGCATGTACATTCTGTAGGTGATGGATGACATTGTCTGTAAATGTGAACTCTAATTAATAACATCATTGAGTTCCTTATCACTTTTCTGCTCGCTGGATCTCCCCATTTCTCATAAAGAGGTGTTGATCTTTCAAACCATGAGAACAGTTTCCTTTTTTTCCTGTAGCTCAATAACTTTTTACCTAGAGAAGAGTTTGATATGTGCGAAGAATTGGTATATCTTCTCAGAGAATTAATCTCTTTATTAGTGTGTAATAATTTTTTTTAAAACAACAACAACAAAAAAAACAAATGATGGATTTTTGGTTCCAAAGTCTATTCTCTCTGAAATTAACATGGAAAATCTTGTTTCTGTTTTTAAAATTAATGTTAGCATAGTATATGTTTCACAATTCATCAGAACAAGGTCCAAGTATGGAGTTGTGTAAGGAGATTTCTGAGTGCTTGTAAGAAAATGCCAAGGAAACAAGACAAGTCTTGTGACCTCTGTTTAGTTAAAAACACAAATTGTTCTTGTGTTTTTGTGCAACTCCCTGGTGTAGAGGAGAGGTGTGAGTTTACCTGTTGCTGTTCATAGGCTATTGTGTGATCCAGGAGACAATCTGTAATCTGTAAGGTCAATATATCTTTATTGAGATAAATACCAGCCAAACGCAATCCAGAACATCAAGGCCAGGGAGAAGGGGAAGGAGAAGAAGAAGGGGCTTCCATGTGCTCTCGGTTCCTTAAGAGCCCATGATGCGTCATCCTGACCTCACCTTGACCATGCCTTGGAAGGCATGGTCAGGCACACCTGTAGCCAGCCTCTAACAGGCATGGCTTACTGTCCCCTACAATAGGCCTCTACAGAAAAACATGTTTTTTTGCCACATGTGGCTTGTCCTTGTGATTGAACATGTGATTCTTCTTAACCCCCAGAGTATAAACTATCTCATTTTTTAAAATAAAATTGACTATTGATGAAAATATGGTCTGCCCATTTTTTATATTTTATTTTTTTATTAGAAACAACCTTCTTTTACACATCAATCCCAGTTCCCTCTCCCTCCCCCCCTCCCCTGCCCTTCCACCCCCCATCCCAACCCCTTTCTGCACCCCAGGGAGGGTGAGGCCTTCCATTGGGGATCTTTAAAGTCTGTCATATAATTTGGAGCAGGGCCTAGACCCTCCCCTGTGTGTCTAGGGTGAGAGAGTATCCTTCCATGTGGAGAGGGTTCCCAAAGTCCATTTGTATACTAGGGATAAATACTGATCCACTACCAGAGGCCCTGTAGATTACCCAGACTTCCAAACTGACATTCTCGATCAGGGGATCTGGAATAGTCCATGTTGGTTTCCCAGCTATCAGTCTGGGATCCCTGAGCAACCCCTTGTTCAGGTTAGCTGTCCCTGTGGGTTTCTCTGGTCTTGTTGTGAACCCTTTGCTCATCACTCCTCCCTCTCTGCAACTGGATTCCACAGCTCAATATTTAGCTGTAGGTGTCTGCTTCCGCTTCCACTGGATGTAGTCTGCCCATTTTTAAGCCATGCTCTCCCAGGTTTACTCTGGTAGAGTGGCAACAACTATTCCTTTCCCTTAACTTGCATGTATTTTTATATTCTGTTCCTTCTCTTTTTTTTCATGTCATGCTTTGAAACAGTCTCATTTCTGAGACCAGACTGGTCTTGAACTCACAATCTTGTCTATCTCAGCCCCCAAAGGATAGAATTATGGGTGTTTAGATTATTTAACTTTTTATTTGAAACACTATCTAGTCTGGTCCTTTTTCTTTGAGCCACTCTAACAATATCTACATTTTTTTTTCTTTTTTGGTTTTTCGAGACAGGGTTTCTCTGTGTAGCTTTGGAGCCTATCCTGGCACTCGCTCTGGAGACCAGGCTGGCCTCGAACTCACAGAGATCTGCCTGCCTCTGCCTCTCGAGTACTGGGATTAAAGGCATGCGCCACCAATGCCTGGCAACAACATCTACATTTTAACTGGTTCAATTGTCCTATTGACTTAACAGTTACTGATGCAGCTGAATTAGCATCTGGTATGGGTGTTTCTTATTCACATGTTCTGTACTTGGCCCTTGTTCCTGTTTGTGTCTTCCATTATCTTTCTGTGTTTTGTAGGTTAACATGCATACTTTTTAAAATTCAATTTTAGCATGATAATCTTACTTTCTTTTTAAATGCCTATCCTTGCTTTGTAATATAATTTATAATAAATCCATATACAGTTTAAAGTAACACTATTTGAGTAACTTATAACAAGTTTCCCAACTCATTATGGTCTTCCTATTACTAATTTTACTTGAATATAATCATATTACACATATATGCTCTTGTATCATATATATGAAAATGTATAATTAAGGGAGTGTTGACCATTATTATATTTTTAAAAATGGTCAGATAAGAATTTATAATATTTTACTTATCCTTTAACTCCTTTCCAGTGCTTTTATTTGTATGACTATAGATGTCTGACCCTCATTTTTTTCTCATCAGAGACCTTTTCCATACTTCTAACAAGGTATTTCCCTGAGCATCAACTTTCCTCAGTTTTTCGTTAGATTGAGAACTCTAGCTTGCTTTATCCCTGCAGAATATAAGCCTTCTCTGCTTCTATATGTGGTTTCTGAGTTGTCATTAGTAATTTTTATCATCATTTCTGTATGGAGATAGTTCTTCCTCTTTTTTCCATGATTGTCTCCTCGGTTGTTTCCATCGAAAGCAGGTCTAAGGCACTCTTCACTTCTGTTGGGATGGTTTTGATCCTTAGATTTGGTTTTAGCTCGATTTAGGATTTCCATCTAGTTTCACTGCCCAGCTGTGCTGTGGGCTCTCTTTTCCATACATTAGAACCTTACATAATGACCTCACCTGCTTGAAATCTGGGACTGTATATATACATCAACATCCTTGTAAGACTGATTGTTTTGCCTAATTTATTTTCCTGATATTGTTGTTTCCTTTTTCATACTTATTCTTCAATAGGTATTGTCTGGAGCCCTTACCAGGTTCTGACCTGGGAGGAATGACAGACTCAGCAAGTTGCTTTTGAGTATATAAGTTTTACTTCACACTTATGTCAAAGTAACGCACACAAGCATAAGCAAACAATCCTAAGAACCACAGACAATAGGCTCATAGCAGGAGGGTACCTCTCCTGCAGCAGCCCTCAGGTTCGGGCTGTCAACTTCTATTCCTCTGAATTCAGGCTGTCTCAGGCTATAGAGTCTTCTGAGGGCCCAGTGTCTATGGTATTGGTTTTCAAAATGGGTGGCTCTCAGCTTGATGAACTGGTTGTTTCAGGTTAGCGGAGGAGAGCTCCAGGACATAGAGTCATGGTATACTCTAAAATTCCCAGTTCTGAGCTGGTCCCTTAAATAGTTTGCTAAATCCTGCTAATCACACTTTGCCACACACCACACATTCTCACTCTCATCTCCAATAGCGGGGTAGTGGGCCTATACTTGTTATTGTTTTGTTTAAAAAGAAGAAAAGAGAAATATTGCTGAGACATGAGACTTAAGACTATAAGTTTATTATAAGGCGCGGCAGAATGGGGAGACTAAGAAGAGGAACAGGGTAATGGCTGACCGCCATGACTGGTCGCCTCTAACGTAAATACACTACTAATGTGTCTAATACTTATGTTTCCACAAACTCTAAGGATTCTTGTAAGTTCCAGGGAGCCGAATCAGATCCAAACAGGTCAGGTTCACTCCAGGTAATATTCAATCTTTCCCTGGTCCCAAATTCCCTTCACTCATCTTGGGACACCTTGGGAACCCCTCCCTCATCTTACAATCTTCCCCTCAAGTGACAGGACCTAAGAAAAAAATTTTTTTTCTAAACTCAACCTTGTCTTCTACTCTGTCAACATCTTGCCAGGTCTAAGAGGCGCCAGGGAGTTCCATACAGCCTGGACTACAATGAAACAACCAGCTTCCCCAGGACGTGGCAGCACCCCAACCTTCTCGGGTCCCCCAAAGATGGTCAACGCCCCCCACGTCAGCAGGAAGCAGTCTTAAGAATTCGACGCCCTTATTCCTTAACCTGCCATGTCTAAACACCCCACCTTTTTTTAATAATAAGTAGAGGTGGGAATGAAAGGTTCAGGCATTATGCTGGCCTGCCCCTGTTACCTGGTGGAATCCACTCAGGCAATACCCTGGTCAGCCCAAGGTTCCATGGGAAAGAAGTCTGCACGCAGGTGCAGAGGACCCCTTTAAAAGATAGGCCCCTGCACCTTTACACTCTCTCTGCCCCTTTTCTCTCTCTCTCTCTCCCCCCCCCCCCTCCTCTCTCTCTCTCTCTCTCTCTCTCTCTCTCTCTCTCTCTCTCTCTCCCTCTCCCCCTGTCTCTCTCGCTCTCTCCCCCATCTCTCTCTCTTTCTCTCTGTGTGCTCTCCCGTCTCTGTTTCCCCCCCCCTCTCTCTCTATGGCGACCAGCCATGGTGGTCAGCCATTACCCTGTTCCTCTTCTTAGTCTCCCCATTCTGCGGCGCCTTATAATAAACTTATAGTCTTAAGTCTCATGTCTCAGCAATATTTCTCTTTTCTTCTTTTTAAACAAAACAATAACAATACTCCCTTCTGTTTTATCTTTCTTCAGCCAGGCCTTTGCCTGCCTGGTTGTAGGCTCCTTACAGGTATACATGAGGTACCAAGTAGGTGGGAGAAACTCTTGTAAATGGTTCCTGAGGAATTAACTGGTGAAGGCACTTCATGTTCTAGTCTTCCATTTGAATCGCAGCCTTTCAGAGTCCTGTGGACATGGGCTATATACCTCACATTGTTTCTATGAGTTTCTCTTTAGATGAAAGAGGATGGCCAGAGTGGTGTGGAACTCAGTGGTTTCTTCTCCTGTATAGACGTCTGAACCTTCTTGGTTCTTGCTCTTCTTCAATTAGACCTTAATAAGGGACCTGCAGTTTGAACTTTGGTTGAATAGTTTCCCTTGAGGGTAAGCCTTGTTCAGAAAAAAAAAAAAAAAAAAAAAAAAAACATTCAAGCCATTTCAAAAGTTTCCTTTCCAAAATTTATGCACATACAGAAACACACACACACACACACACACACACACACACACACACACAAAACAAACAATCCAAAAATAAGTCTTCCAAGATGTATTTTTTAAAGAATAATCCCTTCTAATGAGACTGTTGTTGGAAATGATCACTGGTGCTTTCCTTTGGAGGAATAGAAGGGGAGGGATGTTACTCATCTGCCTTTTGCCTTGGCTATAACCCTGCTTTTCATCGGCAGTCTTCTGTCAAGAACAAGGGAGCAGGCAATTGGCCAGATAGCTAAAGGAGACATGTTGTTGACATGATCCAAACATGTATCATTCACTCTGAGTTGACAGGTTGATTTCCAGAGGGCTTTTGTTGCCAGAGAGCTGAGAGAGGATAGGAACCGAGGACTGGGAGCAGAGAATGCAGAGACTGAGATGGGGAGAGGAGAGCTGCCTGTGGAAGAGACGCGCAGCTTGTAGACACATGCTGACCGCAAGTGAGACTCCAGACAATGCTTGTCGTGGCTGTGCTGTCAGGCTGGAAAATCCTGAGGAAACTTTTAATTTCAGTGGACCTTTAAGATTTACTATTTTCGATTTGGTTCTAATCTATCTCCAAAATATGGCCTTTCTAACATACACTTCAGATTTCTGCTCTAGAGTCAGACAAATCTGGTTTGAACACTATCCTTGGGCTGAAGATCTACCCCAGTTGCTAAAGTTCCTGCCACTGAACCATGAGGTCCTGACTTTACCCCAGCACTGATGCAGTCATATGTAGTGGCATAACCTTGTAATCCTAGCTCTGAGGCAGCACCGGCAGGAAGACCACTGGAGCTCACTTACCAGGGAGCCTGCCCTAATCAGTGCATTCTAGGACCTATTGAGAGAACTTGTCTCAAAACACAAGGTGGATGGCTCCTGAGGAACAAGACTTGAAAGTGACTTCTGTCCTCCAGAATGCCTCCCCCACACTGCCACCCACACATAAATAAAAATGAAAATAAAAAATAAAAATACCAATCTTATCCTTTATCAGATATGGGACTCTAATTTCTTCCTCTCTGGTTCATATTAGTTGCTCAATAAAGGCAAGGCTGGTTTGACATTAGCTGTTTGGTTAGTAGAAAAATAGGAAACTCTGGATGCAACAGAGGAAATGGTGTCATTTGGATGCTTACTTAGAAGAAACAGCTTTGATTCTTTGGCTCTCACTGACAGTGTGCAAGAATTGAGTGTTCATTCTTCAGTGAGGTCAGGAGACCCCTGTACTCTCAATATTGAAAAAGCAAAATACAGCTGCATCTGCCTGGAGTGTTTTTTGCTCCTAGGAAGGGGCTAGCTTTTATTGAAGTGGTGCTACAGGAATCGCTTAAGAACTATGTGCTGGACTCTGAGCCCTTCAGACAGATCAATTTCACTCTAATGAATCAAACCCTGAAGCCCTCCATATGGCAGACCTCCCTGCCTGAGCCCTGTGGCCAAGAGAAGCCCCAGCCACTGGTTATCTTCCTTTTCCATTTCAATGCAATTAGAAGGCTTGCTTTCTCTGAATCAGAAAGTGACTGCCAGAAGAAATGGTCTGGGAACATCCCACTGGGTTCTCTGGAGGAACTGGCAGGCTGATGGTTGATAAAGGGCCAGAGGGGCTCATTATATAGGGAAATGTTCCTCCTTCAGCTGAAAGGTGAGGACTGTGTTTCATGTGGCTGAGCTGATTATTTGGTTTATTGCTATTAGTGTAGGATCCAAATGGTATCCTGAATGTTTCTGCAACTCCTCCAATTATCCAAGCACTCTCTGAGAGGATGCATTCTTTCTTTCCAACTGCAAGTAGAGGACTCTGCCCAGCTGTGGTCTCTGGAACTGATCTGCAGAATTAGTCTGCACTGAAATTCAGACAGAGGTGCTGCCTTCATTGCCTGTAAGCAGTTGTCTTTAGAGAGCCTGCATTCCTCCCCTTTGGTTCCTTAATGGCCTTTAGACAATGAATGCAATTTGAAAAGTGTTTCCAAGTCCCATGCTTTGTATAATTGCACCCAGGATTGGGTTCCTGGTGCCTGCAGACAGGTCAAGAACGTATGTTATGGTAGGAAGGGTGGGTGGGAGCAGTTCCTCAAGCATAGGGCAACACATATGGACTGTTTGCCTCTGATTCCAAGTTACCAATGACTAAGGAAGCATAGAATAGAATCCTAGTCAGCAACAACAAGATGCAAGGAGCATGAATTGGTGTTAAGCTCATCGCTTTTGAAGGAGATCTCCAAAGTACATTTCCAGATCAGGGAACCTCTGTTGAGCCTCAGCAGCTTAATGGCTCTGTGTCAGATGGCACAGCTTTAAAAGTGGAACTTCAGTACAAGCAACACAAGGGCCCACCGTTCTTCACTCGCAGACACATAAGGAGGAGTCGGGATCCTTAAACCAAAAAGTAATGATGAGTGTGAGAAAAAAGGAAAACAAAACAAAACTAAGGATGGATTTAAAGAGAACTCCCATGCCATAGATACTGGCTGAACATTGAATGTTTGAAAATTCACCAAATCAAAAATGTAGTCGATTGTTTTTCTTTCTGCCTCCTAACTGAGCCCCATGGCTAACACTAAGCTCAAGAATCTTGTTTGTGAGTTATGTTACAGCTTGCAATAAATTCCCACCCATGTAAATGTTAATCTGTTTTCAACAAATATATGGAGATGTGGAAATCTCACTACTGTCCAGTTTTAGAATGTTAGCCTCATCTTAGCTTGACTGTCCCACCACAAGTTATTCTGTCACCTTCTTCCACAGCACCTGCATCTAGACAACCAAACCTGTTTGTTTTTCTTTTTTTTTCTAAAAACCCATTAAAAATATCTTATGATCTACAATCTTCAAAACCTGGTTTGTTTCTCATAGCACAGCTTTGAGACATATTCATCATGTTAAAAGTACCAGTATCACCAGTATAGGGACCCTTCTATACAGCTGAGTGGTATTCATTGGTATGGCTATACCACATTTGGTGTATCCATTAATCAGTTGACAGCAGGATCCTTTCCAATACTATGCAGTATGTTGCCAGGAACACGCCCAAAAAAATGTTTTATGGATATGAATTTCACTAGGATGGAACTTGCTGAGCTGTATCTTAAGAATACTTTAAATGCTTAGGTAACATCCAGTTCACTTTAAGTGAGTGCATTGTTTATATTTCTATAAGTAATATACGGGATTCCACTTTCCATATCCCCTTTTTAATTGTTTACCTTACCTCTTATTATTACTTATCATCATCATCATTTTGTTTTTATCTTGGTTTAGATGTCTACATCTTTTGAGTCAGATATCCCAGGACTTACACGTAGCTCAGGATGTGCTTAAACTCACAGCTGTCCTCCTGCTTCAGCCTCTGAAGTGCTCAGGTTTTGTGGGGTTTTAGCGTGTGTGTGTGTGTGTGTGTGTGTGTGTGTGTGTGTGTGTGTGTGCGCGCGCGCACGTGCATGTTTTATCAGTGAAAACATTTGGCTTAGAATTTTCTTTGTAGAAATATGTTTTTAAGTTTTAATTTTATTGTCTATATTAGAAGTATTCAAAACTTTAGTTTCTTTGGAAACTGATTAGACCCATTGTATACTTTTAGGGATGCGTTTTATAACCCTTAAGATATTTAATATTTTTTAACATTTTTTTTATTCTTCTCTCATATCCCCCCAGTTTCCCGTCCCTCCACTCACCCCACTCCTTTCTACCGCCTTGCTTCCATGATCCACTCCTTCTTCATTTCCCTTCAGAGAAAAAGAGGCCTCCCAAGGATATCACCAAACACAATATAACAAGTTCATTTGTGAAACAGTTTTCCTTCTTGATTTGATCATGTGTGTTCCCTCCACTCTGTGGCTTTCTCCTGGTCGTCAGGGTGAATGTTGATGACTTCATAGATTTATGCCAAAGAATGGATGTTGATGTCTGTATTTTCTATTTTAATAATTCCCACCAGACTGCTTATTATTTGTTTCCATGTGCTTGATTACAGCTTAGTCTGTTTGTTTTTATTAATCTGTGGTGTGATGGTAGAAGTTAAGACAGTGATATAAGACAGCCTTTCCTTTCCAATGTAGTCACTTAAATTTATATATTTTGTCTAATTCTGTCTGAACTGGAGCCTCCGCCTTGGATATATTGTATTTTCTTTTCCAATAACTTTAATTATGATTTTTGGTGTGATTTATTTGCCTCTCTCTCTCTCTCTCTCTCTCTGTGTGTGTGTGTGTGTGTCTGTCTGTCTGTCTGTCTCTCTCTCTGTCTGTCTGTCTCTCTCTGTGTGTATGTGTGTGTGTGTGAGTGTGTGTGTGTGTGTGTGTGTGTGAGTGTGTGTGTGTGTATGTGTGTGTGTGTGTCTCGTCTTCCTCTCTCTGTGATGTGTGTATATATGTGCATGTGAGTAGCTCTGTGCACCCCTGTATGGACATGTTGAAGCCAGAGGTCACACTGGCTGTCTTCCTCTATTTCTGGACACCTGGAGCTTAACCACTGTTTAGGCTTCCCAGCAAGTTCCTAAGATAACTTCTGTCTCCACTTCCCTGTGCTTTGGTTACAGATGTTTGCCACTGTGCCTAGATTTTTACATGGGTACCAGGGATCCAAACTCAGGTTCCCATGCCTAAATAGCAAGCTCTTTACCCACTGAACAATCCCTAGAGCCCTTGAAGTGTACTTTCAGGATTAGTTTTTAAGTGTGTTTTTCTTAATTTATCAATGTCTAGAGATACCACCACCACTTTGTTTTCAATATCTGATTTAATTCTATTTTGATCAGAGAGCATATTTTTCATAGTCTTGGTTCTTTTAAAATTTTTGAAATTTGTACTGTGATTTTAGCATATGAGTTTTCATGAAAGATGCTCCAGATTCTTGACATGAACATGTATTTTACAGTCACCAGGCAGAAAGTAATATATATCTTAATTATAGCAGATCGGCCTGCAGGATTGTTTGGGTCGACATCTTCTCTTATTTCCAACTTAGTTGTACTACACATTCCTGAGAATGGAATATTGATGTTTTCAAATCATTGTCATGACTTGTCTATTTCTCTTCATTTCTGTCAATGTTTGCCCCCCTTGATTTTGAGCCATGTTATCAAGTGCGCATATCTTGTATTTATTATATCATCCTGCTAAATTGATCCTTTCTTCATTAGTTTTGCTTAGTTTTATAATACTAAATCTTCCTCTAATCAATATATCTTGTACTGATATAAAGACTAACATTCCCTTAAACTTGTGCTTTCATGGCACACGTCTTTTTACTTTCACATTTAATGTGGTCACTTTTTAAGCTGCATATTTTCTGTGCTTTTTATTTCCATTAATTTGAATCTTTGGATATGGAGTGAGTACCTGCTGAATTGAGGCACCAGCCAGTTTGTAACTTTTCTTATTCAGTTTGATCTTCTTGCTTTCTGTAGGAATGTATAATCCACTCACAGTTGAAGAAACAGTTATGCCTTGGTACCCCTAGTATTTTGCTCTTCGAGATTTGTTAATCTCTTCTTTTTATTGCATTATAGTTCCTTTGCTGTCTTATTTGTGTTGAATAGAAACTTTAATTTTATAAATTTAATTCCTCTTCTGGTTTTCTTATTGCTTTAAAATTTATTTTATGAGTGTTTGTCTAAACAATGCAATGCACATTTTAACTTAGAGCAAGCTAATTTAGATTGAACCCTGGTGAAATATAGGAGTTTGCTGTAACATAGCTTCAATTATTCCATTATTTGTGCTGTGATTATTGTGTTTTATACTCCTATATGTCACGAATCCAAATAGTGTTGTAGTTTTCATTTCTTTCTAACTTACATTTTAAAGTTTAGGAAAGAAAGGAAAAACTATGAATGCCCATGTATATTACATTATATTTACACATATATTTAGATGGGAATTTTTGATGTTCTTTATGTTTTTGGTAGATTTGAGTTACCGTCTGGTGTCATTTTTTTTCAATATAAATGACTACGTTTTTTTCCTATATAGCATGTTAGCTGAAAAAGCACCATTTACAGCTCTGATTTCCTGGCATGTCTTTATTTTGTCTTCAGTTTTGAAAGATACATTTGCTGGCAGAGTGACAGTGTTTCATTCGCTTGTTTTGCTTTCATTTATATGAACATGCCACCTCTCTGTCTTTTAGTCCCCATTGTTTCTGAGAAGATGTATTATTTTCACTTCATCTCAATATAACAAGAAATTCTCCTTGCCTTTGGCTATAATCTACAACTGGTCAAAAGGCAGAATATAAGTTACTAAGGGGTGCCCAACCGCAGCTAATATAATACCCAAAGCAAGTCATATACCTAAGGCTCAGGGTAAATTGTGAAAGAGGGCGGTAGAAAGATTGTAAGAACTGGAAGGCCATGATGTCTGCTGTGAAACAGTGTCTTTTACACATGACGGAAAAACTATTCTCATGAACTATATAAACAATATTGTTTCTCAACAAGAACAGCATAATGACATCAGTTGACATGCTAACACAGAGTAATTCCACACAGTGCTACCCCTAGAAAAAGCGTAGTAGATAGACAATGCCTCCTGAGAGAGGCAGAGATAGAGAGAGAGAATTAGTCTCCATCAGGGAGGGGCTCCTGTGTAACTTTTCCAATTCTATGTGGTCAGCCCTAGACACATGTATATATGAGCAAAGCGAAATGTACTCAGTATGTTATATAGACAAATATTTGCAGATACAGATATAGAAGATAGAGATAGACACATGGGTAGAAACATACATACAAATATGTCTATACAGTAACGATAACAATTAAAGAAGAGATCATGAGTTTCTGTGGAGAGCACTGGAGAAGTTGGAGGGGAGAGAGGAGGGATAAGCATTATTGAAGTGCAGTGCTTATGTAAGAACTCAAAAATATTTACAAAACCTCTTTGGCTACAATGTAACTATGTATGAATCTCTTAATATTTATCTTGCTTAAAAAATTTAAATTCTCTTTAATTTATAGATGAATATTTTTGTTAACAACTGGGGAGTTTGGGGGTTATTTTATTTCAGAATTTTTCTCCCTCTCTTTCCTTCCATGTCTTGAAAGTTCCATGATGTGTTTATTGATGCCTTTCGGTTTCAGCTACATATGAGATACTTCTTTTGATAATCAAATTGGGCAAATCTGATTGTTCGGTCTTTAAATTTACTGAGTATTATTACGTTTCTCTTTTGGCATCCCAATTCTATAATTCAGTTCCCTCATGTAATTTTCACTGTATATTCCCCTCATAGAATTTATATCTGGCTGCTCTCATACTTCCTATTTCTTTATTGAGATTCTCTACTTATTTATGCATTGTTATTCTTTTATTGTTTAAATATAGTTTTTGTCAATGTAATCTTTCCAGTTTTTGAAATCATTGTTAGATAGAATATTCTGGTCTTCTTAAAGACAGGTTTTTTTTGTTGTTGTTTTTTGTTTTCTTTTGGTATGGGTTACACTTTCTGCTTTCTTTGTTTTTTTAATTATTTACTTTTATTTGAATTAGAAACAAGATTGTTTTACATGTCAATCGCAGTTCCTACTCCCTCCCCTCCTCCCCTACCAACCCCCCCCAACTAATACCTATCACATATCCTTTCTGCTCCTCAGGGAGGGTGAGGCCCTCCATAGGGGGCCATCAGAGTCTATCATAAACTTTGGGATAGGGCCTAAGCCCACTCCTGTGTGTCTTGGCTCTGAGAGTATCCCTGTATGTGGATTGGGCTCCCAAAGTCCACACCTATGCTAGGGATAAGTACTGAACTACTACAGGAGGTCCCATAGATTTTCGAGGTCTCCTCGTTGAAACCCACGTCCCTGGGGTCTGGATCAGTCCCATGCTGGTTTCCCAGTTCTTCTTTCTTTGTATTTCTCATAATTTGTCTGAAATCCAGAACAATTTTTGCAGTATAGTGTGCTAAAACTCAATGTTTTCAAGGTTTGTTTCTAATGTGTGTGTGTGTACAAGAATTCAGGTTCTTGTGGAGACCAGAAGAGGGCATGAGATCCCCTGGAGCTGAAGCAATAGGTGTTTGTGAGCCACCTTTTGTGAGGGCAGGGGATAGATTTCATTGCCTCTGTTAGAGCAGTGCGTGCTCTTAACTGCTGAGTCATCTCCCTAACACCCATGAATATTGATTTCTCTTATTTGCCCAGAGTTTTTTGCTTTCACTGCCTTTGTTTTCTTTTGTTCATAGTAACTCACTATGACTAAATTCATGGAAAATGTGGTATGTGACTGCTGTGTTCCTTGCTTAGTTTTAAAAATAAGTCTCAGTTTTATTTATACATGTTTTTCTGTGTCACACTGATCTGTGTAGCTTAGTGATCAAGCTGTGTTCGAGAGGTTATGCTCAAACATCTCAATTTAAGAAGTCTCTACTCTCTGCCAACCAATCTGTGTATTGTGAGACAAGTACTCCAATTCACTCAAGTTTTAAATTGGCTGTGGTTTGTATTTTCTTCAGGTCACATTTCACATATGTGTAGACTTAAAGCAGGCATCATGTGTGGGTAACTTAGGTTTCAACTCATCTTGTGGGTGTGCATGGCTTATTAGTTATGTAGGAATTGACAGAGGACTTCTCAAAGCACCTTATGGTTGTCACATATCTCAGAATCTGCTTTGAAATTTCTGACTATGCTACATTTTTTGTGGCTTACTAACTATTAATTCATTTGAGCTGGTGATGGCTGGATTCGCTGACAATGCAGTTTAGTGTAAGGTGCTTTTCCTGCTTACCACAAATCAGGCTTTTCCTTTGAAGTTTGTTTTTTACAGATGGACCCAGCGTGTTGGAGCCCTCATGACAGATGAGTTGAAAGCAGAGAATGGAAACAGCTAGAGGCAAAAATGTCACCAATCAGTGTTGTCATTTATTTAATCTGTTGTTAATTTTTGAGAATTTCTCATATCAGGACTTTATTGGCATCATTTCCTCCTTCCTTCCCTCCCTCCAGACCTTTCCTATATCCCCTCACTTGTTCTCAATTGCATGGCCTCAATTTTATTGTCATTTACTTTTTAATTGTTATTGTTATATACAAATATGCATGCAACCTGATGAGTTTCTTTAGTGTTGCCCACTTGTAGGCTCTGTGTATGTATTTAGGGCTTACTCCTTAGGATAGGATAACCTATTAGGGGAATTTTCCCTGAAGAAGACTGATTCTCCCCCTCCAGGCAGCAGCTACTGTCTGTAGCTTTTCATCTAAGGGTGGGGTCTTGAGAATTTTTTCTATCAATGTTGGCATGCCATTTGTCGTTTAGTTTTCCAACCTGAAGGTCAGTGTTTTTCACAAATTCTATGTCACAACTTGATTGATCACTATTTGGTTATTTCCAAAGATATTCTCTAATTGCCATTTTTATAGCTGATTTTTGGAGAGAGGACTTCTAAGTTACAAAATGACCGTATTGGAAGTCTGGTTCAATAATTGTGTTTTTGTTTATTTGTTTTATCTTGTTTGTTTTGTTTATTTTTTTGGATAGTTCTGCCTGCTTTGAAAATCAAGCCTGTCTGTAAATTTGCAGTCTTCATGTTTTAAACCTTTCAAGTGTTCAAAGTACAGTTCTGTGCCCTGTCTTAATGTTATTATAAGAGGAATGCATGAAGGAAGCAATAAGAAAGTAGCTATCACAATTGGACCATTTTCAAAAAATCAAGTATGATGTGTCGTTTCATCCTTCTTATCACATGATATCAAGCCACTTTATAGTTTTAGTCCATGTATTTGCTATTAACATCTTAATATACAGTTTCCAGGAACTGAACACAGTACTGCAACTATGGCCCCATTCAGTAAAGTAATTATATCTCTCCTCTGTACAATGCAAAATATATTAACCTAAGTTTAATTGACAAACCTGAAAGTTCAGCTGTTCAGTAGATGTTGCTTTGACACTAGCTGATGATCTATTGTGAGA
The DNA here is from genome assembly GCF_003668045.3 of Cricetulus griseus. Taxonomy (NCBI): domain Eukaryota; kingdom Metazoa; phylum Chordata; class Mammalia; order Rodentia; family Cricetidae; genus Cricetulus; species Cricetulus griseus. The sequence continues at coordinate 120,447,377 of NC_048596.1, read as the reverse complement.
TAAGACACTAGGTTAGGTTTTTATCAGAGCAATTGTGGTCACTTATAAATAAACGTCTTAGTTTTTGAATGCAGCAAGTAGTCAATCCACAGGGCACTTGGAGTTTACAATGATATTAATAAAATTCAACATCTTTTGAGTATATTCCATGTTATAGGTACTATTAAGGGTTTGGCAAGTTGTCATTCTTTTATGCTTGAAATCCTGCTGGTGAGAAAGCCAAAACCAGCTAAAGCAGGCTACAGGGTTAGACTCACAGTTCGAACACGGATAAGCTGGATGGAGTCTGTGGGTTGACACTCTGGGGATGTGAAGTAGGGCTTGCCATCTAGAGAAAGGACCTTTGTAATTGGATGGAAATCTGAGAATAATTTTCTTTGCCATTGTTAGCTATAAAGGACACTGATAAAAAGGATGACTGGTGTAAATTTTCAAATGACTCCAGTTTATGGAATATTAGTGATACATGGTTCCATCTTACATAGGTTTCTGAGATTTGCCCCAGAAAATTGCTGGTCTCTAGAAGGGTCCCTAAAAATCTGTTTCTCTAGATGTTGAAGCACCAGTTTGCCATACACACTGGGAGTATATCTGGCATGATAAGTAGACATTTCCACCATTAGAATGGTTGCAAAGCAATTGTTGAGGGGCTAGGGAATGCAAATCAGAATTGCCAGAGGCACTGAATCCAAGGACATTTGTTAAGCAGAACAACAGGTTATAAAATTAAGGGCATGCCCTCCAATAATTCTTCCCTTTTGAACCAATATTATGCAAATTACAAGGAAGTAACACGATATCCAGTTCTAGGAGAATGGACTTGCTGGAACTGGGTAGACCTTGTTTCAGATGAAAATAGGACAAATATATCTGAAGTGGAAAAAAGAAAAACAATTGAAGCTCTGGGTAGTTTCACCCCCAAGGTTTGTGACACATACCATAGGGTCTGTTAACTGGGGCTAGTCACAGTTACCTGAACCTGGATCTTCATCCCGAGAGCACATGTTTACAGTGCATTGGGAAAGAAAGACTCCTACTTCCTCAGCAGCCCTGGGCTCATGTCAGACTAACACCACTTTCCACTTTCCATTGTATGCTTGAGTTTTAATGAAAAGTCACAGGAAACGCTACTCCTTTTGATGTTTGTGCTATTGAGAAAATAAAGAATGCCATTCGTGTCGTGCCTCTCCATTCAATCATGCTAGCCTAGGAGACCTTAGTGCCAATGCCCAATAGGTCCTAGAGCAGAACCATCTGCATGTGTGCTGTTGCTCAGTTGCCCTCAACACAATTGCACACAGGGGAAAGGGTAAGATAGCAACACTGGGCAATCATTTAAGCATGAGACACCGGTTTAGTAAAGGCAGAAAAGTACTGATAACTGGATTCGAAAGGGACAGTCATTTCCAAGGCATGGGAACAGCAAGATGTCACCATCTTTGCAGCCTCGGGCTATGAACATTAGTTATTCATTCATTCATCCATTATTTTATTAAGCAGTGTCTGGACATGGCCTGGATTAAATGTTGGAAGAATTACCAATATGCAGAGGGCATGTTCTTTGCTTTAGTTGATGTCCTGATCTTATTTCAGTCACTTCTGTTCTCTCTCCTTGTTTCACTTATGTCCTACAGCAGTTGTCACATGTCATTTCTGTGAACAAAACTTAATTAAATTTGGTTAAGAATAAGGATCCAATTGCCCTTCTACTGCAGGCATCCCTGTAGCTGTTCCACCTGTGCCTGTATTATGTGACCTTGAATTGGGATATTCTTTATTCACTAGAGCCCATCATTTTTTCCTCTCTATCAACACTCAATGTTCTGTTCACTGTTTTTATTAAGATACAAAATTATTGATAATGTTAGTTTTTATAAGGTTTTAAAAACACAATTTCAAGTAGCCTGAGATGAGCTCACACTATGTAGCCAAGAATAGTCTCAAATTTCTTATGGTCGTGACTCTACTTCTCTAGTGCTGGGATAAAAAGAAAGTGTGTATCCTTATGATTGTCTTGATCATCTAAATTCTTTATGGCCTTATCTAAATATGATGCAGGAGTGGTAATTGCCTATGTGATATATGCTGTAAGGCTTACAAGATATGATATAGTTGCTCAAAATAAAGGTACATAGTACCCACTCATCAGTCTTCCTTTGTATCATGTGGTCATTCTCAAAACTCACAGAAAATGAAAAGTGAATATATATATATATATATATATATATATATATATATATATATATGCATTTGTCCAACAGCAATGCTAATAACAGATACATTATGTCAGTTGGATATTTTGTAAGACATCTTATCTCATTAGTTATTGTTATACTTATTTATTTGATAAAGAAACTGAATTATAAGAAAACAATAATTATTTCTTACCATCACTTCGAAAGTGTGCTTTGAGGGAATGTGGGGTCAGTTGTTAAACTGACTAGATTTAGAAGATTATTCAGAGCATGTGGTTGAAGGGGAGTGTCTTAGGGTCACTATGGCTGTGACGAAACACCATGACCAAAGCACCTTTGGAAGGAAAGAGTTTATTTGCTTTATATTTCCATGTAACTATTTATCTTCAAAGAAAGACAGGACAGGAACTCAAACAGGTCAGAAATCTGGAGGCAGGAGCTGATGCCGAGGCCAGGAAGGAGTACTGCTTACTGGCTTGCCCCTCATGAGTTGCTCAGCCTGCTTTCTCATAGAATGAAGAACCACCTGCACAGGGATAGCACTACCCACAATGGGCTGGGTCTTGCCCCAATCAATCACAAAGAAAATGCCTTGTAAGCCTGCCTACAAGATAGTCTTATGGAGACATTTCTTCATTGAGGTTTCCTCCTCTCAGATGACTTCAACTTGTGTCAAGTTGACATAAAACTAGTCAGTAATGTGAGCAAAGTTGCATGTCATAGTAATGGACAGATCAGCAGCTCTCATCTCTTAGTATTTTTGTGATACTGGCACCTTCATCTACTATTCTGGGAATGAGGGCAGAAATGAAAAAGATGAGCACAAGATACTATGCTCTTACTGGGAAAAATTGAGTTAGGTCTGTTGATGCTCTCTCTCCTGAGACTATTAATCTCTAGACCCTCAGGAGGGGGCTGAGATAAAATCTAATGAGGGCTTCAGAGACATCCATTATCAGGTCAGTGACCCATTATCAGTGTTCTTCCCTAGGCACTAAGAAATTGGTTTGGGGCAAGAAATGCTAAAGATACCATATATATATATATATATATATATATATATATATATATATATAGTGACTGAATGTGTATGTGTGCCTGTGTGTGTGTGTACGCATGTGCACACTCATGCATGTGCGTCCTCATGGAGACCAGAATGTTAAACATCTTCCTCAATTACTTCTTCATCTTATTTTTTGAGATAGGTTTTCTCACCGAACCTGGAGCTCACCAATTGGACTAGGCTGGTTAGCCAGGAAGTCCCAAAAACTCTCCTTTTTCCAGTGCTGAGATCACCATCACATGCTACCATGCTTGGCTCCTTACATAGGTACTGTAGGGCTGAAGAACTCAGATTCACTGCTAGTGCAGCAATTATTTGACATATTGAGCCATCCCCCTTTATCCCGCTTTCTTTCCAGTAAATGAAGCTTTCTATTTTCTCCAAATTTCTGGAAAACACTTTGCAAGTACTTTCAACAAGTACAAACATACCAGGATAAATTCCAACTCACTGGTAGATGTCTCTAATTCTGCCCCAGAAAACTATCTAGAATGGTAGCTGGCTTGACAAATAATGTTAGGATCTGACAAGAAGCACTATTAGGAAAGAACCATATCAGCTTGAACCTAACTGGGAAAGGATAGGGAGGGGCAATGGTAGGTTCTGTATGATTTGCTCATGGTGCACTTGGAGGCAATTTTGAAAGCATGGTAGCAGAAGGCAACAAAAATTTGCATTTTGCATAGAAAAGGGGAGGTGTTCAGAAGGTCAGACTTAAGAAACTTTAGTCATTCATTTGTCTGTATCCATCACAAATTTTCACTTTTCATTTCATTGTCTATATGTGTCTGATATGCATGCGTGTTTATGCACGTTGTCATGTGTGTGGACATGTACACATGTGGGTACATATGCATATGTGTGTCAGAGGTTGTCATCAGATGTCTTCTACTATCACTTTCATCATTTTTTTTAACTGAGGCAGGTTAACTCAACATTCATTTATTCAACTCTTCTAAATAGCCAGTTTATCTTGAGGATTCTCCTACTTCTGTGTTTTCAATGCTTGGGTTATAGTAGGCTTCCGCTGACACTGAAATTTTTATATAGGTCCCCACACTTGATTTGCAAGTGCTTAATCCATTGAACCATCTTTGCAGATCCTCCTTTGTTTATTATCAAGTTCTGAGAAGATTGCTGTGTTTGTCTTGTTCAGCATGGTCATAGCTTTTACTCCAGTGGATATTGTTAAATGGATGAATAAATGATTGAGCATTTCCTGAGTCTCCTAAAGAACTTTATCAAGCTTGGTATCACATTGACATTCCATTCTAACCCATCTCCAGCCTATTATATACAATGTAGTCAGTGTGACGTAAGGAAATCTTAACTATTATCCTAGTACTCCATTGTGCAAGGTAGATTGTTACTATGAATATTATTCTTCCAACATTCCCATGTGTTTGAAACACTTCAGGGATTTCTTCACTGCAGCAGTTTTTAATGTGTTCCCAAAGATCAGCATCTGATATGGTAGTCACCATAGCACCTGGCAAGTCCCTTCCAATAAAGCAGGGGAGAGGAATAAGACAGGAGGCTAGGGAATAGATATCCTACCTAAGAAGCAGCTTGCTCTGAGGTTCACAGCAATGATGCTTGGCCCTAGCTAAGAAACCCCTGGGGATTTGGGGATATGCAAGGGTTGCACCCCTTGCTTAACAAATTAAATCAGAATTGATGGGTATGAGAAGACTCTGGCTTGGACCTTTTAAAAGCTCCCCAGGTATATCACATTGTGGTCAGATTTGAAAGCTCATGAGTTGAGGTTCTTTAATTTTGCTCTACTTAGGATCACATCAGGAAATTTTAAAACTCCCAAAGCTTATGGCACATCCCATAGCAATTAAATCAAATCTCTGGAGTCCTACCAAGATCTCTACTTTCTTACAACTCCCTCTTTTGTTCCAATGAGCAGCCAAGTTTGAAAAGCAGTATGGGAGTCTATCAGACCATGTATATGCTTGATATAATGAGCTACTGTTATTTGCTCATTGAATTCCAATTAGTAGCTCTGGTTTAGTGCTTTGACTAAAACTAAATTGATGTTTAACTATCACATAAGGCTATCCTTTGATATGAATAAACATTGCCAGTTAAGCATTCGGAGTGGGGGCTGACTGTCTTTTTCATTATGTCATCATGATTCCTAGGTATCAGAGGTAACACAAATAAAATTAACGACTATTGCTTTAGTACTGGATCCTCCGAGCAACCTTGAGAAGTGATAGCAGTATCCCCAGTTTAGAGACAAAGAAGCCAATGCTTACAGAAATTAAAGGACATGTCCAAGGTCATTCAGGGCAAAGAGGCTGGAAATGGGACCCGGCCTATGTTCTAATGACATGAAGGCCCAGGTTCTACTTATAGCACTTGGTTTCCATTATTTAATAAGAGCTGCACTGAAATCTAATTTATATACTATAAAACTCACTTTGTTTAAGTGTACAGTGACTTGTAGGAAATTTATAGGGCCGTGCATCCATCACCACATCTAGTTTTAAAACCTTTTTATCAACCCTAAAAAAGATCCCTTGTGCCCATTTATTTGATTGGCTTAAAAGAATAGAGGAACATGTATTGGGAAGCTTGGGTTTTATTCCCAACCTTGTCATTTATATAGTTCTCTGACCTTGACGAATACAGTAACCTCTCTGGGCCTCAGTTATTGTTAATTAATTACTCAGAGATAATAGTTCCTGCCAGAGGAGAAAGGTCAAATAAAGCACAGGGAAGTAGGTGCATTGTCGTGGAGAGCTGGGAGAGTGGAAAGTGCTGCATTTTTCAAACTGCTGAGAATCATTTTCACCTTCCCAGGGATTTGGATCTGAAACTGAACTCAAGAGAGTCACAGTCACACAAGCCTGCCTGTTTCTCCCTCTCTCTCACTTTTCTCCTTTTCTCATTCTCTCACCTCATCAATGTGTGTCCCCTGACACTCCTCTGAGAGGCCGAATTTCCAACAACCATCTCAGTGGGCAACAGTGTACATCTCCTCTGACCACTGGAGTGACAGTTGATATTCAGGCCAGTGTGGCTTAGAGCTCTGATGTGGTTCTTTAGGGTATAGCTGTCCCTGGCAGAAGCTTGAGGTGCACATATGCTCCTGTAATGACTAACTGTCAAAGAGATGCATGGTGTCCTTCCGGCGGGAGAACACAAACAGATGTGGCACACCATGGTATTTCTGGCTCCTTAATTAGCCCTGTGATGGGTGACAAAGGGTCCAACCAGATGCATTCCATCAGGGCCACAGGAGAGTCAGGCCAAAGGATCATCTTGTTTATCTGGCTCCCAAGTAAACATTCAACTCTGCTGAGCAGTAAATGCACTCACAGTGCTTCTATTTCAATTGCTTTAAGCTTTCACATTTGGCTTGAGCTGGTGTTTATGTATGTGTTATGTGTATGAGTGCATGGGTATCAGACAGAGGTTGATGTCCTCCTCAGTGTCTTGCTTTTTGACACAGGTGTCTTCTTGAACATGGAGACTTCCATTTTTGCTAAACTGGCTAGCTAGAAAGCCCCAGGGATTTACCTGCCTCTGGCTACAAGCACTGCAACTGAAGAAGAATGTCGGCACATCAAGCTGTTTATGTGGTTCCTGAAGATCCAAACTCAGGTCCTCATGCATACACAGCAATCACTTTACTTACTGAGTCATGCTACCAGCTCCCTTGGGATATTTTATTGTCCTTATGGAGCACAGACAAGAGATATCCTAGACTATATCTCTTTTTAATAATCACTTCCTCTAGATAAGAGTATTGATGAGTAGGCTATTATGAATAGTGCTTGAATCTTTGTGTAATGTTTTTACTTGTCTCCCTTTGTCCACTTTGCATTATCTAGTCTTTATCTTCTGCCTATAAGTGCTCACCCTTTCTATCCAGCATCTGAGCATCATCACTTTTGGTTAATTCCCATGTAATAAATTGTCAAGGTCTAAATCTCACTTTGAGTGACATAGTTGACCTCTTTGTATTATGACTGCCCAATTTAGACTGAAGTCAGGTGAGCATTCAGTATAAGGCTTCACCTTTGTATTCAAAGTTTCTTTGCACAATTATTTGGGAGATGGCTACTACGTTTGAAACATGGGACCCAGCACTGAGCACTAGTAAACAGATCAGCTAAGTAAACAGTATGTTAAGAGTTTACTTCCAAGCCAAGTTGGTCTAGAAGTCCATCAGTTGATGGTTATAGGCCATTTCTAAGAGTGGGCTAGTAATCCAGTCACCAAAAGGACACACATGTGGACCTTCTTCCAATGAGTTCAATGGCTTTACAACCCAAGTCTTTCCACCTCTGTTTTAGATTGCCTTCTGATCCACAGAGCTAGGCACCAATGTGGGAGAAATGAGCCTCTTCCGACTGAGCATCTGGCAGATTTCACTGTCCCCAGCCACAATGAAAAGCTGGAACAGACAGCTGCATGGAAAAGGCGATGGTGATATAAATACATGTTTAATTGCACATCAATTACAATTACTTACTAGGCTGCATTTATTTAAATGCAGTGTAATTAGAGCAAAAACCTTGATTTAATCATAACCCTATCAAACATAGATCCCTTCATCTTCCTTGTATGGCTGTGTGTGCCTTCTGTTTCTCTCTGGGCTGATGCTGAAAGATGGGTGGAGGCAGAATCCATGTAGGGCATAGGCCCTTGCAGGGCATTCTCTCTTCATTCTAGACCACTGCTCAGGAGCTGCAGAGCAGTTCATCCTGCCCTCTGCTCTAACAGCTTCTGATTAGCTAGAGTGACTTATTAGAAATATAACTCATCCCTGATGGCAGCCTTCATAACCCAGGAGCCCAAGATTAGTAAGGACATTACAGAGGTTCAGCCTCCAGAGATAAATTACTTCTTGGAATGGACCCTCTCAGAGGGCCTATGGCTGATTTCTCATCACTGTTGATGGGGCCTGACTTGACACTGCTGCAAAGGGGTGGACAGCAGGCAGCCACACTGTCTTTCACAGTTAGCTCCAGACAGTGTCTTTGTTCATCTCCCACTTTTTCATCACCCCTTGCCTTTCCTGTATCTGCCTCCCAAGAGGCAAAGAGGCCATCTATATGTGTTTGAAAAGAAAATGTCCTCTTTCTGAGACCATGCATAAAAGCTTTGCTCTGTTAACCCCTAACAATGTAAATCTCTCTGATTTCATTGCTTGGTTTCCTTTCTTTTCTTTTCTCTTCTCTCTTTTCTTTCCCTGCAATGACCTTCTCTATGACTTCTGGGAAGCAAAATAGAAGCAGATGTTATGCCCATTTCATGAAATGGATAGCTGAGGGGTAGAAATAAAAGAGAGAAGATCTGACACAGGTCCATGAGAAATAATTGCATGATTCACGTCTAGTCTCCTGATTCTCACAGGTATTTATCACTCCTATCAAACAAGCGAGGAACATCTTTCTAGAACTTTAATGTTACAAAATAATGTGCATTGATTTTTGCTTCCATGATAGGCACTGGGTTTTCATTGTCCTTTACAGCACAATATGAAGTTGCTACCATTGTCACTTCAGTTATCTAAATAAGAAAATAGATATGCAAAGATGTTAAATATGTTAGCTTGAAATCACAAAGGTAATCATGAGATGACCACTAATGTCTGTGGAATGCAAGCAGAGTCACATATTATGTTAGACTTTGTGTGTGTGTATGTGTGTGTGTGTCCTCCCCATCTGACTTCTTCTCAAGCTACTCTCTTTCTCTAGTTTTTGACCTCCTTTTATTTACTATCCCAAAATATATGCGTTGTATGTATGTTCCCCCTCTGACTGGACTACTCTGAAATTTTGTCCACCTTCCTTTGCCTAGCTAACTCTCTCCCATCTTTAAATCTCAGCTCTAAAACTGCCTTTCTCATGGAGATCTTCTCTGACTCTTCCAGAGAAATCAGATCTCCCGTGACACACTTAGAGACTCACTCTTTGTACTCTCCTGTAGCTATTTGACTCCACTCTGGCTCCCCAGTGAACTCTGAGATGTAGAGGCAAGAGCATCCCTGGCAGCCCCTAGAAGGAATTCAGTCAATACTACTGACATGATGAGTGAACACACTCAATTTAGAAGTCACTTCTCCATTTCCTTATGTCTGTCTTCCTCTTTACAACTTCTTTACCACATCCCACACCTGGGTCTCTTCATTCCCAAATGTTTTCTTGGCAGTGAAGTAGTGAAATCTTGCCTTTGTCATGAGCCCTTGCCAGAGTTCCTTTCCTTCCAGAATAGTCTTTACAGCTTCCCTTTTCACTCTGACCAGTTAACACCTTGCAGCCACTACACACAGTCCAGGGAAGGAGAGTACCACTTTGACAGATAGTATATAAGCCTTTGCTGCTGCACAATCTCCATGGCACAATCTCCCAGGATGGAGACAGGGTATTTAGTAGAATATGAAGGGACAACGGGCAAATATACTTAACGTTAAAAAATGGGTAAATAATTGCTGGATGCTGCATGGTAGAGTGAAGGAAATGATTTGAAAATCAGGCTCATCAGAAATTCTCTTATACTTCAGTAGAGTGGAGCTCTAAACAACATCCCAGCTCACAGACTCAGCCATTATCCCCAGACTTTGCCAATGTGGTACTAGAGCTGGAGAGAATGAGTAGTAGTTCTGAACTCAAAAGAGTTCTCAGGTCACTGTGGACTGGTGTGTGTGTTTGTGTGTGTGTGTGTGTGTGTGTGTGTGTGTGTGTGTGTGTGTGTGTGTGTGTGTGTGTATCCATATGCATGTATGGCCACACACGTATGTGTATGACTGTGTGCATACACACACATGTAAGTGTACTGTGAGTATATGTGTGTTCACATGTATGTGTCCATGTGTAGACATAGAGAGAGCAGGAGCTGAGATGCATTCCAATGTGATTCCTCTTCCTTCCTTTCCTTCTTCATTCATTTGTTCCTCTATTTCTTCCAAAAATAATCACTAAGAACATATTATGCTAATGACAAGTTTCTAAGCACTTGGTATTCCACACATAACAGAAGAATCATGCTGCCTTTTAAGAGTTTATCTCTCAAGTAAAACTCAGTTATATTTGCATGTTACAGAGCCAACATAAGCAAAACTGATAGTAGGGGAAAGGTGGTATGTGTCACTAAAAGCTGGAAAATTTGAATGGTGCAGAGAGATCCTTAGTCTCTGGAGAGAATGAATGAGGAGTGTGTCTGTGTGTCTCTCTGTGTGTATGTACATTTGTACAAGATTTTATATGTGAAATGGGGTATGTAAGACAAGCCTGAAATACAATTGCATGGCTGTAAGATCCACTTACTAAGACCTCATATATTTTAATCTGTTATACAATTCTGAAAGCTCATAAAAAAATCAGGACCTTGGGAAGACTGACTGTCTTCCCTACATTCACACAAGCTTCCAGATGTTATGATCAAGATTCTGGACTAGGCCCACAAACTCCAAAACTCATTGCTCTTCTGCTGTCTAATTGGTGAAAGCAAAGTGGAAGATGTATGGAAGAGAGATGGGCTACTGCTAATCATTGTACTGGAGAGTGTGAAAAGAGCAAAAATGTGAGACACAGTGAAAGGTTCTAGCACTGGTCACCTGAAAGACTAGAAATAGTGCTCAGCATGTCCTAGGCCAGTTTGGTCCTACCAAGAGTAATGAGAGGAATTCATTCACATATACGCAAGGAACATACTTGGATACAACTTGACTACCAGTTTGCCAAGAAGTATGGTGAAAAATCAGCAGGACTGCACGAAATGTGTGAAGCATCTTTCTTTTCACAGATGGTATGAGAAAGGGCTTGTAGCCCCTTCCACTAAATACATCTCCTTTAAGGGCCACTGTTTTAGAAATCCATTCTATTGGGAATGGGGGCCCTTTAGGTTCAAATGTCACTTCCACTAAAGATTTTTTGTTTCAAACAAAACACTGTGCAATTCTAGACTGGTTTCATCTCATGGGGTTGTTGTGGGCATAAGCCTTACAGTGAGAGACTCAGACATCTGCAACAGGTGTGAGGACATTAGTTAGAAACAAATCATAAAGCGTTCTGATACTTAAGACAATTCATGGGAGAACATAGGACCTACAGACAACAAACACTGTGTAATCATCCATACTGGGTTCTAAATTTCATCTCCAGTGTTTCTAGTTGTCTATTCTTGTGTAATGAATGACACTCTCTCACTCAGTTTTACTATGTATAAAATGGGATGAATGGACTTAGGAACATAAGTCATAAAATTAAAACTGGAAACTATTTGAATCCCCTTCTGGGCTTTCACTTGTGTCTCCTCTGATCTTCTGCAACACTGTGTGTGTGTGTGTGTGTGTGTGTGTGTGCGCGCGCGCATGCGTGCGTGCGTGCGTGCGTGCGTGCGTGTGTGTGTGTGTGTGTGTGTGTGTGTGTGTGTGCATGTTCATTAATAGTGACTCAGTGGCTTAGAGGCTGGATATGTCAAAAGCCTTACAAACCAGTCACTCGGCAACAATGAACACGGCCCAGGTAATTAAGCCTCTCTGAGCCTCAGTTTAGTATTTGAAAAGGAAAGAGAATGAAGCCCACCTCTGTCATGTTTCTAGGATTGTGGGAGATGATGGCATATGGGTTGAGAATAGAGTCCAGCACAAGCAAGTTCTCGGTGCACTGTCATTCTTATTATTAATCATCAAAGCTCCACCAGGGGAGACAGTATTCCTTCATTCCCTTTGTGTGAGCAATATGGTTTTCCTCTCTGTCCTGGTATATTTTTACATTCACATCGATATTGGGCTCTCATTTACTTTTCACAACCTGTTCTATTATATATCCTGACTATGTGAATCTCATTCTCCTGTTTATATGAATATAATTATGTACACAAAATGCATGTACACACACACACACACACACACACACACACACACACACATATATATATATATATATATATATATATATTCTTCTTTTATTCAACCAACTTAGAGTAAGAGCTAAATGCAGCTGTAAAGCACAGAATCTGTTCATTAGGGCCTGATTTATAAATGTTTCACAGTGACATCCAAGCATGGTGACATTACATGACTGCAAATTAAGCTCTGATACAGAGACCCTTAGCAGGCATTGCTGTTTGACAAATGATTCTGAGGAACATAATGTTTGATGACCTCCTAATTACAAATTTTTCTTTCATCTCTCTTGGTGTGTCTATACGTCTCTCCCCCTTCTCTATCTTCCTCCCTCCATCCCTCCCTCCCCCCATGTATATATAGACTCTCATCTGTTTGGATGAACATACACTTCTATGTTTCTGAGAATGTTAGTGAGTCAGTCACCTTTAGCCAGAAAAAAAATCAGGTCTCTGCTATATCTCTGTGGAGAGACAGTGTAACAAGGTAGACGGGAATGATGGAAAAGCCCTTCATGTCCTGTTACCTCACCTTTTAACTACTCTTATGTCCAGGGAGTGGGGGTATAGGAAGCTGTGTTCATCTTGTTCCTACCCTTATAGATGGCAGTGGAGTTCTAACAGATGAGGCTTCCTACAATGGAATTAATTTTTAGAATTATTTTAATTTATGTGTATGAATGTGTGTCTCTACAGATGAGTTCAGTTGGCTGTGGATGCCATATGAAAGTATCGGGTCTCTTGAGGATGGAGTTAAAATGGTTGTGAGCCTCCCAACATGGATACTATACTGGGAACTGAACTCTTGTCTTCTACATGAGCAGACACACCACTGAATACCTCCCCAGGGAGACTTTTCCACTGGAAGCATGGAAGAACACTTATGAAAGAATAACACTTTTCTTCAAGATCTCAGCCATTTCTGAACTGAGTAATTCTTAAAATTCTAGGGGATAAGGATATCCATCACACATACGTAATTGTCTCCTCAGTTTCACTCAAACGTAAGTACTATGCATCATCTCAAGGCAAGAACACACTATCTAGTTGCCACTGAAATAATAAAAGTGAGTTAGATTATAACTCCTGCAGTCAGAGAGTTCAAGGTCAAGCAACAACTAATTATGGTTGTGTTGTAATTAGTTTATTGCTTTCTAATCAAAGGGCTGTGTCAATGACAGGTTCTCATAACCCTCTTAGTTAGGAAATATTCATACCAGAATTGAAGCATTAAGACATTCATAAACTATCTCAACAATAGGGAGGCATCAGAGATAACTATAAGTGCTCAAATCTGATTTTAATAGTTACTATCAATGTGACTTAAACTCTTCCTTTTCTCAGTTTCCCCATTTATATAAATAACTGAGCACCAATGCCAGCTATTTACACACACACACACACACACACACACACACACACACACACACATATATATATATATATATATATTAGAATGTTAATTTAGTAACTAGAATTTTAGAATTCTATTTATATATTTTAGAATTCAGAGTGAGAGTCAGATGGCCTAACCCTCACATCAAGCACTTAGCAATATGTGATGAAAGAGCAAATCTACTGAAAACAGTTGTTAGTTTTGCTTTATTAGTAACCTTTATATGCTACACAAATCCCTGAGCAAAGACAAAAATGTCTGAAATGGCCAGTTCCAAAGTATCCATGCCCATTCATGGGTGAACTGGCAAGTTTATCCACAAGGTCAAACCAGCCATGTGGTCACTGGATAATGTAAAAATTATGAAACTTCAAAGACATGAGTATCTCATAGAAATCAGATCTAATCTTCGTATCTGAGCACTGAGGACATATCAAATAAGTCTATTTGTTGCCTTTGATTCACTAAAAAATGAAGCTTGTAATCTTAATTTTTCTCCTTTCTATTGGTATATTCTTATGCAGTTACCAAGGTCTGTACGCAGGTACTGCTTATTTGATTTACACATCTCTCAGGCACGGGTTTTCTCATTTTATGACAATGGATTAAAAGTAGTATACTTTGTGGTATTCCATAGTATTCAGTTTTCTCATTTATGGATTTGGATCAACAGCGGTTTATACTTCTTACATGTTTATGGTTAAAACGATAACAATACAGCATCATAGTTTCTACATGGAATGAGTGGTTTAAAATATCCTTTAGGAGATCCTACCCCTTCCACTTCTCCAGGGTCCATGCATTCTTCTCTTAGAGTCCTTGTTGTTTCCTAGTTCCTTTGGTGATGAGGATTGTAGGCTGGTAATCCTTTGCTCTATGTCTAAAATCCATACATGAGTGAGTACACACCATGTTTGTCTTTTTATGATTAGGTTACCTCACTCAGGATGATTTCTTATAGTTCCATCCATTTGCCAGCGAACTTCAAGATTCCATTGCTCTTTTCCACTGAGTAGTACTCCATTGTATAAATGTACCACATTTTCTCTATCCTCTTCAGTTGAGGATATCTAGGTTGCTTCCAGTTTCTGGCTATTACAAACAATGCTGCTATGAACATAGTTGAACATATGTCCTCGTTGTATGAATGTTCTTTCTTTGGGTATATGCCCAAGAAAGGAATTGCTGAATCTTGAGGTAGACTGATTCCCATTTTCCTGAGAAACTACCATACTCATTTCCAAAGTGGTTGTACAAGTTTGCACTCCCACCAGCAATGGAGGAGTGTTCCTTTTTCTCCACATCCTCTCCAGCATAAACTGTCATTGGTGTTTTTGATTTTAGCAAATTTAAGATGGTATCTCAGAGTTGTTTTGATTTGCATTTCCCTGATAGCTAAGGAATTTGAGCACTTTCTTAAGTTTCTTAGAGTCCGCTGTTGAGAATCCTCTATTTAGTTCTGCAACCACTTTTTAATTTCATTGTTTGGTGTTTTGGTGGCTAGCTTCTTGAGTTCATTGTATATTTTGGAAATCAGCCCTCTGTCAGATGTGGGGTTGGTGAAGATCTTTTCCCATTCTGTGGGCTGTTGTTTTCTCTTACTGACTGTGTCCTTTGCCTTACAGAAGCTTCTCAGTTTCAGGAGGTCCCATTTATTAATTGTAGATCTCAATGTCTGTGCTACTGGTGTTATGTTCAGGAAGCAGTCTCCTGTACCAATTCCTTCAAGGGTATCTCCCATTTTCTCTTCTAAGAGGTTCAGTGTGGCTGGATTTTTGTTGAGATCTTTGATCCATTTGGACTTAAGTTTTGTGCATGATGGTCTACATTGTCTGCATGTCGGAATCCAGCATTGGACAGATCCAGACGCCTGAATGTGGATGTCAATGAAGAGGTCTTGGCACTCTATGGGGCCCCTGGTAGTGGATCAGTATTTATCCCTGGCCTAAGAAGGGACTTTGGGAACCCATCTCACTTGGAGGGAGGCTCTCTCAGCCTGGACAAATGGGGTAGGGCCAAGGCCCTGTCCTGGATGACATGACAGACTTTGGGGAATCCCCAGGCAGGGCCTTACCTTCTGTGGGGAGCAGAAGGGGTGGAGGTGGAGGTCTGGTGGGGGATTGGGGATAGGGGAGGGAGAGGGAGAAGTGATTGACATGTGAAGCAGGCTTGTTTCTAATTTGAACTAATAAAAGTAATTTCTTTGGAAAAATAAATCCCATTTAATGACTGATTTTATATAACTAATAAAAAATGTCCTTTAGTTAAACAGGTTCTTGACAAAGTATATTGTGTAGAAGGCCAACATATATGGAAAACAGGGTAAAATATACCCCAAAGCTCAGCACTACGTTACTAATCAGGTCCCAAGGATGAAGTGAATCAAAGTGTTTATAGGATTTGTTGAAAATGGTACATCCATAAAGCTAAATGCATGAACTTGCATATCCTCATTCAAGAGTGAATGTTCTTTGTACCTCTTTGATCACAACATGACTGACTGTTATGATTATGGAATGACCAGAAGAAGAAAGCACAAGGTAGAATGGGAAATACAAGATATGAGTAAAAGAATTCTCACCATGATTGGGCCAGACATTGTAGACAGAAAGGTATGCAGTAGCTGAGGGATGCAGGAAAATTCATAGAAGTACCAATAAATAATTTGGCCACATGTTGACTACGGGTAAAATAAGAAGTCAAGGAAAAGCATGTGCTGCCATCCAGCAGGAAGTGAATCACTCTTACCCACTAGTTAGAGCTTAGAAAACAATTAGAGATAGATTCCAAGAATATCAATAGATGGTGCATGTGGATATATGGGCACTGTGCACTGATAGATAATGTCATAGATAAATACTAGAGCTGCAGAGGCACATAGAGGCTCAGGATAAATTATTCCCATAAATAAATACTGCTCATAGATATTTCAGATGCTTCTCTGTTTATGAACATTTGACATTCACCCCAAAGGAAATGCGTATTTTCTCATCAAAAGCAAAAGTGCTCATGAAACTGATGCCCGAACATCTGATTAAAGCTTTAAACATTCACGCCATGTTAGCTGCTACAACTATGACTTGGGCTGGAGCTCTGAGATCTCGAGACCTAATGCATGCCTCACTTATGGCATGGCTGGGAAGTCACAGTAATAGCTGCTGGGGAAAGCCCCCTACCACAGATTGTTAGTCAGCTCAGTTTTCTTTGAAAAGTCCTCATTGTCCCTTTTTGAGCTAAGCAGTGAAGACACCATCTACTCCTTGAAGTAAAGGGCTGCTTGTGTAGGCACTGATAAGTGTCCCTGTCATTGTAAGACAGGATTCTCCTTCTGAATGACCAGCAGTTCATATTTTAACTCTGGGAAGCTCCATGGAATTGTAAGCATGTCACAATCACAACAGTGTGAGTGTGACACCAGCAGTATAATGGTATAAGGGGGAAAATGCATGGGCTTTCAAGCCCAGTGTTTCACAGACACAAGCATCCTAAAGCACACAATTGATTTTCCTTAACCTTGAATGTGGAGATAACCATATCTCTTTCTGAGGTTTGTCCTGCTATTACTTTTTTAATTAAAAATTATTTCTAATACACATAAACTACTTAGCCTCAGGCATATGGCCAGAGCAGAAGAGCCCCACCCATTTCCCTCCTACCCAGGGTTTGGAATGTATATCACACCTACTGCACTACTCACGTGACACAGCTTTGAGTGGCAACAAGCCAGAGTGCCTGTGTAAGAGGCAGTTGCTACATGCACTGTCATTGTGATATTTTTATAGGAAAGAAGGTCCTCTGTTGCATAGATCTATCTATTTGATACTTGAAAAAAAGTTCCAGCCCAGGGAGATCACATGAGTTTTGGGCTCAAAATTGGAGTCTAAAGGAAACGTGTTAGTTTCTAGCTCTATTTATTATTATTATTATTATTATTATTATTATTATTATTATTATTATTATTACAATGACTTGTTTTGATGCATGTGGAAAATCCTTGAGTTAGTTTTGGTTTTGCACCTACAAAAAATGTATTGAGGGCTGAATGTACTCAGGAACCATACGAAATACACTTTTCATTTGTTTATATCATACTGTCAAAAATCTTACGTATTAGCAGGCTTCTAAAACTCCTCTTTCAAAGATGAGAAAATGGATTTACAAAATTCACACTGCTTGGATGTGGCAATTGGTGTTAGAACTCAGAGTAAATCCAGGTCTGTCATACCCTAGAGTTTGCCAGCATACTATTTTACTGAATGACTCTATTAACATCAAACTGATTGAAGCCTTCAGTCTCCTTTCAACTCCAAAACCTGTGACTTTTCTATTCATATTTCATGGCAAGAACACATCAGAAGGTGATCAGTGACTGCCATATATTTAGTGCAGTACTGAATAAACAATGGTTCCAATAGCCCATGAGGTGCCAGCAGCCAAGAGTTACAGTGGACACTCAACATACAGCCCAGATCTTACAGTACTCTGCTATGTGCTCCAGGAGAGAATATCATGTATGCAGCTATACACTCTGCTATCAGTCAGTGGTAGTGACTGCATATGATGTGACAAAAGTAACTATCTCTCTCCATGTTTTGATTGTTCACAGCTCTCATTGGGTAATCTGAAACTATGTGTTTTCTTGCTTATTTCAGTCTTCCTTCTTACCATCACAATAGAAATACTTGCTCTCTCTAGAGCAGGAGTTTGTTTATTTGTTCCCTATAGAATCCCCAGAATGTCTAACAGTGTTAGAGCACAGTGGGAATATCATAAATAGCCATAGAGTGAACAGTGGATGAACAGAACAATAAACCCTGTACAGCACGTTGGATCATCTCCCTCAAATTTAGAAGCTGCTTACAGATATGCTGTTTCACATGCTATACACTCACAGCCCCAAGGGATGGCTAAACAACACTCTTCATTTCATGGGAGAGCAATCAGAAAAATCAAAGTGATTATTTGAATTGTCCATACTCATACATGCAGTATTTCAATCCTTTTTAACAAAAGCCCCACATTTTATATCACAACACATTGCAAATGAAGCTGTGATTGCATTTTGGAGGTACTACTTACCTAAACCAAATATTTCAAAAACATAGTCCCACAATATAGGAAAGATGAGCAAGAAAAACTCAAGTCTGCCTTCTCAGTTCCATGATAATCTGAGGGAGTAAAATGTTGAGTGCAAATGCTGGAAGTGGACCATAAGTTTACATAAGCTGTATTTAGTTTTCTTGACTCAAAATTACTAAGAGAATCCCATGTCCCCAGAACCAATCACTATATTTCCTTCCCAGGGCACAAGTTTAACTTATCTCCTAAAACCTTATTTCACAGCAAGCCATAACTCAGCAGAGTACAGTCCTCCATTTCATCTGAGCTTCCCTTTCCCCTGGCACTCATCTAAGGGATCAGAGCTGGCTTTTGCCAACCCAGGTCTAAACTACAGTGCCCTCTGTTTCTGCAAAGCTTGAGTGTGCTTCAGCCCTCCCAGAGTCAGGAGTAATTCCATGAGTTAACATATTATGTGTGTGTTTATATGTCCACATGTCTGGTAGCTCTTGGAAGTGGTTAACAATACCATTGCTAATATAACACCTGAATGTCTTTGTCTCAGCCACCTTTCCTCCTCTGGGACTGTGTTCTAAATATTATTGCAATCGACCCAGCCCCTTTTCTCTGGTACCCTTCCACATTCTCAATACCTAATTTCCTTTTACTGGAACTCTGAACATGAAAAGAAGACCATTTCCTGTCTCATAACTGGGCTGCAACTTAAAATGAGTATTGCATTAGAAAAATCAAAAGAGTTGTCTTACAATGAAAGACAGCAGATATTCTATAGTGGCACTACCAGTGACTACATATATCACTCCCTAATATGCCATTAGACCCATATTCCAAATGCCACCCATGTTATGACCTACACACTACTTCTAACATGACAGTGCTTACACTCTCAAGGAGTAACTACAAGACTCAGGATGAAGGAACTGGGTTAACCCAGTAGTTATCCACTTCTCACTACACACACACACACACACACACACACACACACACACACACACATATATATATATCATTAGCTGTAGAAAATGTTCTGATAGACACCAGTGAAGGTGAATCAACAATAAACAGGATGCTCTTTTTGCTTTTAATGAATTCACTGTGAAAATAGTTGTATTGAAGAGAAAAAGTAGACAGAGTGTTATACAATGCAAAACTTCTATAGTAGGACTCTGTTTGTTTCACTATGTGCCCACCTATAGTGGACTGCAAGCTGAGGAAGATTTGCACAGTAGAAAATGCCAGAAGATCATTTGGAACATAAGGCAAAAGTTAGGTGAGACCACACAAAATACCACCTCACTAAATAAAATTTGCAAAGGTATTGGGTGAGAGGGCATGATATCTCAGGAGAGGATTATGTATCAGTGTGGTATAGCATGGTGCTTTGGGGGTGACAAGGAGCAAGGGATCAGGGACCATATCATAAAACACAAGCACTCCATTCTCCAAGGATTAAAGCTCTCTCCCTTTATGGTGGAGAATGGGAAATTCTGCTTCATCACAATTGGTTACAACTACAGAGTTCACTGCACTTATACTCTGCCCTCACTTTCCTGTGCCCATGTCAGCCACAGTCTAACACCTCCTTCAAGATCATGCTGAAAGTGCTGGCACTTCAATTTTTCCTCTCACCACGAATTGGCATTATGCTAACTCTACATTTTACAAATCAACTCCTGTACTAGGTAAGTGAGAATAATTTTTTGAATTTCTGTGGTACACATTTGAAGTCACTGGACAAGGGAATGAGGAAGGAGCTCTGTGTCTACGGAGCAAGAGTAGAAACAATTTTAGAAGCTGAAATCAAGTGTAGGTTTATACAGGATGTTTTCAGTTGCATTTTTAGTAGTTGCCTCTGCTCATTTTGTGGAGTCTGTTGTGTCTCACTCCAGGTGGAGGTGTCTCATGGAAGTGACCCTCCAGGTGGAGGTGTCTCATGGAAGTGACCCAATGAAAGGAGCTAAAATTTTAAAATCCTGGTGACACAGAGAAGAAACGTGTGAACTAGGTAGATTCTTCAGTGCTAGATACTTTGGGCATAACGTTATCGTTTATGTCATGGGTCAAACATAAAGTCAGCCAAAGGAAACGAGATCCATAATGGTATAAAAGCCTGGGCAATTAGCAAGTATAGTTTCAAACAAAGAACATTGGAAGGTTTAATGTTTAAGGATTTAAGGTACAGATTCATCTCATCTGATGCAAATTCACAACTTTGCCAGGAATACTACATGTCCAGGTCCTAGTGACTCTAGACTCTGTGAAGTAGCAAAGAAAACAAATGGTAGCCACTACAGACAGCTGATCCCACATACTGTTTTATTTAGTTTTGGCTTCATTTGTATTTAATAAATGTTGCTGTCTAGGTTGCGATATCTGCAACATTATTCAAGAGAAGTGACATGATGGAGGTTTTGTAATTTGCCAAAATGAAGCCTTATCAATGAGCAGAATGTTGTGTGTGGCCAAAAAGGGAGATCAGGATGTTATGTGATTGAGGTTATCTTGTGAGACTGGACAGACAGACAGACAGACAGACAGACAGACAGACAGACAGACATCTCACATTGATAGGGATAAGCATAAGATTATGATGGATTTATTCAATGGATCAGAAGAAAAGCTGCAAGCACTGCTTATTGCTCCAGTATGGCAGTAACCACAGGGCACAACACCCCCACCTAGCAAACAGGGCCACAGAACACTAGGGGACCTCTGTGACATTTCTTCAAATACCACACCAAGATAATTCTTCCAAGTTTAGTGCCTAGAGCCCACCTCCACACTTGCTGTTGCTGAGGGTATATATCCAAGTAATGCAGAATTCTGAGTGTTTTAAAATCTAGTGAAAGTTAGTACTTCTCAAGCTCAGAGGTGTAGAAGAGCCATGATAAGGGTGTTCAAAGAGATGCAGCTATTTGTGCTTACATTAAATCAACTCTTTCTCACCTATGACTTTGTTAAAGAGAGGGGAGCTTCATTCTGTGACCCTACAATGCCTTATTTGTACCTCGGCTCATATCCAGCAAAACCACAAAAAAAGAGAGGCCTGTGAACCATTAATATGTATGGGTGGAATGACACAAATTAATGAAACAGGCTCAGGAAACACATGTTGGAAGAATAAAAGGCGATTCAAAACATGAAGAAAAAATGTAACAACCCACATAGGTAAAACTGCATGTTGTACATTTTGCAGAAGATGAAGAAGGCAGCATGTAAGCCTTGGCTCATAGCTCAGGATATTCAAAATGCAAGAGCTGTAGATCACACAGCCTCAAGGACCCAGCAAAGGCATCATTTGAAAGAATTTGTAGAGCATTTTTATCCTACCTGTCAACTGCCTTGGTGGCAGGGTGATAAATGTTGCTGAATTTGAGTTAAAGAGACTAAATCTATGAAAGAATATTTGAAGGACTACTGAAGTCTGTAATAGTCAGTTCACAAAATCTATACCAGAGAGACAAGAGAGAAGCATTAGGGGAAAACTGGCACAAAGCTGAAGAATTTGGGTATAGTTACCCAAAAAATCACCCACTGTGTCTTCCCAACAGTCAAAATGATGACTATACTGAATGCAGGAGCTTAGGACCCAAATACTCACCAGACTCCAACCTCAGGCCTAGTGTCCTCCCTGCTTTACAACTTTGAACACCCTTGGATTAGTGATGGCAGGTATCTTTTTCCTTTCCTTCCCTTTCTTTCTTTCTTCCTTTCTTTTTTAAAAAAATAATTTATTTAACTTTATTTTATGTGCATTGGTGTGAACTCAAGTTACAGACAGTTTGTGAGCTGCCATATGGATGCTGAGAATTGAACCCAGGTCCTCTGGAAGAGCAGTCAGTGCTCTTAACCTCTGAGCCATCTCTCCAGCCCCTCTCTTTTTTTTTTTTTTTTTTTTTTGGTTTTTCAAGACAGGGTTTCTCTGTGTAGCTTTGGAGACTATCCTAGCACTGGCTCTGTCGACCAGTCTGGCCTCAAACTCACAGAGATCTGCCTGCCTCCACCTCCAAAGTGCTGGGATTAAAGGCGTGCGCCACCAACGCCAGGCTCCTTTCTTAGAAATGAATCTACAGATGACTTATACTAAGCTGTAGTAACACTAAAGGAGACCAATATTCTACCTGCTTAAGGAAGATCTCAGGCATAGCACAAGAGCTGGGGAAAGTACATTTCTGAGGATGTCAATTTAGACCATGTTGATATGATACGTGGGAAGATTCTAAAGACAAGAAAAACAATCCAAGAAATAGTAATATTGATAGGAAGAGCAATAATAATAACCATACATCATACCTCAATGGTGAAAAACCCTTACAAAGATTGCTGTGTACCAGGCCCCATGATAAGTACTTCACACACTATTACAGTTGGAGAAAGTCTACACTTATCTTCAGAGTACCTTCTGTATTCTGCAGCTATATTTAGTAGGTTCCCTGCTTTTTCGGGGATTTTATCACAAAAAACATGATTTGGGGACTTGACAGGGCCAGGCAGATTATCTGAGCTTATGTCAAGGGAGCTAGGATACAGGCCATGTACCTGTTATAAGTCTACTCTTTGAGACAGCTTCAGCAAGGCAGAATTTCCCTCTTCCATCCACTACAGCCATCCACCCTGGCTCAAAGAATCCTCATCTAACACACAGATATCCCTGATGAAAACAGAGTTCATATTTACATTTTAATAATATAACCTTCTTGGTTAAGTTGTCAACAGACTGGGCGAGGGAGAGAACTAATTTATAGCCACTAGTATCTACTGCTTTCAATGAACTAAACGATGTCTTACTTTTTACTCTCAACTTGCAAGAGAGGAATTTGAGGCTTATGGAATATAAGTCACACACTGAAGGCTGAATAGCAAGTGACAGGTACAGGCAAGACTTAAATTTCTTGACAATTACCTCAACTTGCCTGGGAAAGAGCATTTAAAACTGGACCGATAGCCTGCCAAAGTCTCACCACAATGAGAGAGAGAGAGAGAGAGAGAGAGAGAGAGAGAGAGAGAGAGAGAGAGAGAGAGAGAACCCCAAATTCTTTTCCCTTTGACATTTAAACATTGCCTTCTGAAAACACTGGTGGTAGAAACTATGCACTTGCTTAAATGAGGAGAAGTATCCTGGGAGTCTGGGCATTTATTTCAGACATATATCCAAAAGATATATGGAGAACAAGAGATGGGAGAAGGAAAAAAATGCATCTGATGAATAAGTGAGTGGAAGAAACCACACGGAAAAGAGATGCAGTGGCTGTGATCCCTTTGGGAAGAAACTAGCATGCTGATGGTGTCTGCACTGCAGGAGACACATCTGATGTACAGAGATTACAGTTTCATCAAAGCTGGTATTGGCTCTGATCTTTCAATTTTCCAAGTTGGCTGTAGAAACAACACTAGAAATTTCCAAGCAAAGTTTTTTCTTTTTTCTTTTTCTTTTTTTTTGTGTGCATAGCTAAAATATGGATGCCTTTAGTACCACTGGTTTGAAAAGAGAATTGATATCCTTTGGAAACCAACAGCTAATTGTGGATGGATGGTAATGTAAACCTTGTTTTCACCCCCACTCTTAGTATATGTGAGATTTCACTGCTAATTTCCATTAAATTAGGCATACTTAAGTGATTTATCTGGGATATAAGTTGAAGAAACCTTATTAGAAATGCTGTTGTCATTTCTCTTTCCCTCTCTTCTTTCAACTTGTCTCTCTGCCCTTCCCTCTCTGCACTTCCATTACCTCTTTCCTCCTCCTCCTTTTCCTCCTCCTCCATGGTATGGGAAAGGGAAACAAAACAGCATCCTCAGGTCCATGATCTTTAGCAACATCCATCTTTCAGCTGCAGGACCTAGAGCATCAAAGAGAATATCCATGTGCCTACACATTAAAGACAAGTCTTAACCTTAGCCTGTCAGCCTGACAAGTGCTCCAATAGGAAGCCCAAATATATTATTCATCAAACAAGTCCAAGTGAACATCTAAACTTCCCATAAGAAGTGGCATTGCCAGGGCTAAATCATTATGAATATTTTTCTGTCTGCTGATTCAACAAATCAACCTCTCCTCACTCCTACCACCCTTCCATGGGCTCTTTTGAGAGAAGCTGCCCTCATTAATGTCTAGTTCCTCCTGAATCCCCACTTCTACTCATTCTCTCCACCACAGCACTTTTACCTAATTCAAGGATGGACAACTGCTTCAATGCCTCATAGAATAGGCAACTTGGCTTCTTTCAGTGGTTGATTCCTCCCTCTATCTTCATGTGTTCTATTTGGTATCACATCTTGACCCACTGGGTAATATTTGCCTTGATGCTTTTCAAACTAAAAACCTGATCTGACTTCCCCTCTTGCCTAAGATTCAGGCTCCTAGAGCTTCTTCAATTAATTTCATACCCCATCCTTCACAATTAACAGTTTGGGCACTTGTATCTTACCTTTCTACATCATTCTTGAGGGGAAGATGGAATTGTCTGGATTGACTGAGTTGAATAATTATGAAATGGTATATTTAAATTTAAACTCTAATTCTATTTATAGGGAAACACTTTGGGGGGAGATTTTCCCACCTGATGCGACCAACAGCTTTGTAACAGTCATATCCCTGTCTTCCTTACTCAGATGAGAAAATGGATTGTGTTGCTATGATGGATTTCTCCAATTCATATTGATCAACAGAGTCCTCTCTAAAATATAGAGCAAATTTCAAAGCTGTGGTGAAGTGCTGCTAGCACATTGTGGGCACTCTTAAAAATGGGCAATGATTAGATTTCTGGGACAGCCTATCATCTGCTTTAATCACAAATGGAACCTATGAAGTCCCAAAAACTCGTCTTATATTCTCCTCCTTAATGTATTTTTTTTAAATAAAAAGGACTGCAGTCTTCCATTTCTTATGATGGAAAAAATACTAAACTAATACTTATATTTGTCTAAATCACTCCATTGAGAAATGTAAAGCTCAAGCCCCTGTCTTGAATCCTAGATTGTGTCCTGCCCATTCATGAGTTTATACAGAGCATGCTGTTGCTATGGGGACTGTTAGCCTGATTACCATAATTGCAGACAAAATAGAAAAGTAGATAGACCTACTCTCCATATCAGTTGTCAATCAATAACTGTATGAGCAGCAAGCCTTGTTCATTTAATTTTCACTACTGTAGTGTTCAGTAGGCTCACCTTGTTGCACATACAGACCAGGTATGAAGACACTCATTTTCAAACAGAAAAATACCATAAAGCTAACCTCCTTCCTTTTGCCCATCACCAGCCTGCAGCCTCACAGTCTGCAGAAGTAGGCATTTCTAATTAGAGATATGTCTGGCATTTGTCTTTGTGAATACATTCTTTAAGCTCCAATTTGCTGCCAAACCCTAGGTCGCCACAGGTGGGAACTGATGGGAAAAAAAAGCATTTTGTACTGGTTTCTTTTCAAACATAAAGTTTTCAACTCCACAGGAGCAATTAATTTTCCCTGTTTAAAGTGACAGAGAAAACCCTTATCTTTGCTTTTCATTTTAAGCGCTCTGGGGATTGCAGTTTGAGACCAAAGGCATGTTGATCTTTCGTGCTTCCCTACTGGGCCACATGAGTTGATTTCTGAATAAAATCCTCAGAATTCCATTAACGAGTTAGAAATCTGGCTAGTTACCATTGAGGACCACAAGATTATAAGGCATGATAATACAATTTTGAATAACCCACTTTTGAACAGCATTTTCAAAGGTATTTGAAATATCTCCACCCCACAGTGCTTAATAATGTCAACTTTTCTTTCTTCCCTGTTATGGAGCAAATGTTTGTGTCTCCCACCCCAAAAATTCATATATTGAAACACTAAGCTTCAATATGATGAAATTTGGAAAATGATTAAGTTGTGAGGTTGGGACTGTCTTGGGTTATGCTAGTGCCTTTAAAAAGTAGAGGATACAAATGTCCTTTGCTCTTTCCTCCATGCAGGCACATAGAAAGCTTTCGTGTGGATTGGAAATGTGGGTTACAACTCAGCTGACATTTTGATTTTAGACTTCCCAGTCTCCAGAGTTTTGAGAAAGTAATTACTGTATGTTGTTTACAAATGAGCTAGTTTATGGCATTTTGTTATAGCACTTCCAATGAACTAATGATACTTTTTCCATGAGGAGTCATACTTGTCTCCATCATGATAAGAACTGGAAAGTGTAATTATAAATGCAATTAACGTTATTATCTTATAATATGAGCAGATATGGAAGAAAGAAGAAGAATCGGAAGGCTTGGGTGTAGGACTTGACTCTATTGCTTATTAAGCAGGTGAATCATTTATTCTGTATGTTCTCTGTTTTCTCTTCTCTACAGTTGGCTCCTAGCTACACCTCACCACCTCACCAGTACATGGTGAGGTCAGCTCAGACCATGACACCCGCATTTTATTCATTTTGAAGCTCAGTGACATATATATATATATATATATATATATATATATATATATATATCCTCTTGTGGAGAATCACAATTTTGCTGATATTCCCCAATCTATCTGAAGGGGCATTGTCATAGAATAAAATAAATAAAAGGGGAAAATATCAGAAAGCTAATGTAGGCAGCAAGGGTTTTAGAGAAACCATGGCATTATGATTTTACAATTCCCCTGTGTGAGAAATGCTTTAAAAAATGCCTGCTGTAGGCTTGTCATGAAATACACACACACACACACACACACACACACACACACACACACACACACACTTGTGACTGTAATTGGCATACATTAAAGGCATAATGAGTGTCAGTTCCTTCTAACTACACTGGCTGGAGCCTCACACAGTCTGAGTTGCTCTAGGTTTGAATACAGGTCCTTGGCTTTATGGAGAGGAGGGCATCAGAGGCTATGCCTGGGTTTCTACCACGGAAGCTGGAAAGCATAAGCCTGACCAGCTCAGGCTCAAATCACCCAAGGGCAGGGGAATTACTTTACATAAAAAAATCACACAAAAAATGGGGAAATTCTTTGTACTCTCACTGGCTTAGAGTAAAGCT
Source organism: Cricetulus griseus (assembly GCF_003668045.3). Taxonomy (NCBI): domain Eukaryota; kingdom Metazoa; phylum Chordata; class Mammalia; order Rodentia; family Cricetidae; genus Cricetulus; species Cricetulus griseus. The sequence continues at coordinate 120,419,764 of NC_048596.1, read as the reverse complement.
TTAGAATGGTAGTTTTTCACATATTTTTAAAAGGACCCATATAGTATACCTTTATGCAATGGCTCTTTTATATACATGCACTTGTACATTTCAAGGCACAGTTTGGTGGAGAGATCTCCAAATTTACTTCTGACAATATAGGATACTTTCAGCTCTATTCTCCACATAATTATTTGATATAGTATTTTAGGTATGCAAATAGGTCATAATTCAACATGTTAAAAATACCATGTTAGATGATCTATCTTCCCTCAGCCTGATGCTCAACACTGAAGATTCTCCAGCTCTTCCTAGGATAGTCCTTTGTTATAAGTGGCAATATTACTGTTTTACAGTTCAGTAAGCAAAGAGGTCATATCCAGGACTGTGGACTTAAAGCAAGTGAAAAATAAAGAACAACAAAAGTGTGTCTGTCGCGCGCGCGCGCGCGCGTGTGTGTGTGTGTGTGTGTGTGTGTGTGTGTGTGTGTGTGTGTGTGTGTGTGGTTGTTTTGTTAATGAACCCCAGAGAACAAGTCTCACTAAGAATCTTTTAATAGCAATAAGAGTGAAACCCATCTTTGGCTTTCTTACACTCTGCCCAGGGCAAACACTTCATCAGGGTCTGCCACTGGCACTATAAATAAAATCCAGGTCTTATAAATCTACTGACTACCTCGGAGAAGCTGATACCCAACCTTGAATCGGGTATCTGATTGAAAAAAAAAAAAAAGAGGGCCAGATTTCCTTAGACTCAGAGAATGCTCTTGCCAACGTGTCATCAGGGTTTTTAATTTTAATTGTCCCACAGAAGTCTGCAGAGAAAGCGAGCAGATATGTGAGTGGTTGGGATCAGTACTGAGCCCCATAACCTTTCCTGTAGTGTCTATGGTGCATCTGTTCAAGTAGGTTTGTTTTATTGATGCTGGTGGCCTGAAGCTACTGCCATGAAGTAAAAGATGCAGTATTAGTATAGCACTGATGAATAGATTTGTTTTCTATAAGAAAGTAGTGATTGCATAGGATATTGAATCCCTGGCTTGGCTCCAGCTTTCTGGTCTCTGTGCTCAAAGGACAGATTAAAGGTAGAGATCAGAAAGTAGCTCTCAAGAGAGATACTGTTAACTTCTGGGTGGAGATTAGGGAAACTCAGAAGTCAGGGCTGAGCTATTACTACCTTACCTCCCCTTACTTGATTGCCTCCTAAGTAAATATTCCTCTACCATCAGGACACATATTGGGACCCTCATGTATTCCATGAACAAGGAAACAAAGTGGTTCCTTGACTCCAGGAGCAGCTTTATAGCAACATTACACAGGATGAAGGCCATTTCCTTGTTTTGTTTTCTCATACATGTGTAGTTTTGTCATCAAGTAAAAAAGTGTATATTTATTCTAGTTTGATCTGAGCCTGGATTTTTACTCAAGATAATTAATTTATTTGTATGTGGGGTTACATGGATGCCACAGTGTGAGTGCAGTCTGTGTGTGTGTGTGTGTGTGTGTGTGTGTGTGTGTGTGTGTGTGTTTGTGAGAGAGAGAGAGAGAGAGAGAGAGAGAGAGAGAGAGAAGACAACCTACACAAGGGCAAATTATATCCTCCACTTTTATGGTCAGAAGGAATCTGTTCTGGCCTTAAAAGTGGAGGCTTTAAATTGGCTTTCCAGGGAATTGTCCACCTTTATTTCCAGTGACCATCCGGAAACCATGCAGGAAGTCTATCCAAGTGAGAGCAAAGGAGGAAGCTGAGCTCAAGTAAATGGGAAAGCAGAGGCAGGTGTGTGTGGGGGGGTGTCTTATCCCAGTAACCTTCCCTATGACTCAGCTAAGGATGCCTGGACTAACATGGAATTAGAGAGGACTTAGGAACCAAAGGCTGGAAGGCAATAGCAAAGTCACATAACGGGCTGCACAAAAGGGGATCCAGGAACTTAGAGGTAAATGCCCAGCTGTTCTCAGGCCAGATGTTCCAGGTATAAGAAAACCAGCTCTCAACAAGCCTAGCTTCCTGTGGGGGAGTCCCTTTCAGTAACGACTGCCATTGGCTCCAGATAAGGGAAGAGTTAAGTCTGTGGTTGTACAGAGTACATATCTACAAATGAATATGTTTCTCAGTTTTCCTTACTTCTATAACGTTGGGGAGAAGTTTGAATAAGTGAGTTCCTGCTAATCATCTAGTATTATGCCTGGCAGGATAGTAATGGCAATGGTGATATAGCCCCGGTTCATATTATTATATCAATCTCACACTCCTGGGCTGTGTTAGGGCATTCAGGTAACAATTGCACACATGCTTCTTGCTCTTGGATTAAAGGAACTCTTTCAGTGCCCTTAGGTAAGAGAAAAGGAGTCTATCATTAGCTCTCAAGCATATGCCAAACCCCATAATCAATGTCCTCTCCATCATCATGTCTTCTACTACAAGGGCTAATGAATCTCACTTTCCTTTTTTAATTGTGGCCACCACTCCATGTCAGACTCACTAAGAACATCCAAGTGGCAGTCTCTTACTTTAGCCTGGATGTGGAGAGGGTGATAGGTGCTCATGTTTATCCATATTTAAAAGTGGATGGCACAGAAAGTGTCCATACTTAATGGAATGAAATTCTACCAAGTATGTCCCCAGGCCCAGGTGCCATGGCCTTACATGGAAGAGATTGTTCTGTGAAGGCAGAAACTAGATGCTGCTTTTACTAGAGATGGGAGATAAGATCAGCTGACCTCTGAGTACAGAATTATTTGTGGAAAGATCCTTGGAAACTGTCTTGTCTGTAGCCAACATTGGAGGGACAGGTGGAAAGCGACAAGGCATGAGGCCTACTATAAGAAAAGGCCCAGCTATAATTTTGTCATCATCTTTGAGACGTCTCTAAACCTGGTAGGCAGCAAGCATCCATCTACAGTCCATAGCTGTCAGTCATAGGGATAGACAAATAGACCTGATAGTCACCAAATGCTCCATACCTTAGCAACTTCTCTCCAGCTCCTTAACTAGGTTTTCTAAATAATACTTACTAGAGGTTACTACACATGCCATCAGGTGCATTGTCTTAGCAGCCTGCTTCCTTCTCCTCACTTCCTTTCTTTTTATTTTTTATTTTTTTGTTAATTTTTTATTTGAATTAGAAACAAGATTGTTTTACATGACAATCCCAGTTCCCTTCTCCCTCCCATCCTCCCTTACCACCACCCCCCCACCGACTAAAACCCTACCTATCACAAATCCTTTCTGCTCCCCCTGGATGGTGAGGCCCCCATAGGGTGTCATCAGAGTCTAACGTATTCTTTGGGATAGGGCCTAGGCCCACCCCTGTGTGTCTTGGCTCAGGGAGTATTCCTCTATGTAGAATGGGGACCCAAAGTCCACACCTATGCTAGGGATAAGTACTGAACTTCTACAGGAGGTCCTGTAGATTTCCTCACTGAAACCCATGTTCCTGGGGTCTGGATCCGTCCCATGCTGGTATCCCAGCTATCAGTCTGGGGAGCAAGAGCTCCCCGATTTTCAGGTCAGCTGTTTCTGTGGGTTTCACCAGCCTGGTCTGGACACCTTTGGTCTTCACTCGTCCTTCTCTGCAACTGGATTCCAGTTCAGTTCGGTGATTAGTTGTGGGTGTCTGCTTCTACTTCCACCAGCTGCTGGATGAGGGTTATCAGGTGGCATATAAGTCAGTCATCAATCTCATTATCTGGGGAGGGCATTTAACGTAGCCTCTCCTCTGTTGCTTAGATTGTTAGCTGCTTTCTTACTTACTCTCCAGGGACAAGACTTAAATATAACAAAATTTCAAGTGTGCAAGCTGATGTGCAGGTATGGAAGCGTGCAAGCAAGTACATGCACAGATGTATATACATGCAGGGAGGTCAGAGGATAGTATGGGGCCATCTACTTTGTTTTTTGGAGAAGTGGACTCTCAGTGGCCTGGAACTCACTAATCAAGCTAGGATGACTGGACTCTAACCCCCTGGGGTCTGTGTGTGTCTGCTTCCTCAGCACCTGCACACCTGTTGGTCTTACCTGAGTGTTGGGGATTGATCTCAGGTCCTTGTACTAACGAAGTAAGTACTTTACCAATTGAGACCCACAACTTCATCAATACTTTAAGAAACACATTTCTATGTGATCCAATGGAGCCATTTTTATTATGAGCATCCTTATTTCTGTCCTGCTCTGCTTGATGTTTACAATATAAATCAGATTGGGTAGACTATCTTTCTCTCCAACTAGATAATGTTGTCCTCCTACACCAGAACTGATTTCTTCAAGGAGGGATGTCATTTGATAACTTTCCTCACTGGCAAATCCTGCATTTTGAGAAACAGTGAATAAATAGACATCTGGGTTTGTGATTTTGGGTTTTTCTCTGATCAGGACACAGTCAGCTTCTTCACCGAGTCAGCAAATACTTATGGCTTTTCAGGAGAAATGTCCTTTCCTTTCCATGTATTAAAAGAAGTCACAGATCATACATGAGGAAGTATAAATGGCTGTGCACCAAAATTTTTAAGAGGCACTTCCAGTGAGCCTGATTTGTCCCAAAGATCTGGGTTGTCTGCCACCTGCTCACGAGGTAAGTCATTCATTTCTCCTCAAAGGACAGGCAGCCCTCCTTCCCAGAAGAGCTCTGCTTCACCAGACATGGGTGTCTCTTGGCAACTAGTTGTCCCTCCTTTCTATATGGCTCTTTTTCTGATCACCTCTACCCTCTGTCATGTTGCTCATGTGCTTCTATCTGTATGTCTTCAAAATAAAGCACCTGCTGCCCATTTTGCAAAAACTGTCATGTGCAGTGCAAATCTGTCTTCAAGGCTGAGATAGAGCTGCAAGGCTCTATTTGGAGAGACTGTGAAAGTGCTCTGGTTGTGCTTCTTTTGTCCAAGCAGTAGGGAAATGTTACCTGGTAAATCCATGAACCTTGTGTGCCTTCCTCCCTTTACTGTGTCAGGGCTGCCTGCAACCTCCACAACATCTGTGATTGACAGGAACTCTTCTCTGTCTTTAGCCCTCCCAACTTCAGGGCAAGGGGCTCTCTTAGTCCGATGACATTGGCAGCCAGTGTTTTCTATTTCACAACAGCACCAGAAGCTGTGACAAGTGAACCAAGGAGGTCCAAAGATGCATAGAAAGACACACAAATGGGGAGAGGCTAATGGCAAAGTTGCTATAAGGCAGAAGGCCTTTGCAAGAGTAGCAAAAAGATGTTTCCAAGCCAATTTCTAGGAGGAGGCAGCTTTCTTCCTACATCCTCAACCTGCTTCAGCCTCATCTCTTTTGAGGGAGGGCTTCTGTCCATGTAACAAACTAAGTCATTTCCAATTAAACTCATCTGGTTGTCAAGTGGTTACTTACTGGGCTGAGGCAGGTGTCTGAGTTCATACCCAGGGAGCAGAGGCTCCTCTAATGGTTAGAGAGAATGTTGGAATAGCACAGATGCTACTTGGTCACCCCATATGGCCCTTCCTTGGGGAAGACTTTAACATAATAAGTGTGCTATCATAGACACCTGGCTCTAGAGAGGATGTGATCTGGGACTTGCCCTGATGTCAGCTTGTTCTGGTCTCCTGAGGTAAAATTCCCTCCTCTCAAGCCAAGTTGCCCTTTTGTTAATTTCACTGATGTGACAAAGTGTCCATTTTTTATCTGAGCAAAGTAAGTACAAATGTTATAATTGCAATTACGCAAGGAACTCAGGAAAACTAATTAATACACATCACCCACAACAAATTATATGTTTCCACATTTCTTTGGGTTTAGGTCCCAGAAAAGTGTGTTCTGAGGACACATCAGAGAAAGAGCTTTGCTGTGGCCTGCCAGGGCCAACCACCCAGCTGTTCTTTGACTCTGCTGTTTGCTGATGGGTGTTTATCAGAGATGGTCACAGATGCAGTGCCAGGGCTCTGAGTGGCAGCCACATCATCTTACCACTGAGGAAAGAAGTCAGGCACCCTTGAGGCCTTTCTTGCTACTTCCAACAAAGTGATACTTTACTTTACTTAGAAAACTGTGAGGTTCCAGGTGGTAGTAAGCCAACAGCAAGTGAGGGGAGCAGCCTGCTACCTTACATCTGGCCCCAGTGAGCTGTGTTAAGTGGTGGGCCTTCAGTGAGAAAGTATATCAGATAGGAACTATTGTGCAAGATTCAGTAGTTTTATCCTCCCTCCCTCTCTCCCACCTTCCCTCCCTCCCTCCCATCCTCCCTTCCTCCATCACTCTCTGCCTCTGTTTCTCTTTTGCTCTCAAGTAACAACAAATATAGAACCCCAGAGCCTGCTGAATTTTCCTAAGTGAGTCTGGAAAGTGGGTGCTAAGATAACCTCAATGGTAAAGTAAGCAATCAGCTCATTTACAGACCCATTGTCAAAGCTGAGGACCCTTCACCTGGCATTGCCATTTATGTGAAGTGTTATTGCAAACTGTTTGCATGATAATCAGAACAAAGGGGAAAATGAGCAAACTGTCAACACTGTGAGCAAGGATGCAGGGATGGAGACGTGGAGAAACAATTGGTACTTCCAGGAAAGCCAGTGACAGCCAGGCACAGTTAGAAGGGTCTTGTGACATGAGCATGGGAGAGCTGGATATATTTGTTTGTCAGTGTGTGAACACTTGTGTGACCATAAAAGTATGCATGTGAAGTGTAGATGTGGTCCAGGCAAATATGTGCGTGCAATTAGGTATGAGTATGGGTGCAGGTGAGAGGTGTGTGTGTGTGTGTGTGTGTGTGTGTGTGAATGCCTGTGTTTATATGTGCAGATGTTGGTGGTAGTGAGTGTGTATATATGGTGATATGTGTGTGTGAGCATGTGATGTTTATATGCACAAAGGCACGTCTATATATTTCTGTACTGAATAAGTATATGCTTTTATGTGTATTATACATTCACATAAGTGGAAGGGTAAGTGAGGATGCACAATGTAATATGTAGATTCATGTGTGTACATGTATATGTTTGTGTGTTTGTATGCTTACACTCATGTGATATAATCTCTCTAAATGAGTGTGAACACACATATGACTATGTGTGGTTGAAAGTGGGTTTGATCGTCGGGTGTTGGTGGCACACGCCTTTAATCCCAGCACTCGGGAGGTAGAGGCAGGTGGATCTCTGTGAGTTCAAGACCAGCCTGGTCTACAACAGCTCATTCCAGGACAGCCTCCAAAGCCACAGAGAAACCCTGTCTCACAAAACAAAGAAAGTGGGTTTGATCATATATATCCATATATGTATATGATATACATGTATATGTGTATGACACACATACGTGTGCCTTTGGGTGTATTTACATGTATATCTTAATGTGTATAGGGAAGATAAATGTATATTCATATGTGTGGTAATATCAATATGTATCTGCAGATGTATCTGTATAGGTAGATTTGGATATGTGTGTTCCATGTATGTATATGAGGGTATGTGTGTGTACATACTCTAAGGAATATAAACATACTCTAGGTCAGATTAGATTCCCTTACTGTTCTCCATGTTCCAGCCCGCATGGCCCAGCCCACATCAAATTCATTGTAACAGCCCATTGACCAGACATCCCCACCACTTGCAGGGCTAAAGTTCAGGAGGGGAAGTGTGTTCTTTTGCAACTTGGTACCTGGCCCCGAGCCTGGCTCCCAGCTGGTGCTGATTAAACATAAACCTCATGGAGGAACTGTACCTCATACTAATGAGAATGCGGGATAGTCCATATGGAGGCAGGCAACTCTCCTCTTATTCCTCCCTCACCAGAACTTCTGTGTTTCATGCTGAAACTTTGGGAGCCTGGGCTATGTCACTTTCTCTTTTCATGTTTCTTTTTGAAACATAAATGCATTTCTTGATTTAGAGTAGAATTACACATGAGGTTTGAGCCCTGAAGAAATGTGAAGAAAAACTTTCTTCAAAATCTCTTACATTGTGAGAAACCTTATCTCCTGCAATGTTCTCTGTTTCTTTAGTGGAAATTCAGCATCCTCCTGATGATTCTCATTTTCTTGTCCCTTGTACCCACTCAGTTCTCTGCTATTTCAGTTTGGAAGCAATTTATAAACCTACCCAACTTATGTCTCATGGCTAGTGCATGAGGAAAGAGGTGTACTGTCCTGCCCAACACTGTAAGTATGTACTGCCTTCTTAATTTCTCCTGTGCACACTATACCCTGGCCATGGCTGCCTTTCAATAGAATGATGTAGTTGTATGAAGTCAAAGTGTAAGTAATTAACATCCAGCCCTTCTTTATCTATACAGCTTGGTAGTATAGTTGATTCTACCCCTACTCTCTGCCATGTATTCTGTGGGGAGAATATATTGGGGTTCCCAGACGTAAAAAGCAGATTGTATTAACTAGCTTCATCACCATCACAAAATGATTGAGATAATCAATTTAAAAAGAAATAAGGTCTATTTTGGCTCACAGGATAAGGGGAGGACATGGATATTATAATTACCTTAAAGGGCTCTCTCCATATAATCCAATATTATTTGAATAGATCCCATCTATACAACATCTCACAACCTCCCAATTCTCCCAAAGAATGGAGGACAAGCCTTTTACACACATGAGACTTGAGGGAGATTTTATGTCCAAGTAAAACACCTCTTGATATTCTAGGATGTTTCCCACAGATTTCATTTTCTACATAATAGACAGCAAAGAACAGATCTATACTATTGAAATGCTGTATCCAGCTCAAACTGTAAAGGATATCTATGCATAAATTTAATATCTCCCTGTGTTAGTAATTGAATTAAATTCTTAGTGATCAATTAACAACTTCTCACAGTGTAATACACACTAGTACTAAAAATTTTCTGGGTTACTCTAAAAAATAATCACCTACGTTTTTTATATGTGCATTCATATGTGCATGTGTGTGATCACACATGTGTTGCAATATCTACACACACACACACACACACACACACACACAGAGAGAGAGAGAGAGAGAGAGAGAGAGAGAGAGAGAGAGAGAGAGAGAGAGAGACTTGCTCAATAACTTTCCATCCTATTCGTGGAAAAAGCCTAGTCTCAGTTGAGTCCAGAGCTCACCCTTACGGCACGTCTACCATGTTACCTTACACTGGGATCCCTGTTATCACCCTCTAGCATTGGAATTTCATGTTGATGAATTACTCACTAGACATTTATATGGGTTCTGGAGATCTGAACTCTGTTCTCAGACTTGTACAGTGAATATGAATGCAGTGAGCCATCTCCCCAAAACCCTAATACCTTTTTCAGCTTCAGTTTTATCATATAAAATTTCCCTATCAATAATAATTAACTCATGAACTATGAAGGCACATCAGCATAAAACTTCATCAGTACAAGACCCAGTCTTTAAAACTCAATCCCATGATCCTCTGTAACAGAAGGGCAACTCTCTTCCCTAGAGTTGTCTTGAGAGAAGGTAAAGACCTTCACAAAGAATTTACATGAAACCCATGTGACTCTTCCCCTCTACCCTCCTTAGATTTTTTGAAAAAATTACATTTTCTATGATAATGTTACCAGATTTTTCTTAAAATATAGATAATATTTTAACCAGATTCCTGAAATGCAAGTTGAGTGATTATTGACAGAGATGTGGATCCTGAAATGAATTCAGTCAAGTTGTTGAATATTTTTAAGTTAGTATGCTTCACTTCATTTTATGAGAAAATATTGGTATTGCACTAAGCTTTTAAATAACACATATAATTATATCCTCATTAATAGATGCCAAATATTATCATTTAATACATTGCTCCAATTAATTATGTTTTTAAATTGAACATCTAATTTCTAGCAAGTTATATTTAAATAATTATGTCTCGTGCTAATGAAATAGAGTGTGCTTCAGCACCGTCTTCATAAATGCAAACTAAAATGACCTACAAAACCAAGCCTGGCTTCCTTTCTTGACTCATTGCCCCACCCCAGTTCCCGGTACTGTCCCTCATACTTTTTTGCCCTGCCAGGCCAACACAGCTTGTGTTTCTTGGAAGATGAAAAAGCTTATTCTCTATGCATGCTGCCATCTTCCATGGTGCAAGGGCTGTGCATATGTTGTTCTTCATCTCAAGGTCCCCTTCCCTCACTTCTATGGTTAAAACATACTTGCTTCCTCTTGGACGAGCCTTTCTCAACTCCTTGTTGAGCTCTCAAAATGCAGAGCACATTGTCCCCCTAGAATATTCCCTGCATAAGCAAGCTGTTATCTGCCTCTGAGCTTGACTGCCCATTTCTCTGTGTCTATATTATCTTGGTGTCTTGTACAACTCGAACCCTCAGCAGGTAGTGGCAGATTACAGATTCTTTTTTATCTTCTTTCTTTCTTTCTTTCTTTCTTTCTTTCTTTCTTTCTTCCTTTCTTTTCTTTTCTTTTATCTAAATTAGTGGATAGAGAAACAAACTAAGAAAACTGGCAGGTGAAATCAATGCTTTTTGAATGACTGAATAGGATAAGTAAACTAGTGAGTTCTATGAATATCAGTGAGTTGGGGATTTATATGGTAGGCACACATGATAATGATAAGAACCAGAATACTTATATATTAAAATCAAAAGTTAAAGACACACTACAAAGCAGTGCCATTGAGTTAAATTAGGTAATTTATTTAAAGGATTTAACAAATGCCTTTTAGTAGCTCTGAAATACAGTAGATGGATTTTATTGTGCTTCTTATTGTTGCTGTTGCTAAGTTGTTCAGTAATTAGGAAATGAACAAAGCTACCTAATAGAGCATATGCTACCAAATAATGCTAAAGCATCTCTTTAACAATGCTATCTTCATTTGCATCAAAAAAAGTCTTGAAGGAAATTATGATGCATAACAATGTAATTACATATAATGTATAAAACAACTTATATGCAATGTACTTTGATATAATTCTTACAATGCATTATCATTTGTTTGCATAGTGAGCATCTTTATAATTGTATACATATATTATATTAAATTTTATTCTTTTTAGATAATATATTTTATAGTTTGTAATAAATGTTCACACCTCCTTTTCTAGTGACATTTAGTTTTTTTAATTCTCTGATATTCTTACATATGCCATTAATTATTATCCACAGAAGCTACCATCTATTTGACTAGTATTTAGATATGCAAATAAAGCATTCAAGTTCTGTTTTTGCCCATATTCCTTTTCATTAGCCCAGTTCAAGCTGTGCCTTTTAACTGTCCTAGAAGGTCAACAGTAATGTTTATAGTAAAATTGATTCTTTCAGTTAATTTCTCATTAGCTAAACTACCTTAGAAATGAATGAGTGCTAAACTAAAATTGGTTTATGAAGGTTAAGGAAGGAAGTCTCAGAGGGTCTGAATAACTTCTTGACATTTCCTGGCCATTAGATTATACAGTGTAGTTGTCCTTTCCAAACATCTTACATTTCTTAAAACACCATATGTTGATTACCTGCCTACTTAGCATAAGTAGTACAGTGCCACTCTCTATCTCACAGGGTGTTTCCCAACCATGAGAGCTTTCTTATTATTTCACTCATGCACTTGTTTCTTGCAGAGGTGTTTATGGTGCTCACATCCGTGACCTCTCAGCCTGATAATCACTCAAGTTCATCATCAGGAAAACTTTTGTGATAAAATAGACAACTTCTAGGTTGCAACAAATGTGTTACATCTAACTGAACTAGACTGCAACATTTCCGAAAGAAAGGGTGTGCTCCAGAGTCAACATAGGTGCTGTGGTAGCTGGCTTCTTGCTCTGGACCAAGAGTCAGACTCCTTTTCCTCCTACAACTGAGATCAAAATTCATTGCTCTGTAAACTCCCCCAGAATCCCCTGGTGTTTGAGAAGGCGAGGAGATTTGATTTTGTTCTTACAACAAAAAGGCCTGTGTAAAGAATTCTTTTAGTCTGCAACAATAGCAACACTAAATCCTTTTATCTGAAACCTGAGAGCCTGAGTAGAAACATAGAATTTGGAAGACAGTTCCTGAGATAACAAAATAGAGTCTTTAAATAGCTTTGCTGATTTTCCTTTCTTTCTTTTCTTTTTTTTTTCCATGTGAGTTCTCAAACATCTACCCTATCCTGCAGATTGTGGACTTCTATCCACCTTTGCTTTCTCCATCTTAACTATAAACAGCTTGATGTACTTTCAGCTACATTGTTGTAGCTGTGAAGGGAGGAGTAGAATAGAACATAAAATAAAATAGACCATGAAGTAAAACAGAACACAAATATGTGCCCATGGCAAGGGAAACAAACTCGTGTGAAACTGCCAATTATCTAACTCCCAGTAAATTGATCTTGTAGAGATATGTCCCTGACTAGTGCTTGTTACTCTTGCAGTTTCAAAATTAAGGAATGAAGTCTGTGAAGCACTCCCCCACCTCTTTAGTTTCTGTGTGTTCACCAAGTAGAAAACAGCAGAGACACTGGGTTTCCCTAATGTGTGGGCAGAGTGTCTTTGTGAGTTTTAACATGCAGTATTGTTTTGCTTCTATTTGTCATTTGTTTTCAATATTTATGTGTTTACGGCTCAGGGATAAAAATCTATGATGGATATATATTAACACAAAACATATCTATAACCTCTAAGGGGAAATGGAGTTAAGCAAATGTCCCAAAAATCAAATGAACAATTATTTCTAGACCACAAGATCATGGGTACTTTTATGGAGGATTTGACATTTGGACTTGATCTTAAGACATGGGGGAGGTTTCAATTAGCTGTGTTGGTAAGGATTGTATCCCAGGCAGAGGTTATGAGTGCCAAGTTAGAGGATGAGCAAAGCCCAGAGGGTATTTGAGGAGAGGAGAGACAGTCTTAACTTTAATGGAAGGATTATGTTGGAGAGGATAGGGTAACACACACAAGAGAAAGTAAATAGCTATCAGATTGTAGAAGCTCATTTTTTTCTTCATAGGTATATAATGCCAAGTCATAAAACTATTAGATTCAGAAGCAAAATTCTATTGAGTTCAGGGATAGGAAAAGTAACCAGGGATAGTGACTTATTCATACTCACACTCACTTTAACAGGACTTTATTTACCATAGATGTTTAAGCTACAGATCATAACTTAATTTTAATGAGACTGCGTGTGTTAGTATTCTGTTTTGTAAAAGCAAGTCATTGAAACAAACATAACAAGATCTATATAGGTAATGTATTGTGCATCTATAACCTCTGTCTCTCTCTTCCCCCCTCATCTATATGTGCTAATCAGGATTATCAGCATTGCATCACTGTAAACAAAATACCTGAGATAACCAAATTATAAGGAAGAAAGTTGGGTTTTGCTTATGTCTTTAGAAGTTTTAGCCTGAGCTTCAATTGCTAGTTAATTGCTTTGGTATTGTGCAAGGCAGTATATCATACTGGTAATATGCAGTGAATAATGATGTTTATCTCATGGTGACAAGGAAGTCAGAAAGAGAGAGAGGAGAGGGAGGGAGGAAAAGAGGGATAGAGGGAGGGAAGGAGGGAGGGAGGAAGGGAGGGAGGAGAAGAACCTGATTATTTGCTTTAAAAATTTGTTTCTTATGATCTAAATGTTCTACCATGGAGCTGTAGGATACGAACATTGCCTTCATCATATGGAACTTTAAGTTAAACTCTGGCACTATGGACGCTGTTTATCACTTTTTTAAAAACTTAATTCAGCATGTTTTAAAACATATTTTAATTGTTTGACAATGACATACATGTGTATAGTATGTTCTGATTACATTCAACTCAAAGCTGCCCTGTGCCATCTCCCTCCCAACTCTCACTAGCCTCCTCTTCTTCCATGCAATCCCCCCTCCTTATTGCATTGTCTCTGTGTACATGTGTGACTCACCAGGTTTATTTAGTAATGTTTAGGTAAACACTTTGAAGGGGTCTTTGCTGGAACATGGAGAACTACCTGTTGCTTCCCCAGGTTGAGAAAAACATAATATCCCCTCTGTCAGAAGTCATAACTGCCAGGAGCTCCCAAGGGAGGGATGGAGCCTCATCATTCCCACCCCTTGTTCATAGAATTTTGATGGGCACACTTTTATGTAAGTCTTATGCAGGTAACCAAAGTTGGTGATTGTATATAAATACAGTGACCATGCCATGTTTAGAAGAAAACATTTCACAGTGCTCCTGGTGCTTTCGTTCTTTCTTTCTCCTCCTTTTCTGAGGTTTCCTGAGCCTCAGAGGTGGTAATACAGATGTCAGGTTTAGAGCTGAACACTCAACACTCACTTCTTCTCAGCATGCTTCTCATCATTTGAACAATACATCTCAGCTCTAAAGATTACAGTGCCTTCTTTAATGCACACATATGACCCTCCCACCCAACGTCAACATCTTTCTTGCTCACCAGTGCTATCATTCAGTCTATGCCTGCTCCCTCAGTATTACCTAAACAGCTCCCCAAGATGAAATGATGAATTTTGGTGTGTTCTCATGTTCAGTTATTGGCTACACACACACACACACACACACACACACACACACACACACACACACACACACTGAATTTAGTGAGGAGGAGGTGCTTGTGAAAATGGGAATACCACCTGAATGAAAGGCATCCAAATCTTTAAATCACAGTCCCCATGGCAATGAGTTCCCCACATTCACTTTACAATTACTGTTCACCTCATTTTTCATTTCTCGACATTGTTCCACACACACCACCAAGATATTTTAAAGCCATAGATCAGTCAATTAAGGTTACATATCTCATGGGGTACAGTAAAGTTTGTGAATCTCTTTTCAATATCAAAGTACTTCCAAAGTTTTCCAATTGAGTTAGTATGAATAGAGAAAAGGATGAAAGAGAGAAAATATATCTCCCCTTGGGATCCCTTGGATAAGGAGATCTCCACACACAGGCCGATTCATAATGATGTGTATAAATCCCAACACAATTTAATTTGTCTTTCACTTATTCCAGCTCCTCTATGAGAGGATACAAGGAATGCAACAGAGATGAGATTGTTTGGGTTACAATCTCTCACCACTCATGTTGCTTCTGCTTGCCAAAGAGGAGAAGGGGCACATCCTGTGGGAATATCAGGTCTTCGGAAAGTTGGATTCCTTTTGCATAGACCCAAAGAAATAATTTAGGTTTCTGAGAATAGCAGAGGAAAGGGAATAACTGACCCTGTGTGGCCCAGCCTGTGGTCTCAAATTACACTAAAAAACATCCCAGGATCAGTGTCCTACCACACCAGCTCATCACTTCTCAGACTGTATCAGAAGTGACCACATCAGGGATCACATACTTGTGGGCTACCTTTTAAAATTGTATTGGACTTCTTGGTAGAAACTAAATATTCAAGAAGCAGAAGCTCTTCTCTATACAACTAAACCCAAACAAAAACAAATCACCTCAGTAGCCTACATAAAATATACACTTCAAATTAATCTTGTCCCTTTGTTTCAGTAATGGCATTGATGATGAAATTCAGACTATTGTTTTTAGGTTCTGTCAACCAGAATTAAATCTACAGCTTACCACTACTGTTACATAGAGGAGACAGGATGATAACCATGTGGAGCAATAAGGAATTTTCTGGGGCTGAGAGGTGGTGATGTGATTCCAAACCCAGTGTAAGAGTTTTCCTGGCACAACATGGAGCTTTCAATTGACCAGGACATTTATTTTCAATCTGCTTATCCTCCCTTTACTTAAATGCTCCCATGGTGTCAGGCTCATTTCAAACAAGCAGTTCACTTGCATGAGTGTTTCCATCCCCAGGACTATTATTTGCATGGCTCTTATGAACCATTGTGACTCAACACTGTTAATTGAAGCAGAAAGGTACATCAAAGGAAATCAGCAGAGGAGTTAAGAATGAATGTTTTCATTATTTTCTTTTCATTCTCTGGAGGTAGAGTTATTGTAGTTCAGATTAGCCCTGAACTCACTATGTAGCCAAGTATGACCTTGAACTCTCTGTCTTCTTGTTTCCACTTTTCAAGTAAGGGATTTTTGTCATCCATTACCAAATACAGCTGAGGAATTTATAAGAAAAAATCAGGACAGTGCTTAGATTCATTGGCTGAGAGCAATAGGTGGTGTTTACTACTTGTGGTGCATATATATATATATATATATATATATATATATATATATCATAAAGGGATCCATAGTAAATAAATATAAGGTGGCAGAGTTAGGGGCACCTGACAATAAAATTATGTCAGAGAATAAATATACATGTTAATTATCGGTTCACTTTTTCAAGAATTAGAACACATATCTAGTTTTGAAACTTTAGTAATTTGTTTTCTTTAAACTCCTAAACCACTCCTGATCATTCCTATTGCATAATTCACCCTAAAAGTTTATAAGTTTATATCCCATGACCAAATTTATGTCTCCGTGTTTTAAAGCATATTGAAAAGGAAAATTCTTCTAATATAAAAGTAGAATGGTGAGGCCACTTAGGATAGAAGGATAGACTTCAAATTAAACACAAGTCTAAGCACTTCCAACTAATGTATACTCTTCCCACATGCTCTGATTTCTTTTCAGACAAGAAAAGGTTCCCTGGTTTGTTTTGTAGAGATAATGATTTGCAGGACTGTGGTTCAACCAGACACATCCACAGCTTGGATGTTCCATGTCTTTTTTTCCCACTACTCCAAGAAATGTATCAAGTAGTGACATATCTCAGATGCAGCCAATGATGCTGTAATGTTTTAACAATGGCCCACAATTTCCCATAGAATGGATCTGGATACATTCCACAAGAAACCACAATGAGAAAGTAAAAATCAAGTATGGAAATGGTCGTTTGCTCCTGGAAGCTGTAGTAGTAAAAAATGACATCATCATTATTCATTTCTGAAGTGACAAACTGGCTTTCTGAGACCATCCCAACTGTGGTTTAAACACCTCCAAGGGCATGGGATTTGGGTGCCTCCCTGTATTAGTTAATATCTCTTGCCTCCTTGTCTACAGAGCACAGACATTCATGAACACAATGTCTATTCTAACCCCAGTTTATCGTAAACAACTAAGCAAATGGATATGGCTTAGCTCAGTGGAACTTCATCAATTATATTAGATAAAGTCATTTAGATGTTCAGGGCTGAAGCTTCAGTGTACTGAATGACATCCAAATATCTTCTCTCAACAGTCTTCTCCAGGGAAGAACACACCACCTGGTTATCCAATACCAAATGGTCAGCCCTGAAAACATGCATTAGAATAACATTATTTGGACTGAGAAGATTATATTTAGGAACATATACATATATACATACAACATAAAAACAAAAAAAAGAGGTCATGAACTTGAAAGAAAGCAAGGAGAGTATGTAGGAGGGTTGCCGGACAGGGGAAGGGGGGAGAAGGGAGAAATGAGAAAATACATTTCTCTCAAATAGTTGCTACATATTGAGCTACTAACTACCATCTACAGTTCAACAATCTGTCACATATCTTTTCTTTCCATCCACTGAACTCCATCATTTTGAAGAGAAAAAAGTCCATGCTGAGAAGCCAGTTGAGCTGGTCTCCTTAAACTTCTTGCAAGGCATCCCTCTCCTCTTCTGTCTGACTCTCATACTTTCCTCATTATCTCACCCTCTTCTGCTCTCTTCTTTTGTAGCGAGAAGGATGGCAATTATATTCATGACCTTCTATGGGAGACTGGGAGGTTTTTGTGAGACCTTTGTGTCACACGACAAGAGTCTTCTTTTTTTTTTTTTTTTTTTTTTGCCTGAGTTAAAGTCTCATCATAGATCTTCCAGAGAGGTATACTATACATATAAATATTGATTGAATCACAGGCTATAGGAACGCTTGGCCTTATGTGATTATCATATATCTTCTACGTCATGTGTGACTTCAGGATATTGAAAAGAAATTATGTAAACCTCTAAGGTCTTTATGCTAGTTAAAGAACAGCAGCATCTGCTCTCAGACTTGTTTGCTTGTATTTTAAGTGCAGCGAGAATGAATGCAGTGACGTGGTAGGTGACTAGCTATGCTTGTTCCTCATCTTTTCCTAAAAGCGCCTGGAGCTTTCTTCTGTGTGCAGGAAGTACATCATTAATTTAGTTAACTTAAAAAAAAAACAAAATAAGGAAATATTACAGCATGCCCTTGCTCTAGAAAGTGTTGAATCAGTGGCAGACTTGGTGATGTTGTGAAGAAACTGATAAACACAAAGCCCTGGGGAGCCATGCTAATTGTTCTGGGTGATGATGGTAACATGCTCATGGTGGGGAGCTGTTGAACAAGCTGCTAGTGCCTCTTGGGGTAGGTGCAGCATCCATATAGCTCTGATCTGAGGAAAGTAAATGAGAAGAGTACAATACAGGCAAACTGTCTAAAACCCCCGTTGACACCAAAACTCAGGCTCTGGGGGAAATCAGTTGTCCTTTACTGTCCTACACAGTCTGAGGGGCAGACAAGTTGCATTTCATTACCAAGAAGCAAAGGAGGGTCAGCATTCTCAGAAGGGAGATGGGTGATAGGCAGCTAGGGAGAACATGTTGGATAAATACAAGCTTGTGGAATTTTAAAAGTATTCCCCTCTTGCCTCGCTGTAGGTGGCTGCCTCTCAAGGTCTGGCAGGCACCCAAGTGTTGAGCATTACCTCGGCATTTGAAGAGAAAATAAGTGCAAAAGGAATCTGCAAAGCTGCGTTTTATGCAGCATCAATATGAAGGAGTGCCACGGGCTGAGTTTTGCTCACCCTGTTAGCATGCAGAATTATTTTGAACTATAGAAAGCTGTCTTTCCCTCATCCAGGAAAAACAAACAGAACAAAAAAAGCAGAACTAATTAAGATCGTCATATCTCAATAAATATGTAAATGAAAAATCCAAACAAAGAAATTCTATTTATCACATCATAAAGTTGCAAATTGCTGTACAGGCAGGCTGTCTTGGAAGAACTGCAAGGAATAGAGAGTTCTTAATGGTTTTGCTTGGAAACTACGAAGCTGCCTCCATAGGGTGATATTTAAGCAGGAAGATGATGTGCTGGCCAGGACAAGATTCTTTTTGTGTATATTTTTCCAATTGTAATAGAAGGTAAAGGGGAGAGAGTGCAGTAACCATCTTACTTACCTTTTCATTGCTCCGATAAAACACTCCAATGGAAGCAACTTATTGGAGAGGTTTATTTTGACTCACAGTTGTAGGCAGAAGTTTCTGTCCCACCTGGACCCACAGCCAATTAGCCCCACATAAGCACACAGAGACATATATTCATTTTAAATTGTTTAGCCTATGGCTTAGGCTTCTTATTGGCTAGCTCTCTCTTAATTATTAACCCATTTCTATTGAACTATGTATTGCCATGAGGCTGTGGCTTACCCTTAATGCAGCATGTTACTCCTTCGGCAGCATGGTGTCTCCCTAGCAGCTTCTCTCTGCCTCCTCTCCCCAGAATTCTCCTCATCTCATAGCCCTGCCTATACTTCCTGCCTCGCTATTGACCAATCTGTGTTTTATTCATCAACCAATAAGAGAGTTGTATATAAAGAAGAACATCCCCCATCACACAGTTCTAGAGAACTATAGCCTATGCACACAGGGAAGACAGGGCAGTAGAAAGGAAATGTGCTGGTGTTGGATGCTGGCTGGTCACATTGCATCCACACTCAGGAAAAACGGGGCACACATGGAATGCAGCACAGCTGTTAAAGTTGCAGAGCTCACTCCCAGTGAACCACTTCTTACAGTGGAACTCCTCCTCCTAAGGCAGCAGTTCTCAACTTGTGGGCCATGGCCCCTTTGGGGAGGGGTTGCAGATCAGATAACCTGCTTATCAGATGTTTACATTACTATTTGTAACAGTAACAAAATCATAGTTATGAAGCAGCAATGAAATAATTTTATGGTTGGTGTCACCACAATATAAGGAACTGCATTAGAGGGTCACATCATTGAGAAGATTGACAACCACTGTCCTAAAGGTTCATAACCTTCCCAGAGAGCAGCATCAGCTGGGCACCAAGTGTTCAAAGGCATGAGCTCATGGTGGTGGTGGTGCTCTTCCCACACAACCCACAGTAATAACTAGCTGCGAGTTCTTGTTCTTCTGGTTTTTCAATTTATGAAGGAAAATAAGATTGCCATTTTAATCCAACGAGACTCTCGGAAGGAAATTTCTTATTGTAGACTTTATGCTTGTAGCCAAAATTCAATCACCCTGTTGAGTGACTGATTCCAAGTTTCTATCTTGTTTTTAATTTATACTTTTGTCCTTTGTCACAAGATTCCTTAGTATCACCCAATGTAACTTTTGGGTGTGTGCCTAGAAGACATCAAAACAACCAGTTGAAAGAGAGGACATGAGAATTATTTAGAGATGTCTCTATGTAGTTTCCACATCCAGATATTAAAATACACCCTATTAATGGAGCAACAATTAGATTTCTGTATCATATTATTTCCTTTTATTTATTCTCAGTTATATTTAATCCATTCTGGTTGAACTTATCATCTTTGAAAAGGGGAAGAGAAAGGAAACAGGAGATAGCTAGCACCCAAATATTGCTGAAGATCCTGTAAGCCTGGCTTATTGTGTGCATTATGTGATAAGGGCATAGAGTCGAAAGCTCTAGAGAGATAGTGTCATGCCAGTATAATGCTGGTGACTTTGTTTTCAAAGCTTTTCTTGAATTTGGTTAAATTCAATGTAGACTGTTGCCTTTAGAAGTCTCTGGACAACAGGATTCTCTTTTGGTTCTGGTATGTGAGACTAATATCAGGGTGAGACTATGTGTAAGGATGGGGATCATTTGGAATGAGTAAAGAGTTACTGAGGTAAGGATAGCCTGGTGCCTGTTAAGTACTTCTCACTGCCCAGCCCCTGCACAAAAGGACAGTGGAGTCTTTGTGAAGTAGAAGAATGCTTAGAACTACATATTACCTCCGGCAGCCATCAGACCAAAGATAACATGGCTTTTCAAAGCTCAGTTAAATCAATGTTCTCAGGAAGGTTCCAAAGCAAGATGATGACTTGAATGCTTTGCTTTTAACATGAGAAGAGCCAGAAGGGGTATCAAGGATGTTTGTATTGTACTTTGGTAGCTTTGAGTGATTTGGGTTATAGGAAATAAAAATGTGGAATGAGGAGTATCAGGATATGGGTAGCTACTCTGCCCACTGGCTGGGGACAACTCCTGGCTATAGCTTTTCTTTAATAGTCCCCTCCTTCTTTCCATTTCCCTGTTTCCCTTCTGTCCCCTTCCACCTCTTTTTATTTCCTTTCTTATTGGCTCTACATTTCCCTCCAGAAGTATACCCATTCAAACTTTTCTGGTCTATCTTTCCATTTGTGAAATCCTAATTTGATCATTTCTGGTGTTCTGGACTTCTTTAAGCTCTTCCCTATGCCTCCCTGTACTTCCCTGGTAAAACCAAAACAATCAGACAAGCTTTTGTATTTGGGGGGTGTTGCCTGTGTGACAAATTTATTGTGTAAATCAACTGGATTTTCATAAAGTAATTAGATCTAGTTTAGTAATTAAACTAAAATCAAGGTTCACTCCCAACTTTGGAAGATATACCTTTATATTTTCATGCTCATATCTTTTCTGTTGTAACCTGGCATGTATTTCTCATGTGCACTGTTCCCAGATCCAGCCATACTGTCTGGGAGAAAGAAAGCTAAGATTTGCATGGGTGAGTATATTGGCAAATACAGAGGACTCTGCACTTTGCTCTGAATCAGGCTGTTATATACCTGACATTTGATGATGTGTCCCTTTGATTAGCAATCTTTTGCTTTTCTTTATTTAATTTTTTATTTATCTTTGAACTGTGTCTTTTTATTGATGAGTTTTTACTTTCATGTCTAATATTTTATAAACACATATTTGAATTCTAACTTTATTTACTTGACTTGCTCTCTTTTCTGTCTTTTTTGCTATTAATTTTTAAGTCAATTTTCATTCGTTCTTTGGGAATTTTGTATAGCTTGTTTTGAACATATTCACTCCCTCCCCTGTATCCTGCCAGACCTATTCCCTTTCCCTCTCTTCTCATCTTTCTGTCCTGTTTGTTTTTTTAACCCATCAAGAGAAGTTTATGCTGGCTATATAATCTTGGATGTGTGATATCCCACTTGAGTGTGGTTGGCCTACCAGAAGCAACACTCTTAGGAAGCTGACCTTCCATCTCCCTGTAAGAGTCATGTACCATTAGTTTCTCAGCAAGGCAGATGAGAGTTTAACAACACAGAAGACCATTGGGAAATGTCATATTGAATCCTACTGCTGTAGAATCTTCCTACAATATAACATATACATATACATATACATATACATATACATATACATATACATATACATAATAAGTTTAAAAAATGGAGTCTATCTGTTACAGGTTAATGAGGCTTTCTACTAGATACCACAAAATGACAAACAAAAAGCCCAGGGTATGAAGTGGGTTATCTTTCATTGAGATGCTGTTTTCCTATTTTTTATTTAAATTAGAAACAAGCTTGTTTTACATATCAATCCCAGTCCCCTCTCCCTCTCCTCCTCCCTTCCCCCCACTGATCCCCTATTCCATCCCCTTTCAGATCCCCAAGGAGGGTAAGGTCTTCCATACGGGAATCTCCAAAATCAGTCATATCATTTGGAGCAGGGCCTAGGCCATCCCCCATGTGTCTAGGCTGAGAGAGTATCCCTCTATGTGGGATGGGCTCCCAAAGTCCATTCGTGTACTAGGGATAAATACTGATCCACTACCAGAGGCCCCATAGATTGCCTAGACCTCCAAACTGACATGCACGTTTAGGTGGTCTGGATGAGTCCTATGCTGGTTTCCCAGCTATCAGTCTGGGTTCCCTGAGCTCCCTCTTGATCAGGTCAGCTGTTTCTGTGTATTTCTTCAGCCTGGTCTTGACCCCTTTGCTCATCACTCCTCCCTCTCTGCAACTGGATTCCAGGAGTTTGGCTCACTGTTAAACCGTGGTTGTCTGCTTTTGCTTCAGTCAGCTACTGGATGAAGGCTCTAGGATGGCAAATAAGGTAGTCAGCAATCTCATTATAGGGGAAGGGCATTTAAGGTAGCCTTTCCACTATTGCTTAACTTGTTAGTTAGTGTCATCCTTGTAGATTCTGGACATTTGCCTAGTTCTGGATTTCTCTTTAAACCTATAATGGCGTCTCTATTATGGTATTTCTTTTCTTGCTCTCCTCTATTCTTCCCCCTACTCAATCTTCCTGCTCCCTCATGTCCTCCTCTCCCCTCCTTTTCTCTCCTTCTCTTTCTCCTAACTCCCTCTCGACTCCTCCCATGCTCCCAATTAGCTCAGGAGATCATGTCCCTTTCCCCTTCTCTGGGGGACCATGTATGTCTCTTTTGTTTTTTTCCCTTCTTTTCTGTTATCTCTATTAGTATTCCAAGGCATTTAATGTAAATTTTACAACACCGACTTCCTTGTAAACTGGCATGTTTTTCTAACAATTTCTATCTTAGTTCTTGTCGCTTCAAATATTGCTGTGCCTTCTGTAACTTTTAACCACTTTTAGCATCTTTCTTTGAAATTATTCTTCTCATCTTTTATCAATAATTGAATAGACTCTGAGTGAATTATGAACAAATTATATGAAGGTATTAGCCAAATACCAAGAATAAGGACATGCCTAGAAGGTTAATGGTCCAGAATAAATTACATGTTTTGTTTCTTGAGACTTAGTATTTCTCCCCACTTTGATCTTCTGACAAAAGTTCAAATCTTTGTATTTTAAGTTGAAAATGAATGTAAATAATCATGTGCATTTATAGAAAATACCAGCTCTTGATTTTCCCTTCTGGCTTGTGCTTCTCATGGAGACATTCTTTCTGAATTACTTATTTCTGATGCAAAAACATCCTTACTTTACCTTTCTTTCATCCCACCACATGCTCTGATTTATGGGTAAATTGCAACTCTGTAAGTATGCTTGCTGTTTCTTCCAGTCCCTGCATGCCCACCAAGGAGCCTAGAATTCCTAATGGAAAATCCTTCTGGTTAATCACAACTGTATACTACTTTGGTGTTTTGAATAAGATTGGCCCCATTAGATTCATATATTTGAATGCTTAGGGAGTGGCATTAGGAGGTTTGGTTTTGTTTCAGTAGGTGTGGCCTTGTGGGGTAAGTGCCACATTTTTGGGGGGAGTATGACAGTAGGTATGGGCTTTGGGTTTTCTAATGCTCAAACTGGGTCCAATGTCTCTCTCTTCTTGCTGTATGTGAATCCAGATATAGAAGCTCTTTCTTCAGTATAGTCTGCCTGCATGCCACAATGGTTCCCAACATGAGTATAATGAACTGTAAGCAAACTGTAATCCAGCCCCAATTAAATGTTTTCCTTTATAAGAGTTGCTGTAGGAGTCTGGACATACCTCACCTCTGTCCACACTCTGCCCTCTGTCCTCCAGCAGTTGGTGCCAAAGCCTCAGGTGAGTCTGGGCGCTGCTATGCGCCCCCCCCCCCATCAACCTCTGCTTGCTTCTCCCTGAGCACCCCTGGGCAGGAGTGGACCTGCCCAGACCAGAAGGCCCACCATGAGTCTGGACACACCTCACCCTTGTCCGAACTCCACCCTCTGTCCCGTGAGCCTGAGCCCTTTGCCTGCCACCTGAGAGAGGGAGAGACCTCACCTGCACCCACTGGAAGAAGGGATGGGAAGATGACAGAGTAAGAACATACTCAACAACAGAAAGGCCAATATGACACCACCAGAATCTAGGGACTCCACACTAGCAAAAACTGAAAAGCCCAATGTAGAGGATGAAGAAGAGATGGACCTTAAAAATTATCTTATGAAGATGATAGAGACCATTATAGAGGACAGAAGAAAATCTCTTAAACAAATAGAAGAAAAAACAAGCCAAAAATTACATGAAATGGAAGAAAAGACAAACCAAAAAACTCAAGAAATAAACATATCCCTTAAAGAATCTAAAGAAAACCAAGGAAAAAAAAACCAAACAAGTGAAGAAAACAATTCAAACAGTTCACAGTTTGAAAGACAATTAGAAACAATAAAAAATTACACAGAATGAGGGAATGCTGGAAATAGAAAAGCTGGGTAAATGATCAGGAACCACTGATGTAAGCATAACCAATAGAATTCAAGAGATGGAAGAGAGAATCTCAGGTGTTGAAGACTCATTAGAGGATATATAGTCATTGATCAAGGAAAATCTCAAGTCCAACAAATCCCTAACACAAAATATCCATGAAGTATGGGACACCGTGAAAAGACCAAATCTAAGAATAATAGGTATAGAAGAAGGTGAAGAAATTCAGCTCAAAGGTACAGAAAACTTATTCAACAAAATCATAGAAGAAAACTTCCCCAACTTAAAGAAGGATATGCCTATGAAAGTACAAGAAGCTTACAGAACACCAAATAGATTGGACAACATCTTGCCACATAATAATCCAAACACCAAACTTACAGAATAAAGAAAAAATATTCAGAGCAGCAAAAGAAAAAGGTCAAGTAACATACAAAGGCAGACCTATCCGAATTACACCCGACTTCTCAATGGAAACTTTGAAAGCCAGAAGAGCATGGATAGATGTTCTACAAACTCTAAGGGAACATGGATGTCAGCCCAGAATACTGTATCCAGCAAAGCTTTCAATCACTATGGATGGAGAAAACAAGATATTCCATGACAAAACCAGATTTAAGCAATATGTATCCACAAATCCAGCCCTACAGAAATAAATGGAAAGAAAACTCCAATGTAATTGAAGATAACTACACTCAAAAAATCATAGGCAATAGATAATCCCACTTTGCCAAACACCAAAAAAAGTGGGGAAATCCACATACAATAACACCACCACAAACAAATACAAAACAAACAAGAATCAAAAATCAGTGGTCATTAATATCCCTAATGCCAATGGTCTTAACCTGACTTTAAAAAGATACAGGCTAACAGAATGGATACGATGACAGAATCTAGACTTCTGCTGCATACAAGAAACACATCTCAACTTCAAAGACAGACGTTATCTCAGAATAAAGGGTTGGGAAAAGATTTTCCAATCAAATGGACCTAAGAAAGAAGCTGGTGTACCAATCCTAATATCTAACAAATTAGACTTCAAACTGAAGTCAATCAAAAGAGATAAGAAGAGCATTTCATACTTATCACAGGAAAAGTCCATCAAGATGAAGTCTCAATCCTGAAGATCTATCTCCCAAATACAAAGGAACCCACATTTGTAAAAGAAATTTTACTAAAGCTCAAATCACACATGAAACCTCAAACAATTATTGTAGGAGACTTCAACACACTACTCTCACCATTAGATAGGGCCACCAGACAGAAACTTAACAAAGAAACAAAAGAACTAACATATGTTATTACCCAATTGGGTTTAACAGATATCTATAGAACAAAGACAAAAGAATATACCTTATTCTCTGCGCCACATGGAACCTTCTCTAAAATTGACCACATACTCAGCAATGTAGCAAACCTACACAGATACAAAAATTGGAATAACCCCATGTATTTTATCAGACCAACATGCTTTAATGTTAGAATTCAACAACAACACAAATTGCAGGAACCCTACAAACTCATGGAAATTAAATAATGTGCAATTGCTGCGTCAAGGAAGAAATAAAAAAGAAATTAAAGAATTTGTAGAAGTTAATGAGAATGAAGACACAATGTACCCAAACCTATGGGACACTTTGAAAGCAGTGCTAAGAGGATAGTTCATATCACTAAATTCCACACATGAAGAAACTGGAGAATAGTCACACATGAGAATTACCAGTGCAACTGAAAGCACTAGAACAAAAGGAAGCAAACTCGCCCTGGAGGAGGAGAAGCCAGGAAATGATCAAACTGAGGGCGGAAATCAATAAAGTAGAAACTAGGAAAACAATACAAAGACTCAATGAAACAAAGAGTGGGTTCTTCAAGAAATTCAACAAGATAGAGAAACTTTTATCCAAACTAACCAAAATGCAGAGAGAGAGAGAGAGAGAGAGAGAGAGAGAGAGAGAGGAGGGAGGGAGGGAGGGAGGGGGAGGGGGAGAGAGAGAGAGAGAGAGAGAGAGAGAGAGAGAGAGAGAGAGGGGGAGGGAGGATGCTAATCAGAAATGAAAAGGGGGACATAACAACAGACACTGAAGAAATCCAGAGAATCTTCAGGTCATATTTTGAAAACCTGTACTGCACAAAATTCAAAAATCTAAAGGACATGGACAATTTCCTGTATAAATATCACTTACCAAAAGCAATCTTCAGATTCAATGCAATTCCCATCAAAATTGCAACACAATTCTTCACTGACTTGGAAAGAACAGTACTCAACTTAACATGGAAAAACAAAAACACCAGGATAGCCAAAACAACCCTGTACAATAGAGAAATTTCTGGAGGTATCACCATCCCTGACTTCAAGCTCTATTATAGAGCCATAGTCCTGAAAACAGCTTGGTACTGCCACAAAAATAGACAGGTTGACCAACGGAATCAAATTGAAAACCCTGATATTAACCCACACACCTATGAACACCTGATTTTTGACAAAAAAGCTAAATTTATACAATGGAAAAAAGAAAGCATCTTCAACAAATGGTTCTGGCATAGGTGAATTAAGATATGTAGAAGATTACAGATTGATCCAACTCTATTGCCATGCACTAAAATTAAATCCTCAAAGACCTCAACATAAATTTAGCCACACTGAACCTCCTAGAAGAGAAGGTAGATGGCACCCTTGAATTAATTGGTACAGGAGACCGCTTTCTGAACATAACACCAGTAGCTCAAACATTGAGATTGGCAATTAATAAATGGGACGTCCTGAAACTGAGAAGCTTCTGTAAAGCAAAGGACACAGTCAGCAAGTCAAAACGCCAGCCCACAGATTAGGAAAAGATATTCACCAACCCCACATCTGACAGAGGGCTGATCACCAAAATATACTATGAACGCAAGAAGCTAGCCTTCAAAACACCAAAAAATGCAATTAAAAGATGGAGTGCAGAACTAAATAGAGAATTCTCAACAGAGGAATCCAAAATGGCTGAAAGACACTTGAGAAAGTACTCAACATCCTTAGTCATCAGGGAAATGCAACTCAAAACTACTCTGAGATACCATCTTACTCCTCTCAGAATGGCTAAAATCAATAACACCAATGACAGTCTATGCTGGAGAGGATGTGGAGAAAGAGGAACTCTCCTCCATTGCTGGTGGGAGTGCAAACTTGTACACCCACTTTGGAAATCAGTATGGTGGTTTCTCAGGAAAATGAGAATCAGTCTACCTCAAGATCCAGCAATCCCTCTCTTGGGCATATAATATACCCAAAGAATGGACACTCATAAATAAAGATATATATTCAATTATGTTCATAGCAGCATTATTTGTAATAGCCAGAACCTTGAAACAACCTAGATGCCCCTCAACTGAAAAATGGATAGAAAAAATGTGGTACATTTACACAATGGAGTACTACTCAGCAGAAAAAATAAAACAAAACAATGGAATCTTGAAATTCACAGGCAAATGGATGGAACTAGAAGACATCATCCTCAGTGAGGTAACCCAATAAAAGATAAACATGGTATGTATTCACTCATTTTTGATTTTTAGACATAGAGCAAAGGATCACTAGCCTACATTCCACACAGCCAGAGGAGCTAGGAAACAAGGAGGATCCCAAGAGAAGATTGCATAGTCCCTCGAAGAAGGGGATGGGAAGAAGAACCCTTTACCAAATTGGAGCCCCTGGGGTGGGGAGAAGA
The DNA here is from genome assembly GCF_003668045.3 of Cricetulus griseus. Lineage (NCBI taxonomy): Eukaryota > Metazoa > Chordata > Mammalia > Rodentia > Cricetidae > Cricetulus > Cricetulus griseus. The sequence continues at coordinate 120,391,096 of NC_048596.1, read as the reverse complement.
AAAAGAGTCTTCATCCAGTTGCTGTTCGAAGCAGAAACAGACACCCATAGCTAAGCACTGAACCATACTACTGGAATTCAGTTGTGGAGAGGGAGGAGAATTGAACAAAGGAGCCAAGACCGGGATGGAGAGACCTGCAGAAACACTGGACCTGACCTACTGATAGAATGGAGACCCTAGTCATAAAGCAGGGGAAACAGCATTGGACTAAACCAAACTCTCTGAATGTGGGTACCAGCTAGGAGCCCGAGAGAGTTTATGGCTCATTTATCAGTGGAGCCAGTCTTTCTCTCTAGAGCACAAAAGTTCTTTGGGAGCCCATTCCCTATGGAGGGATACTATTGCAGCCCAGATACAGCAAGGAGGGTCTAGACCCTCCCCTACAAAATATGACAGACTTTGAAGGTCTGTGGTAGAGGGCCTCACTATCCCTGGGGAGGAGTTGGGGGGTGGGGTGGTGGGGAACACAGGAGGATGGGAGGGCAAGGGAATGGGGGGATGGATATGTAAATATGAGTAATTAAAAATAAAACAAAATAAATAAAAAAGAGTTAGTGTAGTCATGGTGTCTTCACAGCAATAGAACACTGACTAAAACAGTTTTTCTCATAGCACGTTAACGTGCTGGATAACTAGGGAAGTACATGTCCATTCTCAGTGTCATCTCTTATTGTCCACATTTTCATATAGTTTAATAGTTCATGGTTTTGAAACTAAGGTAATTTCTTAGTGTTTGTGAATGTTGTTGAAATAATTAATTTACTTTTCTTTTAGTATTTTTGGAGAGTTTATATAAGGAAATTGAAGATATGCATGATTCTCCACTAGCTGAAACCAGAATATTTTGCTCCCACATTCTCCTGAATGAATTTATTTGTATCTGAAGCAGATTATATATGAACCACATTTTCATGACCTCATAGGTCTATGTGAATCTCACAAATTCTTATGGTTGTATAAATATCAACTTCAAAATAACCTTTTGTTTAGAAGTTCACTGTTTTTACACACACACAATGAGATTTGTTACTTTCTGCCAGTTTAAGTATTTCCTAGTTTTACAATTAAGTCCTCTATAAATCATGACTGTGCTATGAATACAATCTTTTCTCTCTAAATTAATGTCTTAACTAGTTAATGTTCAAATATAAGAACTATACACACATAAACTCACACTTATGTATGTAGTTATATAAGTTAGCTTTTGTTGTTATAAAATGTTCTTTTAATTGCTTTCAAAAATGTTATAATGGCATTCAGAATAATAGCTAAGATTCTTTTTCTATATTATACATTCTGTGTCTTAAATAGAGTTATTAATTTGTTTATTTTGTGTGTGAGGAGTACACATGTGGAGATCAAATGGCAACTCTTGTGAGCCAGTTCTCTCATTGTGTCTGGTCCCAGGGATCTGGCAGAGGTTGTCAGACATGCCATCAAGAACTTCTACCTGCTAAACAGTTTTATCAGCCCCGAATTTCCTGGTGTTATTTGACATATTTTACTAAATTAAACACTCACAGAAGAATTTACTATTGTTGCTTTGACAAGTGACTCTTGATGTTGAATTTAATTTGATTGCTGTGATGTTTTATAATTATTATATTAGATATGACAGTGGCCTTTGGTGTTTTGATTGAATTAAATGTCCGGTTTAATTATAGGAAATTGACAACTTCACTGATTGGCTCTTCACAGTGATTGATGTTTTCCTTCATCATTGTGGGGATAGACTTTTTATTCCTAAATAATTTTCTTCTCTAGCAAAGTAATATTTAATCAAGATTTTTCTTTTTATCATTTTCCCTTTATGTCATACAAAAATTCTTCCCAAAGTATGCTTCTACTTGTCACACCCCTACTTACAAACTTTCTCACATTTTAGCACTTTAAGCAATAACTTTCACCCAGAAATGTGATGCTCAGACTGAGAACATTTGACAACATTGGATGCCATCTTTTTGGGTGTTATTAAGGGTAGAGGTGTCAGCAATGTTGTAGGCAGTTATTGGGAAGAGGAGACCAGCACACTTAAGTGCAAAGAAACTGGAGAATCACAAGGTAAAGTGTTACCTTGTGCTGAGTCTGAAAACCTACTGCAGAGGAGAAAGCTATGACCTTCTTTCCCTTCCCTCATTTACCTACAGTGTTAGGAAGAACATTACGTAGATATAAACAAAATGGTCCTACACTAGATTTTACAATAGAGTCCAATATGCATAGGTCAATGGGAGAGATAGGAATGGCATGAATGCATTGTTGTTAATTCCTATGTGTGTTGAACTTTATAGGTTAAATTAGATTTATATTGATAGGAGTGAGAGGGAAGATAAGAAGGACATGCAGGATAGAAGGCTCAATGCTATCTAAAGGCAGGAAATATGTTTTTTCTGTTAGAGTATGAAAAAATTAATTACACATAACAATGTAATATGAGAGTCATCTTAACATGTTAATGAAGGCAGAATTTTGGTGTTTAGATGGTAAAGTTGGAAACTGATTTAATTATTGCCTCTACTAAGAAAGCATGGACACACTGAAGGGTTTTGGTTTGCTTTTGTTTTTGTTATTTGCTCTTCCCTGGTGGTTTGGAACTTTGTATAACATTTTAATATACATTGCCTCACCTAAACCTTACCACACCACTTTATGGTAAATAAAACTGCCCTTTTGGATTTAATCAAAATCTGTGTAAAAGTACATTATACTGTACAGGTACTAAATGTATACAGTTTTTTCCTTGTCATTATTCCCTATAAAACATACTGCAACAACTATTTATATGATATTAATAATTATAATTATGAGATGATTTAAAGTATATGGAAAGATTTTTGCATAGGTTTTATGCAAATCCCCTGCTTTTTTTTTAACATAAGAGAATTGAAAAATCTGGATATTTAGTATTTGCAGAAAATGTTAGTTACAGGGGGAAAGCTCATAATGTGATTTTTTTCACCTTAAACATCAAGAAACTGACCTGAATATTTACAGGTGAGTTCTTTGAGGGACTCAATGCCTAGCTTAGTGCTTTGTGTTATTTAGTAACTGATCAGTATTTAACTGCCACCAAAGACAACCGGTGCTGCCATCATTACTTATATAAATGGAATCCAGTAATAAGAGTCACAAGGTAGTATCAAAGGGGATAAGTCAACCAAGACTTGGCTCTTTCAGCTGAGCTGACTGAAGCAATGGAAGACCCTCATCAGTCTGCAGCCCTTGCACACTTCCCCAATTACCAAGATTGGTTTGAAAATGCATATAAAACTGAGCTGTTTTTCAGCGGATGCTGAATATTTTTTTTTTATCTTAGAATTTTTTCTTTTGATTCTAACCCTGTGAAGACTGAGAGGAGTTAGAAAGTTTTCAAATGCACAAGTTATTGACATATTCCAACTTTTGTGCATAGCAAAATGCATCTTACATCTGGCCCACCTCCTTCATTCTGCAACATAGAAGCTTTTCCATGACTTTATTAACCTTTAAGCTTTATATTGTCAAAATATTCTGGACAAAGCCCAAGAAGGAGATGATAGAAATGAATGTATTAGTACAGTGTGCTGAGGTGAGGGAGGGCAACACCAGAGAGTCCTTGGTGATGGTTGCAAAGGTGCTGAGGTTGCTATGAAAGGTTAACTGAAGTCAAATTGTGCTTGAGCCTCATAAAATCCATCTGCAGATGATAATTTTTGAGAAAAGAAAAAGAAAAAGAAAAAAAATGCCATGTGATGTTTCCCAAAGTCTTCATGGCTTTTGGATTTGTTTTAAGGACTTTTTTTGGTGTTGTTGTTAGTTTTTCTTTTACTTTCCTTTTTGTTTTCTTTATAACCTTTGAGTCATTGCAAACACCCAGTGAGCCCTTTGACACCAAGGTAACTAATTTATAGCTGATGTGTGTCAATTTGCAAGCCAGAGTTATCAGAAAGGAGAGAAATTCAATTGAGAAGGTGCTTTCATGATCTGGCTGTAGGGCATTTTCTTTGTTATTGACTTATGGGGAATGTCCAGTCCATTGTGGGTGATGCCATCCCTGGGCTGCTGGTCCAGAAAGCTGACTGAGCAAGCCACAATGAGCAAGCCAGTAAGCAGCACCCCATTCATGACCTCTGCATCAGTTCTGGTCTCCAAGTTCCTACCCTAGCTTCCTTAAATGACAAACTACAGTGTGGAAATGTAAGCTAAATTAACCTTTACATCCCCAACTTTCTTTTTGGTCATGGTGGTTTGTTGTAGGAATAAAAACCCTAACTAAGGCAGACAGGGACACAAACCTTTTTAAGGAAAAAGAAAGAGAGAGAGAGAGAGAGAGAGAGAGAGAGAGAGAGAGAGAGAGAGAGAGAGAGAGAGAGAGGGAAGGAAAGAGAGAGAGAAAGAAAGAAAGAAAGGAAGGAAGGAAGGAAGGAAGGAAGGAAGGAAGAAAGAAAGAAAGAAAGAAAGAAAGAAAGAAAGAAAGGGGAGGAAAAGAGGGAGGGAAGGAGGGAGGAAATACTCCCCTTACAGTTTACAAAGTTCACACAAGGAATTGTAGATATGGGAAATAAAATAACAAGAATACTCAATAAAATTGTCAAAAGGAAGTAAGTGTGAATATAACTACTTATTTTGCTTGATTAACTGCACAAGAGCACACATTTTCCTTCATACAGAAAGTGCTTCCAGGGTTTTAGAAAACCTACAAACCATTTTCAAGAATGGCTACACATTTATTAGGAGTCTAGTTGATATCCTCTTTGCTATTTTGTATTATGGCTATTTTGAGCTTTCAGCCTTAATTTTCATTTTATCATAGTCTTTCACTAATGACTCCTATTGATAAATATCTTATGTCAGACATATATCTTCTTCATGTCATCTACATATTTCATAAATACATTTTATAATCCATTTTGAGAGCTCTTTACAAATTCTAAATGTGACTTTTTTATCAGACATGTGTTTTTAAACTATTTTCTCACAGTAAGTATATTGTATTTTTCATCATCTTAATGAGCTCTTACAGAATCAAATTTTTTAATGAAGTACAATTTGTGTGTTATTTTTCTCTTACATGTCATATTTTTAAGCCATTTCTAAGAATTCATTGTCAAGGCTAGTCTCACTTCTTTCTAGATATTCATATTCTGAGATATTTACAGCTTTATATTTTACATTTTGAACCTAAAATTCATTCTGGATTAAATTTGTATAAAATATAAGGTTTATGATGATTTTATTTATGTTTTGTTGAGAAGCATACAGCTGCTTCAAAAGGACAATTTTCTTCTATTCACTAACTTTCATTTTTGAAAAATTACAGTCATCTACATCTGTGCTCTCTGCTCTTTACTGGTCTTGGTATGTGCCACTCTTCCAATACTGTGCTTTCTTAAACACAGTTACTATGTGTATTTTGAATGATCAATCTGGAGTTATAACCCAGTAGATAGGGTATCTGACAAAAACACACAACACCCCAAGTCTGCTCCCTAGCACCACAGGAAAAAAAAAAAGACAAAACAGGCATAATGGTACATACCTGTAAAACTGGCACATTGGGGGATGGGGTGGAGGAAGGAAGGATGATCTGGAGTTCAAGTCACCTTGACTACACAGTGAGTCCATTATATAACACTTCTTATCTTAAAACATTGACTGAAAGAAATTACTGAGTGGCTATCCCACTTTTGTCTTGTTTTCAAAATCATTTTTGTTATTTCTTGTTCATTTTCTTTCTGTATAAGCATTGGAGTGAAATCAGTTTTCAGTCTCTACTATTTTGAGTTCTTGAAGCCATTTCTGCTTGTCAACTTATTTAAACATCTTTCCTTTCTGTGATCTGCTTTTCATGCCTGTTGCTATAGCATGTATCTCTGACACCAGTCTGGTATGTGTTTTCTTAGATTAATACCCAACTGCTTCACTTCTGTTCAATCGTTATGAATTATATTATAGCTATTATAGAAATTTTCTACTGCATGAAAATGAAATGCAGTTGATATTTGCATGTCTTCAATTTTTCTTCCCTCACAGTTGGAGGAGGTTTGGGGCTTTGATTATCTTTCACACATTCCCAAAAGGACAGCATTTTTTATTTGCCTTGGCATATATTTTTTATTCTTCTCTTACATCAATGCCTAAGACTTCCAGTTGATACGTAATGATGAAATTCGTTTTCTTCTTGACAGAGAATCAGTTCATCTTTAACCACTGTGCCCTTTATTAACTGGTTTTATAGGTATTCTTTGTTAATATGAGGAACTCTTGGTATTTTTAAGTGTTTTTAATCATTAAAGAATATAGGATTTTGTCAATTGTTTACTTAATACATGTATATGATAGTGTAATTCTTGAACACTATCCTACTAATATAGTGGATTACATTTACTTATTGATTTTTAAGTATTGAACCAAGCTTGACTCCCATGATTTAACTTCATGTGGTCAGGATTTACAATTATCCTATATAATACTAAATCCAACTTGCTATTTTTTAAAACAACACAAATTTTATTTATAAGGGTTAGAGTTTTGCAATTGTCTTTCTGTTTGTAATGTCTATTTTGAGTATCAGTGTAATACTAGATTTATAAAATGAATAGAAAATATTCCGTCTTATTTTCTAGAAGGAATTATATACAATTGTTATTTTTTTCATTTTGCACACGTCTCTAATGAAAATATCTGAGCCTAACATTTGTTTATTAAGACACTTTGGATTATGAATCTAATTTTCTGAATAGTTCCAGAGACATTCACAACATTATAATCACTATGTGATCCACATCATTAGAGCTGGCATTAGAGACCAACATTCAGATCATTAGGTGATCAATTACACATTAGAATCAGTGGTTGTTTTTATTTTCTTTGTTTGGGAGACTGATGTATATCATTTCTTGGGCACTAAATTCACATATGTATAGATTTTGCTGTTATTGCTTGTTTTTTAATAATACCTCATCATTCCTTAGGTACTTCAATACCTATAGTATATGGCTTATTTCTGATACTGTCTCCTTTTTCAATTTTATTGAAGTAATATCATATATTTTTCCAAATAGCCATCTCTATTTTATTGTTTTTGTATCTAAAGTTCGCCTCCCTTCCATTAACTCTTGATCTTACTTTAGTTCTTTCTTCTACTTGTTCTGCATCTGTTTTTCTTTTCTTCTTTCTACCTGCTATAGGTGGTATGTTATACTTTTGACTTTGAACTTTATGTTGTGGCTGCTATGTTGGTTTTCTTTTTTTCACCCTCTAAGACAGACTTGCAGAGAACTCATGATAATCCTTCTGCCTCAGTCTCCCAAGTCCTGAGATTAAAAGAATGAGATATTATGGCTTGCCATATTTTAAGCATTCACTACCATAAATTTTTCTTTGGGTATAACTTTATCTGTGTCCAACCAGTTTTCACTTATGCTCATTTTACATGCTCTTAACAGGCTATTTTCTTGTCCTTGAGACATCCCCTTTAACCTTATTTAACCATCTAATAGTAAATGAATGTTCAAATACTACAGCTGGTCTTTGAAGTCTACAACATGGCATTATGGGATATGTATAGATGGAAAGTGGTTGCTCTAGGAAAATCAGCCATACACAATTTTGGCTTTTTATTTTTATTTTTTAGTGTGTGTGTGTGTGTGTGTGTGTGTGTGTGTGTGTGTGTGTGTGTGTGTTAAGAGGTGGTCACCAGAAGTCTGTTTAAGAAAGTTCAACATGCAAGGTAGTTTTATTAGCTTTAGTCTTCATGGTTTACATTTGATCTGTAGGTTGGTATATTTTTCCTACAGTAGCTGCTACTTTGCACTGTTTGACTTGTATCTAGCATTCTAAAGGAAACTGTATTTTACTTCATTAATGACCAGTGATATAATAATTGTGTCATGAATGTCTATAAAACTTTAGAAACCAGAGATTTTGTAAAAAAAAACAATTAAGAAAATAGCTATATAAAATGATTTGCATTAATGGTTTTTCAAACTATCACTCACATACATGTTCAATTTGGCAACTTCTTGCATCTATTATGTCCTTTTGCACAGTTTAGATATTCTGTAGAATAAAGCAGATATTAATTTGGTGGGGCATGAGCTATATTTTAATTTCAATTAAGCTATATAGCAGGCTCTGGTTCCAAACAAATTTGGGAACTTAGATTAATATTTAGAGGGGAATTTTTCAGTAAGGGAAAAGGTTATCAAAATAGTCTCTTAGTAGCAGTTAAGATGAATGTGTTAATAGAAACATGTCTCATTTTCTTGGATGTTAAGAGCTTAGAAGATTATAAATATAAGGAGTTGATTGTATGAGTAAAATATTGGAGAGGCATCAAGTCTGATATATGTATCTCAACAGGATCAATTTATCAACTATACTGTAGTGGGAAGGTCTAAGTTGTGATTGACTGGAGCAGACTCCTCCTGGAGGACAAGGCCCTTGTAGAGTAAACTGAACATGTTTACTCCTAAAAACTGAACCCCATTTGAAAGTCCTATGCATTGATCACATTGATATTCATGTTCTGTTAAGGAGCAATGGAGAATTGCTGCATGGTCCTAATCTTGGAGATGGCATGGATTTTAGAGAGATTATTAGCAGCACCCATAATTATTGCAGTAACACGGGTAAGAAGAAACACATTTAAATGCATAATTTTCTTCTGTAATGTGTTTTGGTGTCATCTTAATATCTACAGCAGAGAAATAGAGTTAAAATTTGTTGACTAATCTTATTTCACAGGTTATTCTGCTAGACAACACCTATGTGTTTCTTCACCAGATCTCTACTGAGATCTGTTTGTGAGATTAGGATTTTCTTCCAAGTCCCATAGCAAGGATTTGAAATCAGGCTCTTGATATTTTACTGCACAGCCACCACAGTACCTAGGGTGCTAGTAGAAGAGTTTCAGACACTCAGGATTCTTGCTGAAAGGAAACTATGTGAGAGATAGATAGCTTTTGCTTTCCTTTATTCAATGCCTTTATTAACTACAATTCAGTCTGTAAAATATAATGGCCATTAACACAATGGGACTGTGCAAACAACGTTTGTATTTCTCTCCCTCTTCTCCATTTGTGTCTTACCAGACCTTCAGTTTAGGCAACAGTGCCTGTGGAGAGCACTGAGGAGCTCAGATCAGTCAGTAAACAATTAAGAAACTGGCCTGATTCATTTCCTGAGCTAATGTGTAACCATGCTACTGATTACCCATTTCCATTGTTTATGGAGAGGTAGTTGGATGAACAGCTCTGCCTGATTTATGAAGTGCTTGCCTTCTATAAATCACAAAGTAGAAACCCAGCATGCTGCTAATCCTAATTGGTTAAGTCCTAAGTAGGGAGTGATTAGAAAGTCTTCAGGTATCTCATGCAAATGAGGGAGATATATAGCTCCTTGGGAGGAAATTCCCTCTCTTCACAATATGCAGTAAAGTCTTTGGTCCATTGCAGCCGCTCCCTCTTGTGTCTTGCTGCTCAACCCCTGTTGATCACCCAGTTGTTGATAAATTAGAGAGAGGGAGGATAATAATGAAAAAATATAAGAATAGGAGAAACAGAATGTTGTTTTCTTGCTTTCTCATTTATTAGTTTCAGGCTGGATTAATGTCTGTTCCCAATAAACCATTCATCATGATGAAGGAGAACTATGTGAGACCCATAGTGTGATTTGATAGAAGGAGGATCACTAAGTCTTGGAGTCCTCTCTGCTTTGACCCAATCTTACTCTGTGCCGGGAGTATAGAATGGCATTCTCATACATCCAGTAACAGCCTTCTGTGTGGGACCACATGATGCTTAATCTGTCTGATTGTTCCACATATACCAGGCTGTCTACACTATTCTGATGAATATTTACCGATTGACAGAAAAGTGCAGTATTAGTTGGCAGAGGAAGAAAGGAATCTAAAGACTGTGAATGGTGTCCTGCTTACTCTCAAGGGAGGGCTTTAAGGAGAGGGGGTGAGAGTGAAAAATATTTAAGGGTGGAATGAGTCTTGAACTCATAGCAGCTGTGGCTGTATGCACAAAACTTGTGTATGATCAAGCCAATTAAAATTCCAGCATGGGTGGGGTGGGAGCTCATGATACTCCAACGCTTGGAAAGGAACTACTGGAGTTGATGGCTGCTGGCGGAGGAAGAGTCAGTTATCTTCATGAGTGTGGCCTCTCTTAGGTTTCCCATTGTTCAGTGGAGAGCCCACATCCATTCACATACAAGCAGTACTGATAGATCTTAGTGGGTTATTTAAAAAAAAAAAAACTGAGTAAATTGGGAGCATGGGGGAATGGAGGGTGGTAGGGATGGAGGGGACAAAGGGAGGGGAGAGGAGAACATGAGGGATCAGGAAGGTCGAGTTGGGGGAAGGACAGAGAGGGAGAGTAAGGTACATGATATCTTGATAGAGGGAGCCATTATGGGGTTATCAAGAAACCTGGCACAAGGGAAATCCCCAGGAATCCACAAGAATGACCCTAGCTAAGACACTAAACAATAGTGGAGAGGGTGCCTGAACTGCCCTTCCCCTGTAATCAGATTGGTAACTACCTTAATTGTCATCATAGAACCTTCATTCGGTAACTGATGGAAGAAGATGCAGAGATTCACAGCTAAGCACTGGGCTGAACTCCTGGAGTTCGGTCATAGAGAGGGAGGAGCGATAGTGTTATGATAAATCTTTCCACCAAAAGCCGCCTGAGCCCCACCGCCACGTGTGCACTTTCCATCAGCCGCCCGCCTGAGTTAGGGTCCAAATGAATACACAGAAACTTCTATTAGGTTCAATGCTGCTTGGCCAATGACTAGGACTTCTCATCTGTTAGCTCAGTCTTAATTATCATAAATCTATATATGTTATAAGACTTATCGGATGCCTTATTGGCGTCCCTCCTTGCCGGTGGATCACATCCTGCCACTGGAGGAGGAAGGGGAAAAAGGGACGCTGTCCCATTTCAGCAGGAAGTAACTTGAAGGATGCTACACCCCCTTTCCCCATTGTTGTCACTTAGGATAGTGTATATACCTAGTTAGCGATAGCTTCCTATTGTTTATGGTTGGGATTGGAAGGAGGTGTTCAGGCTTGGACAGCTCTTTCAGATGACTAAGGTTTAGTTAAAATAGATATTTAGGATGTGACATAAGCAGATATTTTACCTTTATGATTGCTAATTTTGGATACTTTACACTGTTAAGTTTTAATCCTCTTTTAGACTAAAAGGGGAATTGTAGGGGAAGCTGTAGCCACGCCTACTTAGGGGCTGGCTACAGGTATGCCTGACCACGCTTGGGTGTGGTCAGGGTGATGTAGAGTGAGACTTTCAGGGGACTGCGTTTTCTCTTTCGGTTTCACTTTTGTACTTGCAGTACAGACTGCTGCCATGACAGCTGGCTAGGTTGCTCTGTAAATAAGGCTTTTCCCTATTAAATACCCTTATATTTCTACCTGACTCCGTATTGGTAATTTCCCACTATACAATAGTATGAGTAAAGAAGTCAAGACCATGATGGGGAGACCCACAGAAACAGCTGACCTGAGCAAGTGGGACCTCACTGATTCTGGACTGAACCTACATAAGACCTAACTAGGCCCTCTGGGTGTAGGTGACAGTAAGGGTGACTTGGGCAGTTTGTGGGCCACTAGAAGTGGAACCAGTATTTATCCCTAGTGCATGAACTGACTTTTGGGAACCCATTCCCTAGATGGCGGGGGTGGGGGGAGAGCTCAGTCCTGTCTCAAGTGATACGACAGATTTTGTTGATTCCCCATGGGAGGTCTCACCTTCTCTGAGGAGTTGATGGGGGATGGGATGGGAAGAATGTGTGGGGAGCAGGAGGACAAGAGGGAGAGGGAACTGGGATTGGTATGTAAAATAAGATTGTTTTAAAAACAATAAGAAGGGTATGAAGAGTTGGGCACAGTGTAGTAGGAAGTCTAAGAGGAGTTGAATAGATTAGTGAGAGATCCTCAAAGAATAAATTCCAACAAAACTCAGAAAGAGGGATTGGCTACCTTCCTCTTCCATAATGTAACTTTTCTCCTTTTGACTAACTTATCTTTTCCTTCCTCCTACCATTCTCCACTACCCTATGTCTATTTCCCTTCCCCTATGTGCTTTTCCTTCCTCTCCTCCCTCATTCTTCTCTTTACTTGGGGGGAGATGAACTACAGGTGCAGCAGCAGCAGCAGGTCCTCTGAGGTTGATGATGAGCCACCCTGCATGGAGGAGATTGACTACAGTGCAGACAGCTGCTCAGACCCAGACCACAACTTCACTGAGCTGGACCGGCAGATCCAGGAGTGTTCCTTTACCAAGGAGGAGGAAGAGGAAAAAGAGGAAGGGACAGGATGGAGAAGAAGATCTGTCCTCCAGTCCTGAGAATCAGTGTCATCTCTGTTTCCCCAGCCATTAGACTAATGGCCATCATGTGGCTTCTTCACTATTGTATACATAGTGCCTAAGCCATGACAAAATTAGTCTGTGTGGTTTTAGCTATCCTCTTTTTGTTGTTGTTCTAGTTTTATCATGCATCCAATCTGGATAGGTCATAAGATTTTATATACACAGCATGCTATCATTGCACTCAGAATTGGACTTGGGTGGTGTTTTCAGATTTGCCGTGGATCCTTGTAGACTGTTCTCAGCTCTCCACCAGTCCTCAGCCTGAACACAGGAGGAAATAAACAGAGAAAAAATCTTTCTTTCTGGATTATCAGAAAGAATTCTCAGCCCTTAAGTTGCTGCAAATATGAATGCTTCCTCAATACCATAACATCTGAGCTTGCAGCACAAACATGAAGTCTACTAAGATCCTGAAAGACTTGGCTATTCCTCAGGTCCCAGGTAATCAAACATAAAAGCCTGTGAGACCAAGTCACAGCACATTATCATCTTCAATGTTCTATAATAATGTACATTTTACAAAGGTTGGGGAGGCCTGAAGCTGGACTATATTGTCTATGCTAAGCAACACGATCACTAGTCTTCACAGATTTCAAATTTGTACCTCTTGAACTGCTTAAACACATGATGGAGATAGAAGATGTGCTGGGAAATCCATTCATTATAGAATAAGACAGGCAGATGTGGTTCATATCCTGCATCTGGCAGTGGCTTGTTCTGAAAACTTAAGCAAATGGTTAAATCTTCCTAATCTTCAGGGTATTTATTTGTGCCATGGGAATGGGCATATCTATATCACAAAGTTATGGTGAAATGAAATGAGATCATATTTGAATGTGTGCAACTTGGTACCTCCTCCATGCTAACACCACTAGCTCACAGCACATTTCCCACCTAGAACAGAGAGTTCTGTGTAAGTATTTGCACAGGTCTGATCAAATGTTCTCTGGAGTATGGGGTCGCATGATTGTGATGTATTCCTTCCTGTAAGAGATCCGTAAAGGAAGCCACAGAAGTGAAGAGTGGAGGAGTTGGGGAGGCTTAACATGGGGGAAAATGGAAGAAGGTCTTCAGTACACAGAGGAAAATGGCTTTGAGATTGAGCAACAAGATGAACAGGGCTAGTGAAAGAAAACCTAAGAAACCCTGGGGATGCAGATACTAATGGAAAAGAAGATGAATAGTTTAAATGGCATTTACTGTACATATGTCATTCATATTTTGTTAAGATTGGATTTGACTATGAAAGGGAAATTTCTTGGAGCGGGAATTATAGATGCTTGATATCAGAGATCCAGTGTCTGATACTTCTTCAGATTTCTAGCTCTGTGAGTTGTAGCTTCTACTTCTAATCTAGGATTGCTACAAAAGTATCAGCTTTTGCATCTGCATCCCATACATCAGCAAGAACAACAACAGCAAACTAGAAAGTGTGCTCTATCCTTCAAAAGTTTACACATAACATTTTGCTTAATCCCAGCCAGAGAGCACACAGATGACTAAGAGGGAGGCTGAAAATGGACTGTCTGAGATAGTTCCTGACATGTGAAGTTTTAATACAAAAGAAACAGAGAATACTGCATATTTGATGTTAACTGCCAAAGATGCACTTCATAATCTGTTCACAAACTCTAGGTAGTTTTAGAATCATTTAAAAAATATCAGAGAAAGCTACAGGGAAAAATTCTGCTACAGTGTAGAACCAAATGTAGAAGAAAGGCATGCCCATTGCAATTTAGAGAATTCACAACATTGCTAGTCTTTCCCTTTTACAACTATTATACCTCTATTTAAAATTCTTGTTACATCTTAAGAAAACCATCCTTTCAATTAAGAAATGCAGCGTTCTGTCATATGCTTGTAAAGTTTAAGGAAGGGAAAAATGGGGAGACAATTCAAATTCCAGACTCACAGCATCTTTTAACATCTCCTGTGTTCATCTTCCTACCTTCCCATTCTCAAAAAGAAGATCAAATAAATTGCTCCTGGATTTCCATTGACTTGAGGAGTAAAAGACCTAATCCTGTTGAAATATGAACACGATAAAGGGCAAGGGAAAGAGTGGTCTTCATCAGGAATTATCACTCCAGTCTTAATTACTTCAAGGTTTAGTTTCTAGTCATCTAACTCAACTCTGAGTGACCAGGACGAGGTTAGAGTCTGAAGGAAGAACTTAGAAAAAGTCATGGACATGGAATATTCATTGATCTATCTGTGCAAAAGACTGATGTGAAACACCTCTTATATGCCATGTACTCTACTGAGTTCTAAGAATGCAAGTCAAAGGGACTATGTCTTCAAATTCAAAAGTCATTTGAGATATGTGAACAATAAACATTTTATTTTATTATATTGGTATGGACCATGATGCAATTGCACAAAGAATAATATGAAAAATATTGACTCTAATATGGATATTTGTATGGTAAGATTCAATTAAAAGAACTTAATAATTACAGCTGTTATTGAAAAGGTATTCGTGAGTTCTTGGGCAATAAAAAAGATAGACATGTTAAGTATGTGTTTAAAGGTCCTAAGTTGAGGTTAGAATTTGGGATAAATGATCAGCATGATTAATTTAAAGGTTCTATTTGTAGACTGGGAAATTAGGAACCTGTGAAAAGATGAAATTGAGAATGAAGATGATAAACAGACTGGGCAACATTAGGCATGAGTTCATGAAGAGGTTGGGTCTGGTTCTAAATGTGATAAAGGGATGGCCATTTATATCAGATGCATGCCCACCATGTAAGAATCAGTGTCACAGCCCATATATTCATGAATACTTTGTTGGCACCCTCTCCATTTGGGCTGATCATTGTTTAAGGACTACCCCTGAGTGTGATAATATGCTTACAGGGCAGAACACTTGCCGAGAGGTAAAAGGATGAATGTGACTTGAGAATGTGTTGAATATTGGAAACCTAAGAGACATAGAGTTGGAGGGAATTTATTTAAATGACAGGTACAGAAGGTAATTGAAGTTCAGTATTACAGACACCTTACACACACACACACACACACACACTCACACATGTGTGCCCGTCCATACATGTATACATGCACACAAGAATATTCACCCATATGAATACACATACTCATATGCCATACCACAAATTAAAATAAAACTCACTTAAATTGTACCTTTGACTCTGTAAAAATCTTTTTAAATCACCCTAAGCCAAGTTATTATTTCTCTTCTCTGTCCCAATCTACACACAAACATTATATATATCTACATATATGTATATATATATATACATATATATATGTATATATATGTAGATATAGATATGTCTTTTATGATACACTTGCCATTTATACACATATCCCCATGCACTATTGAGCAATGACTCTAAAATACACAGTCCTGCTACAGTCCTACATCTTTTCTTATACATGGAATGCTTCCTTACATGTGTTATTACCCTTCCCAGACTCAGCTTCTAACTGAGATACCCAACATCCTAATGGAATCCCATATGTTTTCTATAAATCCTCTTATTTTCCATCTCAAATCATTATTTGTTTTACAGAAAGGGTACTCATTTTACATAAAGGGCATAAAAATCAGGAACAGAGCCTGCCTCTCAGGCTGGTGGTTGCCATGAGGACTGCTGCTTTTACAGGAAAGTCTAAGAATGGGATGATGGCCTTGTTCTTTGTGCATGATATAAATGTTCAGATAGCACATTGAAGATAAAGAGACAGCATCTCCCTGTCCCCAGCAACTGTATCATCCATGCAAGTCCTACAAACGCCACATTCACTTTGGTGAGAACTGGCTCTGTATGTGTTACCAACCTAGTTCCCTGGCCACTGGCAATCTCATTGATGGTAATTATCATCCTGCAATTCCATCCATTGCCTCCAGTTTCTTCTGAGCTGCCAGAGAAAAGATTCTGAGTCACAAAATACATTTGAAAACAGCCTGATCTCTGAATTATGAGATTGTATTGAGGGCTGCCAGCACATGTAAGGAAACATTACACCCCAAAGGGAGGTGAAATCCTCCTGCCCAGCTTCCATTTGTCAGTCTGGAAAACTTAACTGTGGAATGAATTTCATATTCCGAGAGGAGCCTGTTCCTACTGCCAAGAGCAGAGGCTTCCAGGAATGCCTGACATAAGTCATCCTTGTTAGGGACTCGGCACAGTGACCCACAGGGGTTGATGTGAACATTTGGATCCACATTAGAGTGATGGATTTGCTCTGCTCTGCTGGTACGTCTCACCCAGGGCCCACCAAAGGTTCCAGCCTTGGAAAGACACACAGCCAGTAGCTGGTACTCAGCAGGAAAGCTTTTTGGGCAACAATAATTCATCAGGCCTGGAGCCTGCTGTTGTCTGCCTAACAGATGTCCCCTTTTGTTTGTGTTACAGTGTGACTTTTTTACAGTGGATTCTTGATAACCAAGTGTTGTTCAGAAAAATTGTGCATGGTAAAGGGGGATATTGAGATGAAATGTATTTCAGTACCTAACTGTATACTGTTATATATAACTTTGAAAGCTATTTACCCAACGCAATGAACATGGCATTAAAGTTGAATTCCCTATATCACAGGGGAAAAAGAGAAGGAAGGAGGGAGGAAAGAGAAAGGGGTGATTTGGAGACACACCTAGAGATTTGCAGATAGACACCTTGGATTGAAAACATGTCTCCTTGCAGAAAATTTGAGTCAGGTGAAGAATAGAAGAAAGGGTATGTGATAGGTAGGGTTTTAGTTGGGGGGTGGTAGGGGACGAAGGGAGGGTGAAGGGAACTGGGATTGTCATGTAAATGAATCTTGTTTCTAATTCAAATAAAAAATGATAAAAAAAACACCTCTCCTTGATAATCAATACTTAACGTAAGCCAGTCTCTGAGTGTGTATATCTTTTGGACCTGCTTGGTCACAAAGCAAAATGGCTTCTGTCCTTGGAAGAGAGCACACATTGAATAAACTGACCCCACTTGAGTTTCATAGCAAGTGACTGAGGAAAACCTACTATTTGAGATCAGAAGAACCTTTTATGGTCTCTGGGGTTCTTGGTGGGTTAAAATGACTTCATGGTAGCAAACAAGGATTAAGACTACCCTTGCAAAGTACTAAACTCAAAGCATGTGTTTTTGGAAGAATTTGATTGAGGTACTGAATGTGACCTTGGTCTCTTGGAGTAAGATAACACATGGCAGTAAGTTCAGTTCTGAGTCAGGTGTGGAGTGAAGAAGCAAAGCCCAATAGTTCTGTGTCCAAGTCCAGGGTATGGAAGTTAAAGGCATGAGCTTTCTTGGATAGAATACCAAGGCTTCACCTGAACTTCTAACTTTAGAGGGCGGAGGCTTTATTTTGGAAGTACATGGAGGAAGAGCCCCCTGTTGTGCTCAGGCCCTGCTCTTTGTCACTTCCAACTTGTAGAAATGTAGCCAAAGGGACCTCCATTTTCCAACAGAAGTCTCTCCTTATAGGGGAAATCTTAATAAGGAAGGTGAAACTTGCTCAAGAGAAGGCAAGAGTTCTCCACTTAGGGAGAACTCCACATCCCCAGAGGAGGTGAAGATAAGTGGGACCACAAGGATGAGTGAATATTGCTGCTATCTATTTGTGGCCAGCTAAAACCATGTGTGTATTACCTTGTCTTATCCTCACAGCCCTCTCCTGGTGGTCATGTTCTAGGTGACTATGCCGGGGAACAAATAAGGCAAGACCCTGTGTAATATTATTCAGGAAGTGAGAAATGGGTTCATACTTTGAGGGTGACTCCTCAAAGATCCCGAAAATCTACCAAGGTCTGAAAATAGCTTCCTTGCTTCAAGAAAGTGTTTTTCAAGATCTGATGAAAATATGAACAATGTGTACCAGGCATCTTTGTGAAACATCTCAAGTTCAAATTCACCAATTCCATGTCTGGCTACTTACTATCTTCCCTCACTTAAATCTCTATCTCCATGTTCTTAAATAATCATGATCCTACTAATGGGAACTTCTATCTCCCTGTGTCTGATGCATGGCCCAGGTTCAGAGCAAACCCTTTGCTCTCTGGCAAATGGGTGGAGTGGGGTGTTTGGTTGAGTTTCAACCCAGCTTTCCTGTAGGGCCACTTTGTGTTCTCCTTGTGCCATTTCTAACATGGACTTATGTAACTATTTCCTCCTTTCTGTTATCTCCTTTGCCCTCATCTCCTTTCTAGTGCTGGTATCTGGACAACCAGGTTGTATTTAGAATGAGAAGTACCTTCTGTTTCCATTAGTGATCACCTGTGATCCTGTGCAAAGGGAATCTAGCATTGGGATCCTTACAGATCCAGCAGGTTTGTAAGTTTCTGGGTTCCCTCTGTGAACACCAGCCCCATGTGCTTAAATATTGTCTCCTCCAGGAAGTCTCCCATGGCTTCTAAATTTCCACAATGTCTTGAAGGAATCTACACAATGATGTTGTGAACTCTCCCTCCTCACAGCAGACAAATGTCTTGGAAATAAAATGATTTGTTCACCAACTCCAATTTTTGTACCTAGCACCAGTGCCTGAGATGTCATGATGGGCTTATTTTAAATATGTATTGAAGGATGGAGATCTTAATTTCCATTGCAAAAGCATCTTGAGAATGACTTCCTATTCTTTGCCTTAGTAACCTATTAAACACGGATAGGCAAACTGTAGGAAAGCAAGGCACACAAGTGTCCAGCACTTGGAGCAGTAAGGAAGCATCCAGAAAGGGGAAAAATTAAAAATCCCCCATCCTAGCCTCTCATTTCCAGAAGCAAGCTTTTCTCTTTTCTCTCGATGGCCTGTAGAGGTCAGAAAAGGGCCTTGTTTTCCAGTCACTGACTGTCCTCTGTCCCCATTAGAATTCGCCTGGGTATGTATAATTAAGTCAGCCTAGGCTCTGCACATAGGAACGGAAACGCACTGACTTTAATAAAACAGAGTGTAAAACAAGTTTAGATTGACTCCAGCCTTGTTTATTCTTGCATACTTGTAATACTGGTTGGTATATTCCCAGTCAAAGAGACCATTGTCCTGAGAAATGAAGCATGTCCCTTCATTACTACTGCAGCCAGTCCTAACAGGCAAGCCACACAAGCTCGGAGTGGTGCTCCTGAGTCATTGGAAATAAAAATAACAAACAAAATTCTGTTTCTTAAGGGGGGAAGGCAATAACAAAGCGAAGAGAATGTGGGCATGATGCACAGCACTCCCTCTGATATTCTTGTCATTTTGTTCAATTTTGTTTTTCATGAACACAAGTACATTTGGAGTTCAGGAA
This sequence comes from Cricetulus griseus, assembly GCF_003668045.3. Lineage (NCBI taxonomy): Eukaryota > Metazoa > Chordata > Mammalia > Rodentia > Cricetidae > Cricetulus > Cricetulus griseus. The sequence continues at coordinate 120,371,461 of NC_048596.1, read as the reverse complement.
TACATACATACATACATACATACATACATATTCAAAATGGAGCAGGCATTGTGGTGAAATTGAGAAAGTAAAGGGAATCTTCTTTGGGGGAATTCAAGAAGCCAAGATGTCATTACACAGCTTGTTTCCTGAGTTCACAAAGAACATTTCACCGGGACTTCCAGAAAGCAAGGTTTAGCATAATGTTGGCATGCGACTTCGTGGATGAACTTTCATTTCTCTGGATCTCAGTTTCCCCTTTGAGAACTGTGGACCTGGATCAGCTGAAACCTAAGGTCACTTACATTTCTACCTTCAACAAGCACAGCATTGGATGCCCTACAGAGACTGCCACACAGAGGCTGCAGGCTGGCTGGCCTAGGGAGGAGGCAGTGGCAGCATGAGGCAGCTCACACTGGGGCTCTGTCTGGAGAGGATGGATACTGGAGCTGGACAATGATCCTTTCAGAACTGAGAGTGATGCCCTTGAAACCCTGCCAATGCCCAGCAGAATAAGAGCTTCCGAAATCAGGGCTAAAAATAAATAATGAAACCAAGTGACAACATAAACAGGAAAACTGGAAGAATAGATCAGGGAATTGAGTCAGCAAACTTGTGAGGAGGATATAGAAGAGTCAAATTCATTTTCATCTGCATCTATTGGCCTTTTAGGTGGCTAGACTCTTAGAATTCAAAGTGCTGTTGATGATGTGTTTGATGCCACCCTGGGGGAGGAGGCAGAGGGCGGAGCAGAGGCATGGCTGCTCTCTCTGGTCCACTTCCTTTCTATGGCACAGTTGGCCCCTTCCTTCTCGCTGTCTCTTTGTTGGTTGTTCAAAGAGAGAGCTCTTACACAGTCCTTCTCCTGTCTCTGGCCTCCTCCTGGGTCCAGGCCAGCTGCCCTCGTTGACCTTGTCTCTCAGCATTTGGGGCCCAGCTTCCTCTTTGCCTTTCTGTAGCACACACGGGATTTCAATCAAAACGACTTTCAGATCTGATTGTTTGGGGCAGGATGTGTGCAAGAGGGTTAGGGAAAGAGAGCTCATAGCTATTGGGTCCATTTAATGTTCCAGCCACTCTGCACTTTCATGTGGCATGCAAAGAGACAGCCGACACTTAACAACTGCAGGGGAAACTGGACCAATTCTCTTTACAAGCTCTGATAAGTTCTTTCAGTCTCTGTTTCCAGAGGTGCAGATTCAGATCTGATGGAGATTCCCCTTCCCCAGAATGTTGCATAAATTTAGGTATATGCAAATATGAGCATGATTGGACAGAAGAGTGAATCACTCGCTGTCCTGCTATGCATTACATAATATAACAGCATTAGGTATTTGGAGTTGTGCATTGTGCACTAGCAGAAAAGGGAAGATGAAAGGAAAGGGACCCTCTCAATATGGCTGGGGGATCAGGAGACTTCAAGAAATCCTGAGCCATGAAAATGCAATGTCTAATATTATTTGAGAAGGGCTCACTTCATTCCATATCCAGGCCTTGAACTTGCCAGTCAAATTCTACTAGTTCTAAACAGCTCAGACCTAAAGATGTCTTGAGTACATGATATATGAGATGGCTCATTTTGGATGAAAAGAGGGGAGACCTCCAAGGAAACCCAAGCAGATGCAGGAAGTGTGGAAACTTTGCTTCTAAGACGTTAGACTTCAATTTTATAACACTTTTAGAAAAATAATAAATAATAACAATAAAACATTGCAAGAAATTCTTTCCATTGGCCCATTTTTGGATGAAGTCTTATCACTCTCAGAGCCCAGGGAGGGAGGTTGCTATTGTTATGCTATCTATAGATGATGAAACAATGATACTACTCAACAGTTCATGTTGAGTGACTGTTAGAGGGACCAATTTAGAAACTGTAGTGAGTATGCTTATGATCCCCATTTCCCACATGTCAATAATATTGTAAAGAATGGTCCTTAGGAGTCAAGGAGGCCTGTTTTTCTATGTAATTTTTTTCTCAGAGGCAAATTTGCTTTCATACTTTCTTCTTCAAATTCACTTAGAAATGGATCTTATTTTCAAACTTTGTCAACATCTATCATTTCCCACACGTACCTATCAATCTTGAATTTCTCACCCTTATATTCTATATTTTAAGAGGAAAAGGCCCAGCGACCTTTTCATGAAATTCTCCAATGAGCTGATCATGGTAGAAGGTGATGCAGGTTAGGAATGTGAGAAACACATTGCATGTTTTCCCTAGACAAATGTTCAGTGCAACATTTTAAAAGATGAACATTAATTTCAAACAGCGGTTAAGTAAATATCATAGAAGGATACAGTCCTAACCACCTGTGGATTGAAATAAACAACCTGTGCCTTAGAGTGCCTGCTGTGGATTAGCCAATGATTTCCCTAGGTTTCTACTGATAATGCCTGTGGGTACTCTGAATCATATCACCTGCTCATCTTTTGGTGAGACTTCCTTTGGAGTTCTATTTCAGGCAGTACTGATGGAGGGCGGGTGCAAGCCCATTTCCCCCTATGCTCAGATCTGTTTCGCAACATAGAGCATCAACTCATTTCAAATGACTTCCAATTTACTTTGCAAGGACAAAATTTCTTAGTTCTAATTCTTAAACAATGTCAGACCCTCGGCTTTGCTTAATGTCTATTTACTAGTGCTTATGAGGGCCAGCTACTTTAACAAGCCCACCCCACTCAGCAAAGAACAATTTGAGAAGCAAGATTCCAGTCACCTTTCTCCCTGCTCTGTTGCAATGGGTTTCCATGAATGTTGGTACACACCAATGATGGTCTAGACAGGCAATTTGTCTGGGCCACATTTCTCTCTTTTTTTTTTTCCTGAATATTCTGGCTGGATTGTTAACTGCTTTTGTTAGTCTCTCTTCTGAAGCAGCAATAAGATTACAGAACCAGGACTGACAAGACTCAAAAGACAGGTTGAAGCCAACACTCAAATCCTTAAGGATTATCTGTCTAGTTGAGGTTCTCTGTCTCCTCTCATTTCTCTGTCTGTCTGTCTGCACCCTCAGATTTTCCTTCATTCCACCATCCTGGATGCTAGCCTTCTGAAATAGTATGAAAATTTAAACACAAGTTGCCTTCGTCATGAAGTTTTATCACAGCAATAAAATAGCAACTAGGACACTATGACACAAAGGAAGGAGATTATATGAAAGCAAAGCTCATTGCTGTTTATGATTATAATTTTACTTACCATAAATAGTAGTATTAGAAGATATTAGAGGATATTTTCTGTTAGACAAAACCTGTCTAAGAATTGAACTCTATGGTCTTCATCTCACTGGGTCTTGACAATCCTGTGAGGTGAATATTGTTATTATCCCCACTGTCCTGCACATTACATCTGAGGAAGCTGAGGCACAGAGTTTTGGTGCAATATACACAGATAGTATATTTTAAGTTAGGCTATGAACCTAGGTTTGTATTAGATGTCTTAAATAAGACTCCATGGATCTATCCAAACTTGTATTTACCGCCCATTCATGCTGGGAGGTGGGCATTGCCAGGAGTTCTCAAGGATCAGGACAGATGCAGATAGAAATTTGTGGTACCTGCATAATTCAGATTCCCTGCAGCTGGTGTTTAATCTGAAGCCACATGTGATGTGTTTACATTGCCATCTGGTTCTCAAAGTTTTAACTAGTTGTCCAAGATGCACACATTCTCTCATCTAACACTTTCCTACTTAGTTTTGGAGACAGGGTCTCTCAGTGAAACAAGAGCTCAGGGACAGGCTAGACTGGCTGGCCAGAGAGCCCCCAGGATCCTGCTGGCTCTGCTTGCCAATGCTGGGATTGCAACAGGTGTGTACCAGTACACCCAGCTGCTATGTATTCTGAGGAATGAACTCAAGTTCTCCAGGTTGATTAGAAAGCACTGTATTTCCTGTGTACCCAGGCCAAGAATGCAGATTCTCTTAGATTGTCCTCCACATATGTACCCCCTAGAAGGAATGATGCTAAAGTTTGAAAGAACAATGCAAAGTCTTTAAAACTATTTACTTTATTTTTAGTTTTTGAATGTGTATGTGATATGTACAGGTGTTTTCAAAAGCAGAACAGGATGTGGATCTCCAAAAGATGGAATTGCAGGCTGTTGTGAGCACTTGATGTAGGTTCTGGGAATTCTTTTGGAAGAATAGCAAATGCTCTAAACCCACTGATCCATCTCTTCAATCCACAAAGTGCTAGACAAGTTCTCAATGATAAACTTACAATAAATGGGTAGATGTTCTACATGGATTTACGTAACAACATGTTATGCTCAGTAACTGAGTAAATTGGGTTAATTTTATTATCTTCTAATCTATTTGTGTGATCACATTATATTAACTTAGGAAACTCAAAGACCTACATATTTGAATTAGAAACTAGGAATCAATGCACTAATAAATATGAGACTGTATTTATTCTAACAATAGTATCTGGTAGTGCCTTACTTTTTCAAAACTGTAAGAAGGTCACAATGAAAATCATGGCAGAAAACACAGTGATGTGACCAAAATATAACAAAAAAAGCAACCTTCAGAAATCTGAAATCAAGAAAACAGAAGGCATAGAGCTGTCAATGCTGAGTAATTATGGTTATAAATTTAAGTGCCATGAAAAATACCACCAAGCCATATCAAGATGATCAAGCAAAGGAATGGGAAACTTTTTCATTCATTATCTAAAATTAAATAAAAAGTTTTCATAATGAAACAATCTAGGCAGAAAAAGAGGAAAAAAGAGAAAGACCCCTGGGGACCATTGAAAAAGATTAAAATGCAAACAGTGAAGTTCAGAATAAACAACTGAGACACAAGGCCTGGGAGAGATAAATAGGAGTGATATGAGCCATTTGAAGATGAGAACTGCCACGGACAGCCTTAGTGTCCAAGGGGAGCCTTTTCACTCTGACTAGGAAAGTACAGACATGAAAGACACAGCAAATGCAGAGGGTTGTCACCCAGAGCAACTTCACAAGGAGCTATACATACAGCCAAGAGGGTGGAGGCTGGAGCAGACCAGGAAGGTGACACTATCCTAAATAGTATCCCTCATCCTTTATTTTCCTCTTACACTAGATAACTTTGAAAGTGTAATGAAAGTATAAGTAGAAAGGGTAACTAGATCTGTTGAATTATGTGAGCTTAGGACAGATTAAAGTGAATTGGCAAGATGGTCTCCTTCAGTTGTCTGCATGATGCATTAACTTGACATTCAAAGATCTCTATACTGTAGCCTGCTCTGACTGCCTTTCTGCGCTTATCTGCAAATGCTCAAGGCCCAGGTGCAAGATTACCATCCAAATGGGCCTCTCTTCCATTTCCTGTCTCTCTTCTGGCAGGGTCTCACCTCCTCACCTTTTTTGGCTATTTCTCCTCTTCAAAAACCAGTTCAAATCTTAAATTGCCCTCTAATCAGAATGCAATTTGTAAATCCTCGATATTCTTCCATCTATGACCTCTTACAGCATTTATTATGCAATTAATTATGTCCTTTCATGCTCCATTAATTGGCCATTTATCTCTTTCTCTGTGGTCTGATATTTCACATGTGTCTGTCATACATTGGTAAGCAGACTGTTTAGCATTGAAAAGAAGACCATGACATTTTATAGTATTGCTCACCATTGTGAAACTTCTTAATTTTATTTTGCTTATTGAATTATTATTACCTTACCATATGATCACTCTAAAATTTCATGTCAAATATTATTTTCCACATTTTAGTAATGAGATGAAGAGAATGTAAAGATCTTAAAAGCTAACCCTAAATTACAGCTGATAAGTTGCACAATAAATATTTGAAGTTATGTGAATCAGGTAAAATATTTTCTACCTTTCCTATGACTACACCTTTCCGTATCATCTCTGTAGAAGGCAAACCAAGATATACCATAATAGAAGAAGTCATTATAGGTTTAAAGAGAAATCCAGCACTAGGGAAATGTCCAGAGATCTACAAGGATGACCCCAACTAACAATCTAAGCAATAGTGGAGAGGCTACCTTAAATGCCCTTCTCCAATAATGAGATTGATGACTACCTTATATGCCATCCTAGAACCTTCATCTAGTAGCTGATAGAAGCAGAGGCAGACACCCACAGCCAAACACTGAGCTGAACCCTGGAATCCAGTTGTAGAGAGGGAGGAGTGATGATCAAAGGGGTCAAGACCAGGCTGGAGAGACCCACAGAAAGAGCTGACCTGAACAAGGTGGAGCTCATGGACCCCAGACTGATAGCTGGGAATCAGCATAGGACTGTTTCAAATCCCCTAAACATGGATGCCAGTTTGGAGGTCTGGGTAATCTATGGGGCCTCTGGCAGTGACTTAGTATTTATCCCTAATACAGGAATGGACTTCAGGAGCCCAGTCCACATAGAGGGATACTCTCTCAGCCTAGACACATGGAGGAGGGCCTAGGCCCTGCTCTAAATGATATGACAGATTTTTAAAGATTCCCCCATGGAAGGCCTTACCTTCCCTGAGAAGCAGAAAAGGTATGGGATAGGGGGATGGTGGGGGACCGGGGAGGAAGGGAGGGAGAGGGAACTGGGATTGACATATAAAACAAGCTTGTTTCTAATTTAAATAAAAACTCAGAACAAAAAAGAAAAAAGAAGGTAAACAAAAATAAAAGATACAACTTATACAAACACAAAAGAGATTCTCCATAATAGTATCAATTATCTTTATTTCTTTTGCATATACATTTTATGGCAGTATTTCCAAAATAAATTAAATGTGTAGGTGGATTTTCTAGTTTCACTTGCTCATATAACCACCTGCTAACACACACACACACACACACACACACACACACACACACACACACACACACACACAGGTGCACATACATGAAATACACAGGTGCACATACATGAATATAAACACACACAGAAAAACAAACATTTTCACCATGACAGAATAGCTGGTAAGTACTACTGCTCATGGTTCTGCCTGAAAGGATGCTGCTGTGTCAAAAGCACAATGAATGATCTTCATTGCCAAGGACATGGAGAACCTTTAGTCTCATTCAAGGAGAAAAGTGTGTGATTGTGACAGGATGTTTCAAAGCTCAATTTTATTGCAAGCATGCCCAGAGCTTATTGATTAGGTTTATGGTAAGCATTTTACTTTGAAGTGGGTCCCTGTTAGTAGAAATATTAGCTCTGAAGGGACTCTTTTGTTAAAAAGCTCTGTGTCCATTCTTATATTAATTATGGTCCTGGGAAGTATAATGAATGGAAAGGGTGCTCAGCAGGCATGTTATTTGTTCAGGTCCCCAGCGCATTCTCTATTCAGAAGAGAGAAGCATGACAGCATTGAAACTTATTAAAGAGTGAGAAGCCTGGCAAGTGGAGTGAGAACTGTGGAGGGGACAGCAGTTTCAGACTGTTCATGGGTTACCTGGATAACTACACTCCTTAGCACCATATATGCATTGTGATCTGTTGCATAGTGGGAATCACAGAATTTCCCTGTGTTGTGACATCTCAAGCCTCAGAACCTTCTCATTTATGACAATTAGTTGAATGGCTTGTTAAAACAAGGATGAACCCACTCTTGGAGAGTAATCCACAACCTGTGACAAAGTGTAATAAGATCCATTTCTATCAAGTTCCCACGTAATATTAATGATGCTGGCCCAGGATCTCCCCTTTGAGAACTATTGCCCTATCTGGAATGATGTGATACAATAATGAGAATCTGATTCCCTCAAGAACTGTTTTATAACACCACTGCATAGACAGCTCTTCCTAACACCAATCCTAAGTATTTGTTTCTACTTCTATTTTACTGTTCTCCCTTCTACCTCAGAGAATGTAGAGAATTTCTCTGTATTATACAACATTTGTGATCTATTATACTAGGAGCTTTTGTTGGCTAAGTAGCTGTCCACTAAATTAATGCTAACATGCTTTCCATCACATTTGGACCTCTTACTTTTTTCTAAACAAGGAAGTTGGTCACATCATTATTTTTTTGCACTGTGATAGCATGAAACTGAATCTTGTGGATCTAACTCCTGACAAAAATACAGTCTGGAAGATATACCGTAAGATTCATATGGTGAGCCCAGGGTTGGTGGCACACGCCTTTAAACCCAGTACCTGGGAGGCAGAGTCAGGTGGATCTCTGTGAATTCCAAGCCAGCCTGGTCTACAGAGTGAGTGCCATGATAGGTTCCAAAGCTACACAGAGAAACCCTGTCTCAAAAAAGAGAGAGATTCATGAGGTGGGTAGTTGTGGAAGCATTAACAGGACTACTGTGTTCTAATTTAATTTTCTTTGTTGAGAATTGGAAAATTTGAAGAACTACTGTATAAGTATAGCACCAACAATAAAAGTAAAGGTGACGGATTGCCATCTCATTAAAGCAGGAGTATGAAGGTCTGTATGCAGCAAGGCAACTCCCCTTATTTTATTCTTTCTTCAGACAGTGTGTGTGTGTGTGTGTGTGTGTGTGTGTGTGTGTGTGTGTGTGTGTGCTTGTGTGTGTTTGTGTGTTATACTGACTGACTAACATGAGAGAGAGGGAGAAAGAGAGAGAGAGAGTGAGAAAGAGAGAGAGAATCTTGTATACATCAGTGGGAAATGATTTACAAATAAGAAGGGAAGTTATTTTAGACTATGAACCAGGAAGAAGGCTGTAATAAATACAGAATCCATAATACCACTTAGTATTAATAAACACTGCAGAAGCATCCCCATATGCTAGTGTACTAGACATGTCACTAAGGTGTCTTTTTTGCCTATCATATACCTATGGAACAATGGTTTCACAAAACCACTGGGGGAAGGTCAAACATAGGTCATAATTTTATAATTCTATGAAAATATGATCTTATAATGTTATTGTCAATTTTAAATCATGGGAAAGTAAATGCTTCCAGGGCAGTTAATCACAGTTGTGTGTGTGTGTGTGAGAGAGAGAGAGGGGGGGGAGGGAGAGGGAAGGGAGGAGAGATGAGGAGGAGGATGGATGAGGACACAGGTAAGCTGGCAGGCAGATCCCTCCTATTCATTAGTTCAGTATGTACAGATTTCCCAGATTGGAAATGCTAGAGAAAATGTACAGACATTTTTGTCATGATTTCTTAATTATAGTGCAGCAACTAGTTAATTAGTGTTTGTATAGGTACTGAGATAAAATAAGCAAGCTAGAGATGATTTAAAGTACAGAGGACAGTGTATATGGATTGCATGAAAGCATAAGAAACTTTAACATTCATGGCTTTTGATACATAAGAGGTATTCCTAGAATCATCTGCTATAACTATCAAGTGATATCTGTCTGTTTGCTTATTCATTCACATATTTGTATATGTATATATTTATATGTTATCCCTTTAACTGTATATATTTTGCTCTATATAATTATGTATCAATCAATAAATATAGAGCTATGAAGCCAAACAAGAACAAACTGGTGCAATGAGATCCATGTAGGAGCCATTTAAACAAAGAATATCAAGACAGTGATTTGTTTAGATCAGGGAAAGATTTTGAGAATTCAGAAGGCAATTGATCCCATGAATGATTCAATGCAAATAGAAACCCTAAGAATGCTGAGTCCCTGTGTTAGCAGAATCTATGTTGAGGAGAAAAAAGAGTCAGTACCTGAGGAGAACATGAGTCATAGAGGAGCTGAGGCAGACAGAGTCACAACAGAGCACAGCCTTGCATGGGAAGGCTGGAGAGAGCATGTATCTTGACACACCTTGCTTGCAAGAGTTTCTGGTCCTGTCTGATAATTGTCTTTTGACTTAGAGACCCCAAACTTCTTGTTTGGGATTGGTGAGCTAAGAGTGGCATGGTTATTGGATGGAGACAACATGACCACAGCAAATCTTAGAAGGAAAAGTATTTAATTGGAGTGGCTTGTATTTTCAGAGGTTTAGTCCATTATCATCATGGCAGGAAGTATGACAACATGCAGCCAGATGTGGTACTAGAAAGGTTGCTAACAGTTTCTACATCTTGCAGGCAACAGGAAGTGAACTGAGACACTGGGAGGTAGCTTGAACATATATGAAACATTAAAGTCCACTCCCACAGCCGCACATTTCCTCTAACAAGACCACACCTGCTCCAACAAGGTCACGGATCTTAAATAGCGCCACTCCCTTCAGGGGCATTTTCTTCCAAACCACCACAGGGAGGCTTGCTTCCCCCCAACTTATTCTTCAAAGTACTACAGTGCCACGGACCGCCTCTCGTGGAGACCATCGACCGAGGGAGAACAAGGGAGAAGGCTCAAGGAGAAATCAGGAATCGGCGAGGAAATGACAGACAGACATATTCAATGTAGTTGAATATGCTGCTGTAACTTTACTTCATCTCAAGCAGTGCTTATGTACTATTACAATCAGGGAACTTGGCAAGGGGCATCAGGGAACTTGGCAAGGGGGCTATATCACCAGATCATACAACAGAAAGAAAAAGAACAGCATAATTGTTTATAGATGATCTATTCTAAGCATCAGATTGTGGTCATTGCCCAAGGACATGATCTAAGAGTTCTCCAAAATCTGTCTCATACCATCAACCACGTCTCTACCCATTTCCTGATTTTCTGGCCCTAGATATCTTTAGGTCCCAGGGTCTAATTCTCCTGTAAAACAAGCCTCATAAAATTCTTCTACATCATGAAATCTATCAAATCCTTTCTATAAAGTCATCCAGTATTTTAATGTTTGCTTTATGTTTTCTAATACTTCTTTTCTTTCTTCTTTATCCAATATACACCAGGGCTTTCTAGATCTAGCTAATCTTTCCCAGGAAAGGCAAGTCTTTCCAAAGCTGTCTTTTTTCCTCATGATTCACCCATCTATTCCCTAAACTGGCCACTTCAGCAAAGGCTTTGATAAACGGTGGGGCAGAGTTTACAATGTCCTCAGATGTTCCTTTAACATCAGCGCAGTTTGCTGGCAAGATACAAGAAATACACAGAACAAAAAGACAAGGAAGAAGAGGCTGCAGTAGCACCAATGACAGCAGTTTCGAGTTGACTCATCCGGGCATCATGATCACAGCTGATTGCCAGGGAACCGCCTGGGGCTCATCTCCAGGGAGCACAGACCCCAACCCAGCGGCCTTAGCCCACCTTAGTGGCATCTTCTGCTACACCGGCGTGACCGCCGTGGGCGTAGCACTACAGAGCCTTTACAAAAGTGAAAGAGTATGAATCTTAGCAATGAGCATGCTCTCTTCCTTTTCTTACTTCCTTTGCCCACATGAACCATGCATACTGTGTGTATGTTTGTGCAATTTAAATCTCTCATTTAACTTCTTACACCTTGACTCCTTCCTCGCCCCAGTCTAACTCCTGTAGTCATGGTCTTTGCTATCATATTTAAATGAATAAAAACAAATACTTCTTATTAAATGGATAAAACTAGCAAAGTTTATCCTCATATTTCATCTATTTTCTTCAAGAAGAAGTTGCTCTGCATTGATTTAAGATGTACTGATTTATGGTTTTTCTACAGTTTATTCCAGTGTTGGTCACCTCCTCCCCAAGCCCTACATTGACTCATGCTGGTTTATATTAATTTCATTGGGCATATCAGGTCTTGAAATTCTCTTAAGAAGAGAAAAGTTGACTTGACATGAAAAACAGTAGCAATCAAACCAGCTCAGTATTTTTCAGTGGAGTAACACCATAGGTTAAGGCACTTTTTCACAGCCTGTCCTTTCAGTTGGATTTTTAAAATTCATCAAAATTATTGTCAAGGAACTGCTTTACACTACATACCCTACACCTCCATTAAATTCTCAAAAATCTCTAGATGTGTATTAATCTGGTGATGAATTGCATTCTCTAAATGCCCAATTCAAAGTTAGATGTTTCTTACCATTTTTCATTACCTTAACCTGCTCAGCCTGTGAGAAGCAAGTAAGGGAGAAACACAGCTGGCACTCAGGAAAGGGACGAGCACTTTGGGCTGAGGGTATAGCTCAGTTGGCAGAGTACTTGCCTGGGATGTATCAAGCTTAGTGCTGCGTAAACTGGGAATAATGGTACATGCCATTAATCCCAGTGCTCAGAAGTTAGAGGCAGAAAGCTCAAAAGTTCAAGGTAAACTTTAGCAAAATAGTGACTTGGCGGCCAACCTGGACAATATGAGACCCTCGAAAACATACACACACACACACACACACACACACACACACACACACACACATTGAGAAAATGAAAATAGCATTAGGTTAGACATGAGATTCCTTTCAAATAAACAGTTGAATGCTGTAGGGTTTCCAAAATATCAACACTTCTTGATATTACTGATGAGCTTGGATTTCTTGGGATAGGAGTACATCTGGGATTTTCTAAAATATTTCAGCTTTGAGTATAGCTGGCAAATTCCCAATAATAGCCATCTTTATGGTCATTGGCATTCATTTCTGGCCTCCCTCAGAATTGCTATATATCATATTCACAGATAAACAGGGCATGCTCCTTGGACCGCGTAAACTAGAAGGCACCTGTCTCTGGAGATTGCATACCTGCCTTTTTTTCTTTTCAATTGTCTAACCACCCTCTAGGCGACTAATGCAGAGGCAAAGGCATTTGTTATGTGACTCTCCTGAAGCTCTGCAGTCCGTGCCCTGCCCTGCCCTTGCCATTTCTCTTTTCTCCCATGCCTGCCTACCCACAAAGTCCACAAATCTGGCAATTTGTTGTGCCCTGAGTGCCTACAGTAAAAGCACAAATAAATTTCAAGTAAAAATATAGTCAAGAGCTGACCCTCACACCCTGGTGTGTAGAATAGAGCAAATGGCCCTAAAAAAGGAGATTGGAGACCATGGTTCTTGTTTCAGTTTGAATCCTGGTACTAGTTGTAGACAGGTCACCTATCTCTGAAAGAACTCTAGAGTGAAAATCAAGTCCAGTTCTGCTTTATACTCAGTGCAACTATGAGCAGAGTGAGGGATATGTCAATCTATTTACCACTATTATATAAACCAAGGTTTAGCCTGAGAATCAATTACTGGAAGAGGTCTAGCAACAACCAACAAAGAAGAGACCCATGCTGCTAGGGACATTGTTTTGAGTGACAGGGGTGGAATGAGGTGGGGGGTTATACAGGATGAGACCTCTGAGATGCTTAATCAGAAGTAATCTGTTTAGTTTGATCTCTGAGCTTAGTGAATGGATCTCTGCTTGCAAAAACACATAACTCCCTTTAAACAAATAAAAAATAATTTTCCCCAGTGATTAGAAATATAAAACAAACAAGCAAAGTGCAAAACAAAACAGAACCCCAAAACAACATCACACATTTGTTGCTATGTGCTAGCTGTCCCTTCCAGAATTCATGGATCAATGACACAAAATGATTACGAGCAAAATACTCAGGATGACACAGTAATAATTTCCATAGACCGTCACATAAAAATGTTAATTTTCTTCATTGAAAAATATTAAATCTTAAATGATAACTCGTCTATTTTTTGTTACCATTCCATTCACATCCCACATTCTAACAAGACAGTTTTTGTTTGATTGTCCTGAAATTTCCAAGTGTGAATATGTGGTTGTAGGGGGATGGGATAGAAACACATTGAATTCTATTGGGAAACACTTTCCTGGAGTTATTTGCTTCTCATAACAAGCCAGTATCATCATTTATAACCATAACCCTGAAGGCATCATGGTTGCCTAAATATATAAACAAAATGAAATGTACAATTTGCAGGATCTTTAGTTGAAGACTTTAAAAAGCTGGAATGATTTAGGGGAAGAAAGGCAGTAGACATAAAAAAGCAATGCCATCTAGACATGTTTATTAAATGCCTATTTGTGGTTCTGTTTGGTATTCTAAAGGACAAGACAAATGTAATTGCAGAATCATAGAACTGTAAAGCTGAAAGGAATTAAAACTGCATCTTATCTGGCTTGCATGGTGTTACTGATGGAAAAGCTGTGGCTGAAAGAGGACCAGCTTCCTAGACACAGCTAGAAATGCAGGGCTCAAATTTATCCTCTCAAGACATAGCCCAATGCTCCCCATACCCTTCCCCTAAATATCTTTTTTAAATCAGTTTTTCCAAACATGCCATGTAACATTTCCTAATATAGGACAAACAAAAAATTGATAAAATGTTATAGCAAAAACAGACACAAATATTAAATTTGGGTTCTGTCAATATATTTAAAATGGGGAAGCATCACTGATGAGATGCCTTATTCAGCAAAGTGCTTGCATTACGAGCGTGAGGAGCTGAGTTCATATCCAGAACCCACATAAAAAATTCCAGCTGTGGTGGAATGTGTTTACAACCCTAATTCTGGGGAGGGAACAGAGTTAGGTAGTTTCCTAGCCAGATAGCCTGGTCTACTTGGGAAATTCCAGGCCACTCAGAGAGGCTGTCACAAAGAAAAGGTGGATGGCACCCAAGGAGAAACAACTGAGATTGTCTTCTGCCATGTACACACATACACACATACACACATGTGCATTGCACCTGTGCACATAGGTGCATTCCCTGAACACACACACACATAGAGGGAGAGGGAGAGGGAGAGAGAGGGAGAGGGAGGGGTAGAGAGAGACAGAGAGACAGAGACAGAGACAGAGAATTCTGAATCTTCCTCTGGTGATACTATTTGTTTAAAGCCAACAGTCCACTGATTTCAGTTTCTAAAGGGGAATGGTATGTTAGCAAGGAACTGTCCTGACTGCATAGTACACAGCTGCCTAAAATGTCTTCCCTTCCCTTTGTGGCAATGTGAATTTGCCTGGAATTGGAGGCCAGGGAATTGTTAGGAAAAATAATTGCCCAGAAAAAATCAAATCACCAGGCTTTGGAGGCAAACAATGAGGTCACATGCAGCCAGCCCCAGGAGGCCAGGACAGGACCACTCCTTGTGGTTTGGTCCTGAGTGTCGTATTTATTTTTCAAAATCACTTTACAGTGACATCAACTATGGCGCACTCCACATTCCACCACTGTTTTCTGTATAATAGCCCATTATGAAGGCATTGCTGAAGGCAGAAATTAACCTTTTAGAGAAATTTCCTTCCATTAAGACTAGGTGCATGAATCCAGGCTGATTTTCTTTCTGATGGGAAGATGTCTTAGCCAGTGTTTAAATGCTTGTACGGAAAAAAAAATGTGACTGTGTAGGAGGGCCTTTCCAGTAGAGACAGAATTGTTAGTCGGCTATGGTCTCCATGGTGATTTTTTTAAAGGCCAAGTTTGAATCAATCTTCTAAATATTGAGGTATAATTTGTGAATGTGCAATTGAATGAATAATAATAGAATTATCAACAATATAGCATTAGCTTTAATTTTGCCATTTGAGGTTTTATACAAACTAGTCTACAAATGACCTTCAAGCTAGCCTTGAAATGTGGCCTTAAGAGTGTTCCTTCCTTGATTATCATAGCCTATTGGCTGTTTTATTTCTCCCTGTCACTTTCAGTGTATCTGCTTCATTTGCATAGATCTCTGTCCTCCACTGCCCACCCATGAGTCCTCTCTAAAGCTATCACCTATCCCCGAGTGTCTCATAAAATCCTGTCAGTTCACCTGCCATGGACACTGAAGTTCTGGGAGATCTCTGCTTTGAAGATAGATCTTGGATAGGGGGCTTCTAAATCTGAGAAAAGCTGTGGTCTTACATAAGTTCTTGGGCTTATCTTTGTCATTTGAAAACTGAACAAATGAGACACTCTTTCCTATGACATTCGTCATTGTGTTTGACTAGAAATGTCACTTATGAAAACAAAGTGATGTAGCCATCAGACTTTGTGTTCTGGATTCATAATAGTGCATTACTATCATTTGTAGGATACTGCATGCACCATCTCTTCCAAAGTTTGCTCAAAATTCATAATTGCAATAAGCAGCTATATGCAGATCTCATCTTGGGACAGTGGGAAGATCCCTCACTTGTCTGAGGAGACTTGTTCTGAAGATTGGAATGCTCAGAGCCTGATCTTTTTCCAGGACAGACTTGGGATTTCAAACTGCTATTCCTTATGCTCTGGCCAAAAGTATCTAAAAATCTTCCACAATGAGAAGAAAGTTGTCTGGCTCTTTGTTGGCCAAGAATAATGTAATGAAACAGTCACGGATCACCCAAGAGATACACCAGGACAAGGGTGTCCAAGAGGAAAGGGAAAGAGCTTTTGTTTTCTAGGCTTTGTTGTTTCTTCCCTTCTACTTCCAAGTTTTTCACTTCTTTTGTGTTTTGGTTTGCTTGCTGTGTGTGTGTGTATGTGTGTGTGTATTAGAATGAATTGAAGGTAGCCCCAGGTGGTCTCAAACTTGCAAGGAACCAAGGGACATAGTTGATTGGGTAACATGGGCTTTAAGTTACATGACAGGCATAGCATGAATGGAAACCAGAGCTTGGACCACATCAGCCTTGCTCTGTTTTCTAATTTTTAGGAAGAACAAGTTTTCTTTTTCGTTATGGATGTACAAATGAATTCAGTTGTTTCCCCCCAAATTCATCTTCTTGCCTACTTTCCAAACTTGCAATCTGTCCTTCCAGGAGTCCTGCCTTCTATATTGGATAACACCAGGAATCAACAAGAAGGTAGGTTTAAAAAGCAGACATCACGAATCACCTCAGGGGAGTTGATGCTCTATGTGACATCAAAATTAATCATGCCCTTGAATCCATTAACTGAGCTGCAAGGCAGAGAAAGAGAGATGGTTGGGGAAAGGCCAGAAGGCTAAGAGCAAGTTCTAAGTCTGAAAGTAAGCTAGCTAATGGGAGAAATTTCTACTTTGCCTACATAGGGTTGATAGCTCCCCAGGGACAGACTGTCACACATCACTGCACTTTCATTTTTTAAAATATGCCTTCCCTCTCCCCTTAAAAACTGTAAGCAGTGCCATTTCCAGCAGGTCAGCACAGAGCTCTTTGGCTGGAACCTAGTTCTCTGTTTCTCTTGCTCAATTTGTAGCTCTGTAAGCAGAGAGTTTACAAAAACATAAAGACCCCATGTTAGTGTTTTGCTGGTGTCAAGTCTGACTTGAAATGAAATCTTGTTCTTGTCACACTGTGGGATTGCAAAGAGAGCCACATGGTGGCAAGAAGGCAGAGGACTAGAGGCACTGGTTTTTATGTGGGTTTCAAAGGGCAGTCATGATTAGAAATGTGACTGTAAAGTGACATTTCAATGTTCCAAATATATTTTCCACTGGTGACGTCCATGTCAAATTCACTTAATTTACAAATATAAACAAAAGATTCCCAACCAAAGCTGTGGGGAGTTCACCAGAAGTCTGCAAAAGAAGAGCAGCCAACCTTGTTCTCTCTAGAGTCTGTAGAGCCCTGACCCCAGGCAAGGAGGAGAGTGCAGGCTAGATGCATAGGCAGAGGTGGGTAATGAAGAACTGATGGGCAGGCTGTTCAGTTGGCACTGTTTTCCCTGTGCCCATGCTCAGGCTTCTAGTCCCTGCTGTGGCACTTAACTTAGAGTGTCTAAGCTATACTTGTGGGAGTTGAGCCTACCAAAGGAAATCTGCATAGGCAAGAAAGTAGTCATAAAATGACAATAGTAATGTGTGTGCGTGTGTGCACACACACATATGTATATAGAGAGTACACATATATATATACACATATATATACAAACACACACACACACACACACACACACACACACATATATATATATATATGGAGAGAGAGAGAGAGAGAGAGAGAGAGAGAGAGAGAGAGAGAGAGACTAAGACAAAAATGTAGTCACAGAGGAAGGCAAGGAAAAAAAGAGACAGATCAGGGAAGCAAAGTGTTAGCACACTCTACTCAGTATGTCAGTCATTAAACCAGGCAGCAGCAATGCCAGTTGTCTATGTTCTGTGGCACACTGGCTGGGAGCTGATGTTGTTGACAAATTACCTGATTCACCTAACAAATAATCTAGACCTCAGCAGCAAAGCCAGGGTAAAACTTGTTTCTAGCACTTTCCCAATAGTGCAAGGGGTGTGAAAAGGACTGTTAGAATCTTTCATAAATACCGCATACCTTGTATCACTCCATTGTGCAGGCATAGGGTAGCCCATTTCTTTCAAGAGTCAGATTTGTAGACACAAGAATGGTGACTCTTGGTTGTCAACAGTTTGACTGGGCTCTGGATTCAAGCTCTTAGACACACTTGTGGGAGTTTTTCTTGATCGGTTTAGTTGAAGTGAGAAGTCCCACTCTAAATGTGGGTGGCAACTCCCAAGATCAGTCCAGACAAAAGGAAGCGAGAGAAATAAAAGATTTTACTTTTGCCTTGTTTGTCTTCACACTGTGGTGTTGTTTTGTGTTGCTGCTGTTGCCACATTTGCTGACGTAAGAACCCATTTTTTTCAGGAGTTTATCATGGACGGAAGACCAATGGTTCTCCAGGAATCCTCCAAACTTTCAGCCTGACTCAGACTGCTGAGGCACCTAGCCTAAAAGACAGGGCAGCTACCAAGTTCTTAGCCTCTCCAGCATGAAGGTAGCCGTTATTAAACTACCCAGCATGTATCCATGCAAACTAATGCAATAATTGCCTTTTAAAATATATCGTTCTAAGCTGGGTGGTGGTGGAGCATGCCTTAAATCCAGCACTAGGAAGGCAGATGTAGGTAGATCTCTGAATTTGAGGTGAGCCTGATCTATAGAGTGTAGTCTAGGACAGTCAGACCTTCACAGAGAAGCCCTGTCTTGAAAAAATATAGATATAGAGATATGGATAGTTATTGATATATGTACTTATAGATATAGATATATAAATATATAGAGACATATATCATCCTACAGCTATCCTGATACAAAATGGAAGCATGTATGGTTTGCAAGGCTAAAGTGTAAGGTGTGTGTCATGTAGAGAGAGAAGCAGACGAGGTCTGCTTCTTCACATTAAACAGATCGAGTGATCAGTAGCGTCACCTAACCATCTACTGTTAGAGTCTGTATGCCTTTCTATGAGCTGTCTAGAATTTTGATGGTGTAGCACTACACAAAGTCTGCTCAGAGTCAATGCTCATAAATTTGACTACAAATCCCCAGCACCTCTATTGCCTACAAGGGAATAGGTAGAGGCAAACTACCACCTTCCTATATTTGATCACAATCAAATGGTTAAAAAGCACTATGCTTACTTTCCTAATTCTAGAATAGGATGTGTCTTCCAGATCCTTTCCCTATTTCATGCTCCTCTGCCTTGTGTGCAGATATAATGGGTGGAGTTTCTGTAGCCAACTCTAACCAGGAGAGAAAACAAGAATGGCAGACAGCTTGTATGTGATATGTCTAGCTACTGGCATGACTAGTAATTTCTAAAATTTGTTCCTGATTTGGGAGCAAAGTAAAACCTTGTTTAAAGATTTTGTAATCTAAGTGTATTCTTTTTTCATTTTAAAAAATACTTTTTGGGGCCGGGCGTTGGTGGCACACGCCTTTAATCCCAGCACACGGGAGGCAGAGGTAGGTGGATCTCTGTGAGTTTGAGGCCAGCCTGGTCTCCAGAGCGAGTGCCAGGATAGGCTCCAAAGCTACACAGAGAAACCCTGTCTCAAAAAACCAAAAAAAAAAAAAAAGCCAAAAGAAACCTTTTTGAATTGAAGTAGAATTGCATTACGTTCTCTTCTTTCCTCAGTCCCTCCTATGTGCCCTTCCTCCAACTTTTCCCATGTACATCCTTCTCAAATTGATAACCACTTTTTCTTTGATACTTATTGTTATATATGTGTGGGTGCAGACACGCACATTTGCATGTACAAAAAACATAAATAGAAACTGAGAAAAAGACTAGAAAATGGTAAGTCATCCTGTATTCATGGATCAGTAAAATTAATATTGTCAAAATGACCATCCAAAAATCAATTTGAAGACTCAATGCAATATGAATTAAAATATTGACCATATTCTTAACTTATTAAGAGATGAGTTTGGGATGGCTCATCTATGTGAGACTCACCTATTACAATTATCTAGTCTGAGGTTCAACACAAAATCAAGCCTGATCTAAGTCCATGTTATGTTCTTTGGGTGAGGAGAAGTGTGAGGTTTAGAAGCAATCATCCTTGTTGTTGGGCTTGAAAAAGGTCAAAGATGAGACAGAAAGATAAGTCTTCCAAGATGCTCTGAACATAGACTTCAGACACATAAAGTATATCCTGGTCCAGGTTGAAATTCACTGACCTGAAGAAGAAAGCTGAGTTCTTCCAGTGATTTGGTCTCATTATTACTACATGACTGTATTAAAATGAAATGAAACAATCAGAAAGAAAATATGTCTTCCCCAAGGACCTTGAGTTGTGAATTGGCTTCTTGCAAAGAAGAACTCTGGTTGATCTTTCTACCAAGAGTCCTGGGTATGACACATGTTCACTATTCATCACTCCTGCCCACCTCTCCATTCAGCAAAGGCTTCTTATTATTTGGAACCTTCCTGCCCATGCTTCTGACTGTATCAGTGTGTCTACAACTTTCTTCTTAACTCAAAGGATTACATAATATCTCCATGTACATATTGTGCCTCATGGTGCTGTGACTAAACATCCCTTCTTTCCACCAGGGCTTCATCCATGAGATTTCATGCTGAAAAATCTAATAAAAGTGTAGAAGACATAAGGGACTCAGCCAAAGTCATTGCCCAGTTGATTTGGATCTTGATGCCCCTGTTGGATCAGAGTACAGGTTTTCTCATGGAAAGTTGCATTTTAATTGTTTGTGTTTGCAACCCATTTGCTTTTAAGGAAACTTAAAATTCAGACTCATTTTAGCTGAGTTGATTTATTAAAACATTATGGATAGTTATCAATTATATAACAATCGTGGAGAAATCTAAAGGAGTTGAGTGATTATGAAAATCACTAGATCAACAATGATCAATAGTTATATTAACATATGGTGCAGACAGGATACAAGGCTGACCATCTAAACATGATCTTGTCTAGAAAGATATTCAGATATACATAAAACACAAGGAACATAAATGGCAGTCTTTACTACTACAGCATGAAATTAAAAGGAAGAAACAATATGTAAGGTAGCGTGTAAGTGACTTGTAGAGAAGATTGGAACTATACAACTGTACAGGGATGTCTTGCAACCCAAATCTCTACATTGTTACTTACTTTTTTTGGTAACTTTCCTAATGCTCTCTGATCCCACATTTGAAATATATGTACACATTTCCAAGCATACATCAACCACTCAACCCCTTTAGTACACTGCATTGTTTGGTCATATTAAGAGGAAAACATGTCAGGACACTAATATATAGTGCTATTAACACTAACAGTGGATGGGTTATCAAAGATTACTGCATGGAAAAGAATGTTGAAAGATATAAGTATAGCAGATATAAAGAGCAGGTCTACAGTGGGTCTAAACAGCATTAAACCAGAGATTTTGCAGCAGATATTCCTCATCCTGAAGGAAGGTCCAACTTCAGTGAAGAATCCATTGTATGTCTCATGATGTCTTAGATGTCTCTGTGCTATCTACCTGGAAGCCTACAATGGAAATTTGCCCTTGCAACTTTTCTAGAGTGAAACCATCTAGAAAATCTATAAATAAGGGGAAATCTCACAGATGGCCCTGTATTCCAAATCTTCAAAGGAGAGGTGCTAAACAAGCTGCTGGATGCTGGGAGCTATAAAGCACCATGTGCTGCAGAGGCCCCTTGCTGCTGAGGCATGCACTGTAGGCACATACACAGGCAGTAGACCAGAACGGGTCACAGTTCTGTTCCTCCTGGGCTTCCCATCACTGTCTAATACTGTATCAGTGCTACTAACAAGAGGGAGATATAGATAAGAGTCACTGTTTCACCCACAGGACAGGTAAAAGGGGGAGATGAGTGAATATTAGGTGTACCTAGACTGCCCAGTCTTCTCTGTTAAGATGGAAATGTCAGTCTTGGAGTCACAGAGTTCAGAACTAACACAACATTCTCCTCAACTCTTTTTCTCAATGTGCATGCTTGTGCAGCACACACACACACACACACACACACACACACACACACACACACACACACACACAGTACAGCAGAGTGGTTGTGCCAACTGATTGAGTGGAAGAAAGTCACTGTACAGAACCCCTCTCATATTTGGAAGAAAGAGAGTGAAGACTTATATTACACATTGGTTATAGCCATGGATTCTATGGGAAAGTTATGATACTCCAATGTAGGCAGATGAGGATATTTGTGTTCAAGGCTCTGCATTTGTCCTGTTACTAAACTTTTTAGGACAAAATTTTCAGTTTTACTAGTATAATCTATGCTTTGTCATGCTTTATCTCAATATGCTAACTGAAGACAGCACAGTGAAAAGCAAGTGTGAAGTTTAGTCATCAATGATATTTGCTAGAGGAAGGAACATACCAGTCCTTCCAGTGGCTGAAATCTGTCTTTGAAATGCCAATGCAAACTTTAGCTTTATATTTAAAAACAGAAACAATTGGACAGGGGTGAAGATTTGCACCTTGATCAAGATGTAGCCTGGTTGATCCCTGTCTCAGTTCTGATTCTGCAGTGTGGTCTGGAGAACCCATGATCCCTGTCATTGCTTGAGGGGAACAATCTGGCCTCTTTAAGATGATTACTCCTCCCCCAGGTGAACTACCCTAGTTAACTCCTATTATCCTAGAGGGAGGTTTTACTTGTCCTCAGAGCTGTTTCTATTCCTGGAATCCTTGATGACTTATTGAGACCAATGACTAGAGGTCTTCAGGCACCTTTAGGGGTCTGGAGCAAGACATTTTGAAAGCAGAGAGTAAAATGCTGGTCTTTGTGCCTTTAGCATTCATGGGTGATGAACTAGATTGAATGTTCAAAGTGTTTTTCGGCATTCACTCCTTGAGTAGTTAACACCACAGTGAGGAGTTCACCAGCTAGCTGACTCAAAGCAGAGAGGCTTGCCCTTCACCCTTCTATTAGTTTCCCAGGGGCCCATATGAGTCGCTGTTCTTTAGCAGTAGGACTTTAAAGTGCCTGTTATAAAGTTTCAGAAATCGCTTTTTAGTGCTAAGCTTGAGGCTTCTAGTTGACTAATCCCCTTAAATACTTAGGTTCTGATTAATTTACTTTTAGTTCCACTTGCCACTAAGCACACAGACAGCTTAGAGAGGTTGTTGGGAGCATGCTCTTGAGTTTCACTGTTGCCCTCATGGCTCTTTCTCACCTTAATTAAAGCCACCTCCAGACACAGCCTGGTAGGTGACTTAAATCACTTTAACCCATTTGGGCATTTGTCATTAAAAATGTATTCAATAGTTCTCTTTAACTTTAGCTTCTCAAACAGTTAGTCCAAACCCTCAAGGTTGAATTTTCCACAAACTATCTGTTTCATTCTGATTCACTTCTTCGTACAAGAAGGATAATTACTGCTTCATCACACACTTTTTAAGAACTACCTTCCCAATCTACCAGCAGTCTCCAGTACCTCCCAGGTAATGACTACTTAGAAAAAGAAAAAAATATCAATATCCTCATTATACCACAGACACAGTATCAGGTTTGTTTCCTTGTAGGTTTATGCTAACCTTCTATCTAAAAGCTGCATGAATTACTTATCTGTAATGTCAGTATCTAAACTTTTAGAACCACTATTCATATTAGATAAGGTAATTAATACTAACTAGCATAACACATGACTTCTAACATCTCAGTGGCTGGAACATAATTTTCCTTTTAATCCAGATGGTTTCTGACACTTTGTAGCAGGCACTTGAAACAGTTTTTGCTAAGGAGCACTGACTCATTTGGGAACATAAAGAAACTAAAAGTAGGGTGAAGTGCAGGCATCTCTTGACACAAATTGGCCAGGCCTTTTATGTCTCAGAACTACATATATGGGACACACACACACACACACACACACACACACACACACACACACAGAGAGAGAGAGAGAGAGAGAGAGAGAGACTTCTAGAAAACGAGGCAGAGAAAAGGACAATAATTATCTTTGGAAAGTTGTGTTTAGACTTAAACTCAAGCATGAAAACCAAGGAGAGGACAAAACATCAACATGTGAAAAAGATTAAGTTCAAAAGATAATGCAGATAATGTCTATTAACTGTAGAACTCAACAAATAATAAACTACTTCTACTCCAAGGCAATTATCAAGAAGTCATAGAGCCAAGACTAACTCCAGTGGAGCCTGGAAAATATAGGCAATCTACAGAAAAGCATATGCTAACTCACAAAGGCTTCCTAAGGCCAAGTAAATGCTGTGATAAAACTCCAAGACTGAATAGGAAAGAGGCAGGCCTGATCTAGGTTAGAGATCACTTCATGGAGACAAATCATATTGGTACTTAGGGAACACACAGGGCTGAAATGGGGAATGTATTTGAAAGTACTGAGGATTGAACAACCCAGAGCCTTGCCCATGCTAGACAAGCTACACACTAGAGAGCTATCCCTGGGTTCTTAATTCTTGATTATAGATAGATACATTGCTTAACTAGACATGACTTGAGCAATGTTGAGCTCATATAAGATCCATGGCAATGATAACATAGAAATGGACAAAAGGAAAATTACACAATTTGATCTTCTTAGAGAGTACATTCTTCATCTGCACATATTTAACCTGAATATTTGAATGACTTCCTTTTCAGAGACAGATATGTGATGTGGGAGGCCCCTCTGTGTGCTGTGAATATGTTTTATTACCATTGGTTAATAAAGAATCTGATTTGGCCAGTTGCCAGGCACCATATAGCTAGGTGGAAAATCCAAGCAGAGATATGGAGAGAGAGAAAGTGGAGTCAAGGAGATGCCATGTAGCTGTCACAGGAGTAAGATGTCAGAGCATTACCAGTAAGTCATAGCCACATGGCAATGCACAGATTAGTAGACATGGGTTAATTTAATTGTGAGATCTAGATAGTGATAAACCTGAGCCAGTAAGCCAAACAATTTGTAATTAATATTAAGCCTCAGAGGAACTGGTAGGTGAGAAGTAACGCTCTCCAGTTACAGATATGTGTTTCATACTAGCTACAGAGCAAATATAACTCAGCATTATCTTTTTCCTCATGAACTCACCTTTTTGTGACTTTTTTTTTTTTGGTTTTTTTCAAGACAGGGTTTCTCTGTGTAGCTTTGGAGCCTATCCTGGCACTCACTCTGGAGACCAGGCTGGCCTCGAACTCACAGAAATCTGCCTCTGCCTCCCCAATGCTGGGATTAAAGGCATGCACCACCAACACCCGGCTCCTTTTGTGATATTTTACATACTTTAGGAGACTTTTTTTTTGAAGCACAGTAATTGTGAGTCATTACAATAAAGTGTACACAGAATTTATTTCTAAACTGGAATAGATTTTCAAGACCTAAAGACAGCAGACTGGCAGATTTAAGTTGGTTCTAGTTTGATGTTAGAGGTCTACATGTACATGGTCTTCATGTACATGGTTCTCCTGGACTCTGTTATACCAGCATTTAAAATGTCACAGTGAATAAAAAAAATAATAGCAATAAAGAAATAGGTATCATCTTCCTGATAAAGAGCTGATTGAAGAATGTTACCAATAAACACTTTGATTCCATGGAATAGTTCCCAGCATATCAAGAGAAGAAAAATGAACAGCTTTGAAGTAAATTTCCATTCATCCTACTGTGTGGTGAAAGACAGTGGAAAATTGCTACAACACATCCAATTTATTTACCTGATTACAGAATGGTGTTATGGTGTATGTATATATAATATATGTATGTTCATGCATATCTTAAGATCTTAGATACTTATTCCTGCTGTTAATAAAATAATTGAGACTGAGAAATTTATAAGTAATACAATTTATTTCTAGTAGTTCTAGAGTTAAGTAATCCAAAATCAGGGCACCAGCAAATTTGAAAAGGACTGGCTTCGTCCCCCATTCATGGCACTTAATGCTGCGACTTCACATTGAGGTAGATGGAAGACCCACTCCTTGGCCTCATTCATATAGGAGCCAGTCACACTCACAACAGGAGGCTTCATGACTTCAGCAAACTTGAACATCTTCTTAATGATGTCATGATGGCTGTTAGGAAACATTGTCTGACTGCTGAAGGAACACAAACCTTCATAGGATGTCACTTAGCCCCGTCTCTCCTCTTTTATCTTTCTATTGTGCTCTCTAGTCTGATAAATTTTCCTAGTCAGCGTGGAGGAAGTCTATTCTTTCAAAAGTTACATCAGTTTTCCTTAAGGCTTTTACAAGCAGATTTGGCTGAAGGGCAACTCAGAGTCAAAGAATATTAATTCTTCTCGAGGGTGTAGCACTTTCCATTAAGATGATTTCATGTGCATTGCCTGATGTGATCTGCTCAGGGTAGATGGGTATTATAATTTTCATTTTATACTTCCAGATCAGAATTTCTGAAAGATTAACTGAATTGCTTGAAGTTGAATAGGTATTACAGTTGGAATTACATCTCATGGCTCCCAACTCCATATCTAAATATCTTTCAAAGATGACTTCATACCAGGTTGCTAGCTGTGACACAATTTAGTATGGATGGTGCTAGGGGGATGCTACTGGTTGGAAGTCTGTGCAGACCTATCTTGAAAGCTCACACATGAAATGGTCAGGACACTGGATATTTCTTTATTAAACAAATTAAACTAGCATTTAAATTAATACAAATTCAAATTCCTTTCTCACAAGTGGAATATTTCCCTGGGTTTTGGTGAAATAATACTTGGGATTTTCCTTCCTTTATTAGTGGAATTTTTCCACCACTAGTTAACATAGTTTGTAGATTTTGTTTTCTGTTCTTTTATGAATCAAGGAACAAGGCCACAACTTTTCCTCCATTTCTGAGTTGGTTTGCTATATTTATTGAAGGGTTTTGTTCATGAGATGAAGGTTGGGGGGAGAAGAAAATGTTAATGTAATCCTCAATGTGTCCTCTGCCACTCACCAATCGGTGTGATATTGTCATCTTCCAGGCATCAGTCCTCTGAAGCTTCTTTGGAGACATAGCACTTCTCCCTACCAGAGCTCCAGTCCAGCCAGGAAACATCAAATTAATGATCTAGAAACCAAAGGATCCATCACTGCTTTTCCTCTATAAATTTAATTATAAGCTGAAGAAGGATGGTGTGAAGTGATTTCTTATACTCCTGAATCAAAAGTTTACTGGACTTAAGATCTTGAGGCCTTTCATTTCTGTTGTGTTTTGTTTTGAAATGGTGGTGAATAATGATTCTGTCGGATTTCCTTTCCATCTTGCCTTAAAGTTGATCAAAGTAGACCAAAGTTCATGTATGAAAACATAGGGATAAGATGTAAAGATTTATATTCATGCACAGGTGTGTAATGGATCTGTGTCTGTATGTGTACCTATCAAAGAACTGCCAACAATGCCATTTCCAGGAAAAGCAGAGCCCCGGAAGGAGGCCATCATAGAGAGGTACACCTATGTTCTATAACCTCCTCATCCTTCTAGGAAATTTTATATTTGTAGTATAAGTCTGATAGAATACCACAGACATAAAGGAATTGGAAAGGTGCAACAGTTCAGAATACATAGGCAAACTGGTGTTTTTGGCAGCCAAATAATAAGAAAGTAAGTTAGCATACCTGTATGAACTATAAAGCTTATTCTATATGCAAAAGTACTGCTCAAAGAACAAAGGGATTTCATAACTATAAAAGGGTTAGGCTACAAGTAAAATAAAAACTTTGAAATTGCAATGTATGACAAATAATATATCAATATTTAAGGAACTAAGATGATCAATATGATAATGTACAACCTACTGAGAAGCATTCAAATATACTAACTGACATAGCATATGAACAGGGAAATGTCAAGAATAATTCATAGACCTGACCTGGACTCCAAGTCAGGTTTATTTATATGATTTCTTAGAAGGTCCAGTGATAGACAAATAAGCATTTTTATTAGATATGGTACTTATAAAAATATCAAACAAACCAGCTCTGCAAATTCTGAAAGGATGGTCACATTCTGAGTGTTCTCTGTTCTTAATAGGACCAAGCCATACATCAGTAATGAAGGGCAAATTCTCAGCTCTCTAAGCAAGAATGGCACAAGGAAGATTTTACCTAAATGGCAATGAAAGTATTCCAAATCAAAATTAAATCTCAAAATTTAATAAAAATTTAAATGTGAAATTTCTACAGAGGAGAGAGAACTCTGAAGGTTTTTAACGAGTTTAAATCTTAAAACAGTTTAAAAAACCAATGACCCATGGGTGGGTACATATCAAGAAGAGAGGGAAAGAATATCCACTTAAACTCACAAAAACATTAAAGTGAGAAATAGTAAGATAAATACTGGCTAATGAATTATAAGGCATATGTTTTACAGAGAAAATGAATAACTTCACATTTTGATTTTTTGGAAGACTAAATTTAAATAAATCAGCACCAAGTTTAAAAAATTATCTTTATTAAGAATATTAAAAGAACATTACCGAAGACATCACAGAAATAATAAGAACAATTTCAAAAATAGATCACGACAGCAGTGTGAACAAAAGAAAAAGAGACATTTAACATTAGATGACTAAAATTGAGAAATTTCATTTATTAGAAAAAACCATTCAATTGTAAAAAGGAAAATCCTAGTTGGAGAAGATATTTACAATAGAAACTGCAACAAAGGATTCATGAAGAATTGTAAAAAGGACTTCGAATAATTAGTAAGCGGAAACATAGCTAATCCAATTAAAGTCGGACAAAGGACTTGAGAAGGCAATTCACTAAAGAGGATATCAAAATGCCTCATAAACAAATGAAAATCTGCTCAGAACCATTAATCATCGGGGACATGCAAATAAAACCATAGGACAGCGATTGCTGCTCACCCTCTGAGGAAATGGAAAGATTAGAAATATACGAAAAAAAGACCCCTGGGAAAGGTTAAGAAGGAGCCAAAGCTATCTTGTAAGTTCCTGCATCGGGAAATCTAATTCTCAAGGAGATATGGCACCCCAGGTGCATATCAGGGAGACCAGCACAGAAGTCAACCACAGTGGGTGCTTTTCAGTTATTCCTCACTTCCTCACCCATCCTGGCATGCCCCTGGGCCTAATGTTAATATTCGTGATGTTTGGAGTAGCAGAATATCTAAGTGACACAGACTAGTTCATATACTTTGGTGTGGCCTACAGAAGCCCTGTGCTGAAGCTGCCCTGTAGTTTACTTTTAAAAGGGTTAAAATTCTTGAGTGATTACTCATCAAGAGGTAAAAGGAGTCTCTAACTATAAATAAGTAGGCTGTTCAACTTGAAAGTTTCAGTGAATTATTTGGTTCATGGTCTCAGAAGTTTTAATCTAGGGTCATTTGTCCTTGTCATATTGGGATTGTGATACACTGGATTACTGTGGGAGTACATGGTGAAAGAAGCCTCAGGATGGCCATGAAGGGGGCTGGGAGAGAAAGAGACAGACAGCATAACAGCATGACAAAGAGTGAGCAAGAGAGAGTGACAAGGGAGAGAAGAGAGAGAGGGGGGGTTGGAGCAGGAGAGACAGAGAGATTCTGAGACCCTAGAGTACAAGCAGAAGGAAGGTCTGTTTCTCAAATCCCCTCCAGTGGTATACCCTAACTGTATCCCCTAGTCTCTCCTAGAAGATCCTCACAGAAACAACATCAGCTAGTGACCAAAATATTATCTTTTGGGCTGGAGGTGAAGGGGGTGAGGGCATTGAAAATCCAAAGCAAAACTCTACATTTCCCCCCAAAAAAGAATTTAAAAAATTTTAAAAATCAGAATAAAAGAGTAAAATGTATAAATACAAAGTAAATGACAGAGGTACCTGATAAATGTGACAAAATGAACAAAAGCAGTGAAAGCAAGACTCAGATATGGTTTGTATAAAAAAGGATAAGGGAAAGAAACCTTCAACAAGCATGATTAGGAGAAAGAGACACTCAAAGGAAAGGTGAATATCAATCAGATATAATGACAAAATTAACAGAGCTGTTTAATCGACTGAGGAGGTACTATGAAATATACATGACTAGATTCCTAAAACGGAGGAAATGAATTAACTGCTGAAAATACATTAGTAGCCAGATTTTGAAGAGGAAAAATTTTAAATGAATTTGACTGTATTTTAATATATTGAAATGACAGTATAAGCCTTTCTCAAGGTTTTAAAAAATACAACTCTAAACTGAGAATGTTAAAAAATGTTAAAATTCAATATTATATAGGCTACTGAGGTCATCGAGGTAACTGTACCTTCCTGTACTGCTGATAGGAGTAAAGCAAAAAATGGTAGTTCTAGGAAGAAAGCTAGTATTGTGACATAAAGCCAAGTATACACATATACTACAGACAAAATCAGAACAAGTAAAGGGTTCTGCTCATATGCAACGTGTCCAAATACGACCAACATCATTTATAGAGACAAAAGATTACATTCATCACTAAAACAGATAAGGAAAAAGACATCTATGTGCCATTAGTTGCCACAGAACAGAACATATACTATATATTCATGTTCATATATATATATATATATATATATATATATATGATGCATAATGTAACTGTAACAGTGAAAATGACAAAAGGAAAACCTAATAAATATACAAGGGGAAAAATTCAAAATATTTACATAAACATAGTCCATAGCAGATATTTTCATTTGAATTGTGTAAGTTCAAATGAGAATGTACTATAGCTCTTGGTACAAAGCCTATTCATAAAGCTCTATACATTCATGTCCCTGGGCCTCTGGGTGACATGCACTAATGAAGCCAGGGGAAGAACTTTTCATTCTCTTATCTTATGCAATGTGAAAGACTTTTTAGAGTTATCATAAAATCACCCATTTCCCCAGGAAATACATGTTGATGGGACAGAACACAGGCATGTATGTATGAGAGAGAGAGAGAGAGAGAGAGAGAGAGAGAGAGAGAGAGAGAGAGAGGAATAGGGGACAGGAGGAGGGGGGAAGACAGAGTGATGAGGGGAGGATCATTTTCAGGATCAATATATTGTGAAGACTATGAGGCTAGAGCTTCTTGTTCCAGCCAGTAGGCTACAGGTGCACCTGGAAGTTCATATTGTAATCATGAGTCTGGAGTCTGGGAACTGAGACAGATTAGTCATGGGGAACCCTGAAAGCAAGATCGATCATTTGAGACATGTGAGCCTCCACTCCTCAATAGTCATCTATGACAATTTCATTTACTTCAAGACAACTCATTTTAAATGCTTCTTACATCTAAACTCTTTTGTAGTAACATCTAGACAGATGTTTGAAAAACTGGTTGATTAGCATTGTCCAGCCAAATTGGCACACAAGATTAAGTATGTAAGACAAAGGTGACTAGTATATATTTTATCCGTAGTAGTGAGTTCCATTTTCATCAAGCCATATGACAGTATCTCAGAAGTGCTATCACTGAAGAAGCTGAACAGAATAACAGATATTGTTTTTCTAATGTACATATGTATGATATATAACACTATATAAACACATATGTATACACAGAATGGATTGAAATGACTTACACTGTAAAAAATAAATTGGACATCTAGGATGAAGGATGCAAAGTTAAGGTAACATAAAACATAAGAAATATTATACATGAGGTGTGGCATGACATGACATTGTGAAATATTTGTGTTACTTTTGTTATGCTGCTTTTGTTTAACCACATAAAGTATTGCATTTGTATTAATTAAATAAAGTTAACCTTTGCTCAGAGATGCCAGCTGGGTTAGCCACTAGTTAACTGGAAGTAGCAGAGAGGAGTGTAGCATGGGTTTTATAGTTGGAGCAGTGTAGAAGAAGTGGGGCTTCCAGGGACTCCAGCTAAAAGAGAAAGTTAACCAGTTGCTGCTCTCTGAGCTTGCAGATTTTTCAGCCTAACTCTTGAATCTTGAGTTTTATTGTACTAATAGAGATTTAGTTAAAGCTACCTTTGGCAGCAGCAATACAGCCAATGTCGAGGGGAACAGAATTCCCCCCAGGACAGCCCTAGTAGTTTAAAATGCAGCCACTGTGAGGACAGTAAAACAACAGAGAACCCTCCTGATTTGGAACTGATGAGCATAGGCTAAAGAGTTCGGTGTACAGGGACTACCAAATCAAGTATGCCATTGTAGTTCTGTGAAATGAAAGGCCTCTTAATAAAACTTTTTAATACACTATGTAGGTTTGACTGAGAAGAGCCTCAATGAGCTGACAGTTGAATGTTTTGTTCACAGCTGGTTGGACTGTTTGGGAAATACTCAGTGGTGTAGCCTCATTGAAGGAGGTATGTCACTGGAGGTACTCACTCATATGTGAATTTTAGACATAGAGTAAAGGATTACCAGCCTGCAATCCACACTTCCAGAGAAGCTAGTAAACAAGGAGGACCCTTAGAGAGACATACATGTTCCCCTGGAGAAGGAGAAAGGGACAAGATCTCCTGAGCAAATTAGGAGCATGGGGGAGGAGAGAGGGAACTAGGAGAATGAGAAGGGAATAAGAGGAGGGGTGAGGAGGACATGATGGGACAGGGAGCTTGAGTTGGGGGAAGAACAGAAGACAGCAAGATAAGAGATACTATAATAGAGGGAGACATTATAGGTTTAAAGAGAAATCAGGCACTAGGGAAATGTCTGGAGAGCTACAAAGATGACACCAACTAACAATCTAAGCAACAGAGGAGAGGCTACCTTAATGCCCTCCCCTGATAATGAGACTGATGACTGATTTATATGCCATCCTATAGCCTTCATCCAGCAGCTGGTGGAAGTAGAATCAGACACCCACAGCTAAACCTTGAACTGAACTGAATCCAGTTGCAGAAAAGGAGGGCTGATGAGCAAAGGGGTCCATACCAGGCTGGTAAAACCCACAAAAACAGCTGACCTGAACATGGGACTGATCCAGACCCCATGAATGTGGGTGTCAAGGAGAAGGCCTCGGAAATCTATGGGGACCCTTGTAATAGATCAGTACTTATCCCTACCAAAGGGATGGACTTTGGGAGCCCAACACACATGGAGGGGTACTCCCAGAGGCTAGACACAGGGGTTGGGCCTAGGTCTTATCCCAAAGGATATGACAGACTCTGAAGACCACCTACAGAAGGCCTCACCCTCCCTGGGGAGCAGAAAGGGTATGGGATAGGTAGGGTGTTAGTTGGGGAATCAGAGGAGGAGGAGACGGAGAGGGACCAGGGATTGACGTATAAAATAATCCTCTTTCTAATTAAAATAAAAAATTACAAAAGAAAGAAAATATAGAAACAGAAAGAAAGAAAGAAAGAAGAAATAGATTTCTAAGCAACTCTAAAAAGTAAATTCCCTGATAATTAAATAAATGTTGTGAAGACCTTTTTGCAAAAATAAGTAACACACATTTTACTAACTTTTCAATCCACCCTGGAAAAGCTCCACAAATATATTAAAAGGGATATTTAAGACAATATTCATTTGGCACAATTTATAAGAGTAAAAACATGCAAACAATTTTACTGTTCATTATTAACTCAATTAAACTTCATATTTTAATTTGGTAGGCTACTTTGTGTTTCCTAAAGTAAGTTAAGAAAGATATGAATATGTCTATGAACAAACCCAAATACACTATGATGAAGAAAGCAAGTGGCAATTCAGGCATGGAGTAAAATAATGTTTAATATACTAAAATGCTTGAAACAGTAATACTGAGTGATTATTCTTAAATATGTGATAAATATCTAGAATGTGAGGGAATGTTTTACCCTTGCAGGAATGGGAAGGATGTAGAGATGATGCAGGAATTTAATTAAAAATTGAATCCAAACTTGTAATGGAAAAAAACAAAAGACTTTGGGGGATATGGCTCAGTGGTAAAGAAAGCACTTGGCAAGCAACCCTGAGAAACAGTGTGGAATCCCTAGCTCCCACATAACAGCTGTGAGAGTGGGTAGCTGGAGAGCCTGGGCTTTAGGATATGCTTAGCCTTGTTTCAGTCTCTACAGAGGTGATGATTAAGTTGTGAGATGTAATCCCATTACTGAGAGATGGAGACAGGTGTTCCTCTCTGCAGCCTGGCTAGTAGACTAACCCAAATGCTAGGCTGGGAGTTCACAAAGAGATCCTGCCCCTGGTGGAAGAGTCCAGGAAACACTAACTAAAGCAGACCTGACCTCTCCCCTGGGAACACATTGGGAATTATTAAAGGCACAGGGAATAGAAGGTAATTAGAAGTAAAGTGTGATGTTAAGCATGAAAATAGTTTTTGAGATCAGTGAGGAATCCATGTGCTTTTCTCCAAGAATAGAATAGATAACCATTGTAGAACACTATGACAGTGAGTGATGTGGTTACAGTTGGCTTTTAAGAATATGAAACGGAATCTGCCTGTTGGTTCAATGGAAGTGAAAAGAAATTAGAAACTAGAAAAAGAGATACTGAATAAGCTAAAAAATAAAGACAAGATGTAATCAAACTCTGAAGCAACACAGGGTGTCAAAAGTGCAGGTGTTTGTTGATACAATGTACATGCCAATGTCAGAAGAAAGCATCAAAATAGATAAACACAGAAGACTTCTTGTATATGTGGCAATTTTCAATATTTGATAATAAAATATAAATGTTTCCCTGCACTTTATTTGGAAATATAATTACAGTACAGACATGTTGGTTATGCCTGCCCCATTAACTAATGTCTCTCTCTAATTCTTAGAGATAAAATTAGCCTTAAAGACACAAAAGAGAGTTTCAAAGTCCTAAAATGTTCCTAACAACTCCTGTGGATGCATCTCTCTGTGGGAGACGGATATTCCTTTGGTTTTACTAGTGGATGTTACACATCCCCTGAGGAACTAATCTACAACATGAACATTCTCCTTTTGACTTTGAAAAGAACAGCCCACCACAAAAAAAAAAGAAAGAAAGTTCATTCCATTTATAACTTTTGTACAAGGATGACAAAGTTTAAATTCCATACTTTAGATAACTAACACAACTACTCTTTTTTCCTGTTTATTAATGACTTCCTCTTAGATTTTCTCCCCTTCTTCATTCTTTTCTTCTTTTTCTCACCTCATAACATTCATCTCTGTTCTCATTTGCTTTAATGCCCTTTCACTAGCCTTATCTTTTCTTCCCAAAGCCAAAATAATGATGCCCATTATTTATATCTGAGTCTCTTCCCACTTCCCTGTTTCCAGAATGGATTCAGTGCAACCAGTGAACCATTGATCTGTGTTTGTATTTACATGGCCACACTGGATCTTTATTACTCCGTTCATTTGTCTTGTTCAGGGAAATGGGATTAACATTGTAATTGTGTCTTATCTAAAGATACAAAGGAACTCTTCTAGAGTTTGAGGGAATTATATAGTGGATATGTTTTATAAATATATTTTTAAAAAACTCAACTGCAAGTCACTTCTTTAACATTCTGCACTGAGTTGAAAGCAAGAGAAAATAAAATGAAAGTATAGAGTACTACTTAAGTTGCTTTCCATGGTTCTTCTTATTAAGTTCTTAGCCATTAAGTGGATGTAGACAAAAGGTGGAACTTGCTGACTCATGTTTTCTCTGGGTTGATGGCACATCTGTATATCATACCCTATCACTCTACTTTATAACTTATTTTCTTTTGTATTCCTGACCCACTCAAATCTATAAATTATAAATAGCACAATAGTATTTAGAAACATCAGTTGCTTGGTTGAAATACACCAAATCTGTAACTTTTACTTTATTTCCAGAGGACACAAATCAAATTCTAGTTGAGACTGACACAAGAGTGAATTATTTTCCAAAAGCCAGAAGATAACAACTGTCACTGAGACTGTTGAGGAAACAGAACACTTATACATGTGGCAAGAGTAGAAGTCCCCACAGCTATCACAAACAACTCTATGGAGGCATCATTACATGCTGAGTTGCTGAGATACCTCAGGATTTAAAAATATTTGCTACCAAGTCTGGCAACCTGAGTTCAAATCCCAAGAACCACATGGTGGAAGGAGAAAACTGACTCTTGTATCCTGTTCTCTGACCTCCACACAGGTACTGTGGCCCTATCGCTACCCTAGCCCTCCCACCACATAAACTTCCATAGTGTCTAGCCACCTCACTAATGTATGTATATTTGAAAAAAATAAAATGACTTCATCAAAGAGATAGCTACACCCTCATATAACTTGCAGCATTATCACACGGATATAACAATCTGTGTCCATTAGCTGATTAAGGAATTAAGAAGTAGAAATGTATATATAACATTCCATAGGCAATGAAATAGTATCTAATCACTGAAAAGAAGAAAAACTTACAATTTGTTATGGCATGGATGAACCTAGAAAATCATATGCTTAATGAGTAAAAAAAAAACACAGAATCAATAGAGACATGACTTTACTGATGAACCTGAAATGTTAAATTTATGGAAAGATAGAAGTGTAGCTGCCAGATAGAAGTTGGAGGAAATTCATAGAGAGAAGAAATGCAGAAAAAGTATTCTGTGTGAAGATGAATGAATTGGAGACATAAAATGCATAACACCTGCAGTTAGCAAGATGACAAAGGACACTGAAATTTGATGAAAAATAGATTTCTATGTTCTCACCACCACACAGACAGCAACCATGAGAGATGACGGATGTGCTCATGGGCTTGATTGTAGTTCATTTTCCAGTGTATGCAGATGTCAGTTCATGCTGTATTCCTATGCATATTTGTATTTGTCCAATCAGTAAAGCTAGAGAGAAAGAGAATCCTGACCTACAGTGAGTATTTATAAATCCACTTGAGGCTCTAGAGCTTTCTCCCCCTCTAGGAAGCAAAGAAAAAAGACAATGGATTGCACTCTGTAGTTCTTCTACCTATTGAACTCCTAAATACTGGATAATGTCATAGTGGCTTCTCTCCATGGAGACTGAAATGGTCTTGATTAAGCTCCCTTGGAGAGGACAGTGAAGGGCATGGAATAGCCATTGTTCTTCAGATGAATCTGAAGTCTGTTTTACAGTGTGAAGTTTGGAAAGCCTGCATAGGTGAATAAATCATCAATTGCCCCATTTCTCCCCATAAAACATTAAACAAATCTCTTGAAATGTGTTGCAAAGACCTTATTTGTAGTCATATGATGTTACCATTTTCTATTACAAATCACAAATTCAATTCTCAAATTCAATTATCCTGGAGAAGCCAACCAATAAGCTTAGCAGGGTTTGAATAGCAGGACAAGTTGCACTCAGGCTTAGAAACACATATGTAGATACAATATCATTACCATAAGCCTCAGTAAAATGCAAAATTTATAGTTTCAAGTCCAGGACCAGGAAGGAGGGAAGCCATACACTTCTGGTATTGCTTGTTCTCTGTAAAAGCATTCCAAAGTGATTCTAAAGCTTGAGGTGTGACACAGTTGGTAGTTTGACACTCTGTAGCAAAAGGGAAATTCTGGAATTGATGCACAATATGAAGTAAACCAGGCACAGGTGCTTTTATATGTAATCAAGATGTAAGGTGTGATGATCAGAAGTTCAAGGTTATCCTCAAGTACATAGTGAGTTTGAAACCACTCTAGCCTACAAGAGACCCTGTCTCAAAGTACCAGAGGAGGCAGAAATTTTCTATCCAAATAGTATTCCATGAGGTAATAGGTCATTATGGTTATTTGTAAGTTGTTAACATATTTGAGATTATAAATA
This sequence comes from Cricetulus griseus, assembly GCF_003668045.3. Classification (NCBI taxonomy): domain Eukaryota; kingdom Metazoa; phylum Chordata; class Mammalia; order Rodentia; family Cricetidae; genus Cricetulus; species Cricetulus griseus. The sequence continues at coordinate 120,333,892 of NC_048596.1, read as the reverse complement.
TTATTAATTAAATTCTCTTTACTTTGTGTGTTCTTAGTTTTCCCCATATTAATTCTATCACAAAGTGAGTGAGTGTGTGCTTGAATGCATGTGTGTGTGTGTGTGTGTGTGTGTGTGTGTGTGTGTGTGTGTGGTATGCTGCAGGATAACAATAGGTAATAAATGGAGAAGATATCAAAATAAGCCCTATGCATGCAGGGAATTGTCATAACAAAGCCAATTACTTTGTACAATTAACATGTTAAGTAAAATTTCTTCTCTTATAAATTATCATTGTGATATTCAGATAGGTCATAATTGATCTGTGTATGCATTAAAATGAAAACACTAAGTTTCTTGGTGGGAGTATGTTTAATCCTTTCTAAAATAACTTTATTTTTAATATTATTTTTATTTTTTAATATAATGTTTTTATAATCTAGTCTGAAAATTTAATGTAAAATTTTAATTCTTTATTTCTAAAACAATTATTTAAAGTTTTTAAAATTCTTTATTCCATATTTTAAAACAGAATCAGGTCATCACTCTCTTTAAATCTCTTGTTTCCAAGAGCTACATGCTTCCAAAATACTTGATATAACAGTTTATTGATTTATTCCTGTACTGTTGATGTATACAGATAATTGTAGAGCACTGTTATTAAGACAATGCTTCAATAAACATGTTGTTCCAAAAAATTAATAAATAAATTATCATTGTATTTTCAGACTTTTGTGTGTTTGTTGTGGCTTTTTATATTGTATTTGCACTTGTTAATGTGTATTTGTGTGCATGAGTGTGCAAATATGTATAGAGACCAGAGTTTGATGTCGGGTGTAATTCCTTATTCACTCTCCACTGTGTGTAGGAGGAGGTAGGAGAGAGAGAGAGAGAGAGAGAGAGAGAGAGAGAGAGAGAGAGAGAGAATTCTGGAATCTGATGCTCATGCACATTGCTCAGCCAGCAGGTCAATAAATTTTTGGGAATCTGTCTTCTCTCATCATAAGTCTTGACTGCAGGTGTCTATCACCTTACCTTCATTCTGATGACCTGAACTCAGGTCTTCATGGTTTTTTTTTGTCATCCACTAACTGGGCCATCTCCCCATCCTGAGAATATTTTATTTTCTGAGCTCACTCTGTAAAATAATGATTCTGAGTAAGTAAATTTTGGGTTATGGAGAACAGAACCCTGTACATAATACTTAAACCTCAAGATATTTATCTGAAAGGGGCCAATTAGAGTGTCCTTCTGAAGTTTGTGGCTTTCATTCAGTTTTTTACATTCAGATTGAAGAAATGCAAAATATAACTATTATAATTGTTTGATAGCACTTATTTTTTAGAATTTGAGTACCAACAATTAACTGCAAAGTAAAAAATGATATTAAAATTGCACATTAGTCTTGCATAGGTGATAAGTTGGTGCAAACACTTTTCATATCACAGTTTGATCAGCATATACTAAGGAAACAATAGAAACACATAAGGTGTGGACTGGATCAGAAATAAGCAAGATACTAGTAAGATAAAATCAGTTGATATAATTTACCATTGTCATATTGGTACATTCTTTATAGAACTCTGATTTCATTCATGCTTATTATGTGGCTCATTGTCAAGTTGAAAGTATTCTAATAGCTTGGAAATATCTATCTTAATGTTTAGTCATTGACCAGTTAATTAAATCATTTTCACATGTTTTCTGATTACTACTATCTTAGGTCTACAAGATGGAAACTTCCTTGTTCAAAGGCACATAATCAAGTATATGATATGAATTATGCATAATCTAAGATTCTGGAAGAGGGGATATTGCAAAATTGTATCAAGCAATTCTATAATTATTCCACATACATGATAAATATTGGGTGCTACAGTACGAGTAAGTATCTGAAAAAACTTCAACTATTTGTTAATCTATGCAGCCTCACATAATGCAAAATTAGTGGGAAACTGGTACAGGTGTGGGCTAGAGAGAGCAGCTACAGACTTCCTCCCACAGTCATTGTGTGAGTCCTTTTTGAGCTGCTGGCTTTCTTCTTGAACTACTGTTCATGTTCAATGGTTTTCTGAACAATGGTTCTCTGAAGACAGTAGCTTTTTAGTAGTTGAGTGTCAGATTTTTTCCCCAGTACTATCTAGTGTGGAACTGGGCTCAGGTTTGTACTTACAAAGACAGGGATAAGAGAACTTGGGTAAAGTATTATGAGTGATTCAAGACTACAGAATTGGTATCATTGGATTAATAGATCTAGCCCAGAAAATTCCTCTCTGTTTCTCTGTTTCTCTACCTCTTTCTCTCTCTATCCATCTCCCTCTCTCTCTCTTTCTCCCTCTCTCTCTCCCTACACCAACCCATCTCTCTCTCTCTCTCTCTCCCTCTCTCCCCCCCCCCCTCTCTCTCTCTCTCTCTCTCTCTCTCTCTGTGTGTGTGTGTGTGTGTGTGTGTGTGTGTGTGTGTGTGAGTGTGTATGTGTGTGTGGTGTATTGCTCCAAACAGTTTAGAAAATCTGTAATCCTAATCTGACAACTGAGGGAAGTTACACCTTGAAAGGTGAAATTGAATACTGAGTTATGCTTTACATGTGGCTGTAACAATGAAGTTAGTATTGTTTACTGCATTTCAGGATCGATCCTTTCCTTCCCCAGAAGTTATTGTATTTGGAGACTGTTAATGTTTAGTTGTAATAAGTCACATTATGTACTGTAGGATGTTCCACAGGAACATAGACCTCTGCTTCATCTCTAGTGATGGTATCCAAACTGACTCCAGGCATGCCCAAATGTCCTTGATTGAAAGGTCATTCCAGCTAGAAGTTAGTTATATTTAAACTATCCCTAACTTGAATATCCCAGTATCCCTAACTTGAACGTGCTGCAAGAAGTCAGCTGAGCATGAAACATTGACAGGGACTCATTAATGTTGATGGGTTGGTGGATGAACTGGAAGTTGCATCTCCTTTTAGGAATTTTGAACATCCTTCTCTTGGAATACATTTTGCCCTAATTTAACATATGTTAAAGATAAATAATTGTATTTTCTGTATCTTCACTCAAAGATGGGAATATGTCTTAACTTAAGAGACTCCAAAGAGAAAATAGGTAGATACAGAACTAAGGGCCAGACCACAGGAATTTGATTGAATAATAAATTCTCTGGGCAGAAAGAAGAGCAGAGACTGAAGAGGGAGGCATGGGGCCTGTGTGGGTCTGCATCAGGACCTCTGTGTATATGTTAAGCTGTTAGCTTGGGGATTTGTGGGACTCCTAACAAATGGAGCCGGTGCATCTCTGACTCTTTTGCCTGCTCTTAGGACACTTTTCCTCCTGTCAGGTTGCCTGGTACAACCTGGATGTTAGGGCTTTTACCTTGTCTTATTGTATCTTCTTTTCTTCTGTTTGACTGTTGTCTCTTGGAGACCTGCTCTTTTCTGAAGCAAATGGAAGTAGAGTGGACATAGGGGAGAGGAGAGGTGAGAGCAGACTGAGAGTAGTAGAGGAAAGGGAAATTTTGGTAGGGATGTATTGTATAGAGAAGAATCTGTCTCTAAATAAATAGATTGTACAAGCAATGTACTGGGCACATTCCTAGATTAGTAAACATTTAATAAATTGTTTGTATTCTAATGACCCCCCAGAGATGTTCATGATTTCTGTATCGCAAGTTTCCCAGGTGACCCAGTCTTAATTTTTGAGGTTTGTAGCTAGACTGGAACTTAATTGTGTAGGCTGCTCAGGTACTTTTCAAATAAAACTGCTTTATACCTAATCTATATTAAGTTTGCTTTCTAGTGCTATAATGAAAGAATCTCAGCTAACAGAAGGTAAGATGAAAAGGCCATGCCATTAAGAGAAATAGAACTTTGATTTTCAAGTACAAATTACATCCACAAATATATAGGTACAAAAATTCAAAGGAAGACCTTACATTTTTAAATTTCAGTTTTTGATGCAGTGTCTTAAGTAACCAAGGCTGGTCCATGTAGCCACAGATGACCTTCAATTCTTGATCTACTTTTCTCAAAACTGCTGAGATTGCAAACATGGATTATCATACTGGGTTTTACCCTTAGCTATACTGAAAGTAACCCTACATTACTGGTCTTACAAAATTTCCTGGTTTTGATTACAGAATTTTCACAGACTCTATAATAAATAATGTCATAAAATACAAAGAAACAAAGAAGATACGGTGGGAATAACTCCATGGGATGATGAGAGTGTAAATCAAGATACTTGCCATGGAGACAAAATGCTAGGGTGGAAATAAAGTATAATTTTCATGTATATCAGAAGTAGACAGACAGCACCACTCGAAGAGTGAATAACCCATGCTGGAACAGAATATACAGTAGGATTTTTAAGTACATATGTCTAACATAGTCTATACAGCCCTTTCTAAGGCTTTGGGGATGGTGGGTGAACTACAATATTCACTTTAGGGCCTGCCATGGCTTCTATATTGAAAAAAAAAATCTAGAAAGCCCCAAAATACTCAGAACCCAAAGGAATAGTGGCAGAAAGCCATCATGTTTTCTTCTTGTACTAGGTTGGCTTTGGCTTTGAAGGTAAGGCATGAGGGGCTCACATGCTATAGCCTAGTTTGCATAAGTAGACAGGACATCAGTATAGTTAGGTTAAGAATTGATCATTTGCCTCGAAAATGTCAGTATTACATTTAGTTAGAAACAAAGCATGGCTTGAGAGACTACGAAGAAGGTAAAAATGAAAAGAGAAGGAGAGAGTAGCAAAAACAAACCACTAAAGGGAGGAAGGAAAGGGAAATGGGGTAGATAAGAAGGATAAGAATGTCTTCCCTGAACCAGCTGGATACACCAGAAAAATCCTATCTTCTCAGAGTGAACATGTATTCATTGCCTGCAAGCTCCCGGTCTTCCATCTCCATGCTGCTCGCCAACCTCAACCCCTTCTCCAGCTTCTTAAGAATAAAACTGGCTACCTTCTCACTTTTCCTGAGACACTGGCAGTAACAGAAGATTGCTATTTCCCTAAATCCAGGCAGTGGTGTCCTATGGTAGGTATCAGAAACCTCTGACTTCTTGGGAGGGTTTTGTACAGGGGATGCACCTGTCAGGCAAACCCATTCTCCTTGTTTTTAAACACTATCTTCTATACAGCTGTTTTCCCTCAGTGGGATCCAATATGAGTCTTTAAACAATAATTACTTTCCCAAAATGTGTGGTAGGGAAAAGATGTTTTTATTAGGCTAATTGTTTTCTGTCTTATATTGCTTCCATTTGGACGTTTCCACCTGTTATAAACAAAAAATTCTATTAAAAATAGGTTAAACAGAAATGGTTAAGCTATATGGAATGCCACGTTATTTTCTTACACAAAACTCAGTTAGGCTGTACAGGGTTAAGAATTGATATGAAACATGATTTGATATGAAAATATCATAAAGTTTTCCCAAAAAGTCCCAAGAGAGCTGGAGGCCAATTTTGAATTTAGAAGAGAGATTGAAGCAATTGCAACAAAATTTGGATTTTCTTTTATGACAAGCCTGGTTTGCTGAATTGTTCAGCTTCATGAATAGAGAGGACATATTCCTCAATGTTTAGGTGAAAAGGACATCGAAGACAAAGAGGCTGGAATCTTTATCAGAAAGGCTTTGATTTTCAGATTTCATAACTGCTTCCTGTCAGCCTCTCCATGGACAATTTTTACCTTCATAGTCAGCACTTCAGATTTACATAAATACAAGAAGAGTTGTCTGCCACATTGAGGGTGTATAAGGTTTATTTTCAAATGAACATTCAATGAAGAAAATACACACACACTAACTCAATCAGGGGTTTGATTCCTTCAAACATCAACATGACTGCTGCAGAGATCACATGAGATTGTTTGCCTAGCACTTTGCAAGGATAGAAATGGCCAAAGATGATTATCCTGTCAAAAGTATTCACAGCACAATGCTATTTTATACTTTTATGATGATGAAGCATCCTAAAAGTACCGTGATAAATGGTCTTAAGTCTGTGCCTGTCACAAAATTCAGTCTGATTTCCACGTAAGCCTTAGCACATAAATAAGAATCTATTCAATGGTTTTCATATTCAGTATTCTTTGTTAATACTATTTTAGGATCTCCAATTGTATTTGAGCCTCTTTACCATGTGCATTGAAGTTATGATTCTGTGTAAATCAGTGATGATAGCATGATTTGAACTCTGGCATAATGTGTTTCAAAGTTTTTTATATCTTGGGTTTGTTCTCTAAACAATTTTTGCTACTTTGATTTCATTTGATCACACAAGAGACAATGTACAACAGGTAAACCAAAAAGGGGAGAAATGATTGACTCAAATGTAACCTAGTCTGACTACATTTTATCTCTACATATAGATGAGATGGAGTTAGCTGAAACATCTCCCATCATTCTGAATGGCAAGATAACAGAGCCCAAGAGAGTTCTGACCAAATTAAGAAGCCAAAGAATTTGGGTTGATGATGGCACATTTCATCTATTACATCTATCCTCATTTTTATTATTTGGAATACTGATACTATCCTGCATTGATATGGATGGAGCCTACAAATTTGAAACATAATTAAGCCCGAAAGAAACATATTTGTCATCCTGTTTCATGAGGATAATTCTGTTTTTAGTCATATTCTAGCACATGGTGGCAGATCATGACTAATGTCTACTATGTGGTCCCTTAGCCATTTGTTCTAAATCATACAGCATGAGAAGGAAAGATAGGCTTCTAAAAGAAAGCTATCAGTTGGCCTAAATCCTAATGCCTTACTAATACTATATCTACTAGCCCAGGTATAGCTCAGAGGAAGAATATATTCTCTTCCATAGAATAGCCAGGAGTAGACATCAAATAAATGATGAACTTTGAACACTGTGAGGAAAAAATATAAATTTGATGGTACTTTAGCTGCTAGCATATTACTGAGAAAGAAAATATATGAGCTTCCTCTTCTCTGTTTGCTATAGGTACTTAGGCCATTATCATTCCTCCTCACTGGCCAATACATAAAAGTATTCTTTTATCACCTTGTCTGAGACCTCAGAATCCTCAACACAACATGGCAGAAAGTCACTGTTAACAGACAGATGTCACTTTATGAAGCCTACTTTGCCAACTCTTTATAGACCAATGGCTTGAGGAGAGAAGGCACAGATACACTTTTCAGACCCTAAAAATCAGCTAAATTGGTCCATCACATGACTAAGAGGTGACACTCTGGCAGCTTTAAAGAGGTGGTACAGTCTTCCCATGACATGACAGAGCAAGGCATAGGCTTCATCCATGCTTGGATGATGAATGGTTTATCATAGAAGAAGATGGTTATCTCAAATGAAGCATTTTATTTACTGAGATTATTAAATTTATAAGCTCTAAATTGAAAAGTGGAATCCTGTCCACTGTATTCTCACTGTATAAGCCAAGGTCATCATCATTTTAAACATCAACGCACCAAGTGTTTGTCCAGATGTTCCCAACTCTTGGAGATACCAAGTCCATTTGCAGTTGTCTCTTTCGTCACCACACGCTTGTATGTTGCTTTCCTTCTTCTTCCTCCAAAGGGAGAAAATACAGGGATCATGCTAATTTACATGTATTTACAAAACATGCTTCTCACTTGTATTCTCCATTAATCTCTTGGATTTCCATTTTTATATCAACATTTAGTATTGTGCAATCCTGAAACGTTTTTTTATTCGGAAAGACTCAACAACTCAAGCATTTCTACCCAGTACTGACTGATTCTCAAGAGAAACAACCTATTTCTTTTATTGAAATCTGGGTTTAAACAGTAGATTAACAGTCAAGGAAAGCAAATTTGAATCAGATAAACTGAAATCTTTGTAACTTAGTTTGTGTGACCTTCATTAAACCCCAAAAACTTCTATCAGATACAGGTGCGCGGTGCTTGGGAAGTCATACCGGAAGTGTGTATTAATAATTCTTGAAGCTTAGGAAGATGGTGAGATGATGAATAGATGTACTTAGCTGTTCCATTAGGTAGCACTTAGTGTATATTATCTATTGTCATCATTCCTTTTTTACAACTCCAATGACATTAAATTACCACATGGAGAACATGGTGACATATAAATGGCATCATGTCCCTAATGATCTTATGCCCAGGAGACTTGAACTTACCTTGGAAGACTTCATCAACTATTGTTAGTTGCATAACATCAATAGTGGAAACTTCTTGGTTGTGAGACTTCTACTTTGCATATAATTACTTAAAGGGGCATTTTCACTATGACTGCAATTTCAACTGACTTTATGTCATTTCTAAGTCACTCAGTGTCAGTCACTACGTGCTCTGCAAGGAACTAATTTCCCCAGACTTCTCTTGTCAGTCTGGCATAGCATGATCAGAAAAAGAAGTCACACTTTGGCTATCAATTATCTGAACTTAATTATTAGGCATTGAGAAGAATGTTGTGCTAACTCTGTGTAAAGAAAACTATATAGATAAAGCCTAGCAACATGGTACCTTGCGTTCTCTAGAAAGAAGGATAAAGGATCATTGGGCCTAATGAGAATTAGTGTCTTATGGTAACAAGGGCATTATTTAACTGTAGAGGGGACTTGTTTTTCCCAGGTCTGTCTTTAATAACTCTAAAATTGTTTACTCATTGAACAAGTAGAATGATGAACTTTGTCCAGCTCCTAATGTTAATTCATTGAAAACTGCAACAGGCTATGGATAGTTGCATGCCATTTCCTAAAAAATACTACTTCAGTTTCAAAGTGAGCAAAACAAAGAGGACATGAGCAATAATAGAAAATTATAAATACCTAATCTTCCCTAGATTAAAAAAAAGAATAATTTCAAGTGAGTTTGGTGTGGGAAACTATTGACTTAGCTAAGAACAGAAACATCATACTTTGAGGAAATTCATTGGTAGAACTTGAATGGGGGTGTGAGAAAAAATGGATGAGAGTAAACTGGGGTCTTTGCATGATGGTGGAATTTTTGGTAGGAAAACAAGAACTTCCAAAAAAACTGTTATTGGAAGGCTTCTGCTGTCTATTTCTCATCATCTCAAAGGCTCTGGCGATAAGAGCCATTATAAACCTGCCCAAATAGAGTGCTTTTAACAGGAACAATAACATAAAACTACATCCATGAGTCTTTACCTTATTTTCTAATGGGAAGCTCATTTGCAACCACACCAGTACTCACCTTCAACTTTGCTGTTTCACTGTTGTCCCTCCCTTTGACCAGGTAGAAAGTGCTGGTGCCTTTGTTTGAGACTCTTCTTCCTTATATTTTGTCGTGTTGATCTGCTGTCCTCTTCCATCCTTTATTTCACATGTTATTTCTTCAGGAAAACATCTGTTGAGTCTCCAACCTAAATTGAGTTATTGTTTTAAATATCTATAGCTACTAGCCAGGGCTTCATTATAGCCAGAGTGAAGGACACTGTGGAATTCCTTCAGGCTCCTGAGACCTGGCTGTCACACTCAGCTGCAAGGGTCATGACAGCAGAAGCAGTTTTTCCTCACTGTAAAAATGACCATGGATTCCAAAGAATGGATATTGAATACAGAAATGAGCTAGTGAGAAAATCAGTTAACAATATATAATTTAAAATTTCTCCTGAAAGTCTTCCAAATCTATGTAAAAAACTGAAAAAACTGCAAAAGAATAAATATGACAAAATCCTTTATTTCTTTTGTAATAATGTGTAATAATGTAATAATTTTTGAATAGGAAAAATGATTCATTATCTTTTAATATAGTCATAATTTATTAATACTTTAATAAGTATTTTATTTAAAATATTATAATTCACTCTACCATTGCGTATTCTTGCAGTGCATAATTATGTGTATGTAAATCTCTTCATATATAAAAATTGTATTACGGGTATATGTTTCTCATAAGATCATTTTATATCATAAATGTATTATTAACGTTTTATAAAATAATAAAAATATGTTTTTAACAAACAGATTACTGGGGAGATGGCTGGATGTAGAAAAGCATATACTACACTTTCTTTTCTTTTATTGAAAATAGGTTTTGTTCATAGAGTATATTCTGATTACAATTCCCTCTCCCCTTATTTTTCCTGTTCCTTTCCGCAACTTCTTCTCTCATGCAGATCCACACTCTTTCTGTTTCTCTTTAGAAAGCTAGCAGACATCTAAGAAATAATAATAAAATGAGGTAAAGTAAAATAAGACAAAACAAAAAATAAAATAGGACAAAAACAAAGACAAGAAAAGGAGCCAAAGAAAAAGTACAAGAAATACAAATAGATGCAGAGACACATGAGTTCCTGACACAAAACCAGAAGCCATAATATATACACAAAAGATTTAAAAGGCAAAAACAAATAAACAACAAGCAACAACAAAATGCAAAAATCCTGATACAACATTATGAAATAAAGAACTTCTAAAGATACTATGGGGTTCATTTTGTATTGGCCATCTACTGCTTGACATGTAGACTACCTTAAGAGGGCTTTGGTTCTCTAGCGAGACTGCCTTGGAGAAAATTAATTTTTCATTTGCAGTGGTCATCAAATGTCGATAGGTTTTGGGTAAGGGTTGGAGGTATTTGTCTACTTCTCATTTCAGCTCTAGAACACAATCTGGTGCAGACTCATGCAGGCCTTGGGCATGCTGCCTTAGTTTCTATGAGTTCATATGTGCATAAATTTTGCTGTGTTTAAAAGGTCTTGTTTCCTTGGTATCCTCCATCCACTCTGGCTCTTACAATCTTTCTGCCTTCTCTTCTGTGAGGTTCCCTGAACCTTGAAAGGAGGAGTTTAATGGCAATATCCCATTCAGTACTGATTGTTCCAAAGTCTGTCTCTGCAGCTTTTTCTGGCTGTAGGTGTCTGTGTGTTTGTACTTGTTTGCTGCAGCTTCTCTGATGATGGCTCAGCAGGACACTGATCTTTGAGTATTGCAGAATGTCCTCAGGAGTCACTTTATTGCTATGCTATTTTTAGCAGTACAGTGGTATCTGGTTTTCTCCTAGGTCCCTGAAGTATCTAGCCTCAGGTTCTTGGGCACCTGAGCAGTGTCTGGTATGAGTTAGAGTTTATAATATAGGCCTATTCAAATCAGATATTAGGTGGTTAGTTTCACAAGCTTGTGCCTCTATTACACCAGTGTATCTTTAATGTAGGTCACTATTGTAGACCAGATGATTTGTAGCTGGGTTAGTATTTTCTTTTCTCTTTTGGTAATGTGTAGAGTGCTTTCTGATAACAAGAACACTAATCCATAGGGATTAAGAATCTAGGTAGGCATCAGCTCAGCTTCTTGATGTTGAAACAGTTGAGTATGTGTTGTCTTCCCCAACAGGGCTTTATCAACACACACACACACACACACACACACACACACACACACACACGAAAGATTCTGTTGTATTAGGTTTTATAAATCCCTCAAACAGCCTCTGAGTCTTTTTCACATTGTTTGTACAGACATGATTGCAGAGTTGACCACTTGGTAGCAGATTACCAATTTGGAGGCTCATCCCTGGGAGAGACTACTTCTCCCTATCTCAGCAGTCCTTAATTGCTTACAGTTCTTCTTTCTTTTCTTATTTTTTAATATTTTTGAAATTATAACTTAATTACAACATTTCTCCCTTGCCTTTGTCTAGTGGTTACTTTTTACTTTTTGAGACAGCCTCATGTAACCATGGCTGGCTTTGAGCCCACAGTTAGCCAAGGATGATGTGGAACTTCCAGTCCTCCTGCCTCTACATTCCAAGAGATGACCTCCTAGTCCTGTGCCACCACATCAAATTTATATAGTTCTCGGCTCAAACCCAAGGCCTTGTACATGCAAGTCAGGCATTGTACCAACTGAGCTACATGCCCAGTCCTAAAATCATTTTCTATAGCTATGTGGCACTATGCTATTTTTGTCAAGCGTACTGATTTACTTATTTAATAGTTTACAGTTGTCATATGTATATAAATATTTAATACAAAACATGCTGTAGTAAACAACTGTTTAGCTCAAATTTGTACAACCTTTTTTTTTACAGTATGTTTCTAAAGCAGAAATGGAGTCTAATGTTTTGATACATATTGCCAAATTGCCCATAAACGGCAAAGTACTCACCAAGTACAGAAATATAAGAATATCTAGACATATGCATCCTTGCAATATTATTTCTAGTATTTTAAATAGTTTTCAGTTGATAAAAATTTGTACTTTATTTTAATTTTGTTTCTTAGTATAGTATTTAATTCATGCGTGAATACACACAGGCTTGAACATATACTTAATCCTCACATTTGTGTATTTACCATCATACAAACTTATTTTCTTTATAAATATACCTGCTGCTTTTCTCACTCAAGACAGTTTTAGTTTTTATTAGTGATTCATGGTAGTCGTGTGTGTGTGTGTGTGTGTGTGTGTGTGTGTGTGTGTGTGTGTGTGTATAAAATCAGAGGCTGACTTTCCACCCTAGTTTCCTAAGAAAAGTTCTGTCACTGAAGTTAAGCCTGCTGGTTAGGCTATACTGTCTAGCAAGATCCAACTATACTTTTGTCTGTACCTAGCAAATGCTGGTATTTCAGACGAGTGTCTGTATACATTGCTGTTTTATACGATCAAAATCAGACCTTTGTCCTGTCCTTGAGTTTGAGTACTTTACTGATTAAGTCATCTTCCCAGCCCCTAAGTGTCTTTAAATATATTTTAAACATTGTGATAAAAATACATATTCAGCATAAGATATATATATTTAATGTGTTGTCCTCTTTAATTCTGATGTGTTTGGTATACAGTGAGCATTTTTACTACAATGAGAATTATGTCATATTGTTCTCTTCAGGAATTTTGTGTCATGTATGTGTTTTATGTCTTAATAAATATTTCATATTTATGTAAGGATAATTTATGAGGCAACATTCTTCCAGTTTTCTCAAATAAATTTCTGGTTGTTCATCAACTATATGTTTTTCTTTAATGCAATAGTCCATTTTATTCATTGATATATGTTGTTGTGTTTCAAGATGTCATTTTTTAAAAATGAAGTACATTTGATTTGAACATATTCATTCACTACCATTGTCCTGTGTCTCCAGACCCCTGCACCAGTACTCCCCTTCCTTTTTTTAAATAATCCTTTCATATCCACGTCTACATAATTGAAGAAGCATGTGTAATTTTTTTATATGAGTCTGCCTTACTTAGCCTAATGTGGTGGTCTCCATTGCCATTAGTTTTCTGCAAATGATATAATTCCATTCTTCCGTGTCTTCCGTGTGTGTGTGTGTGTGTGTGTGTGTGTGTGTGTGTGTGTGTGTGTTCCTAATGCATAAATACAACCTGCTCAATCTATCTATTGTTACTTGTCCATGTATATTTCAAGGATGACCATTTGATATTCAATAACCAATTGGTATGTCTTCCCTAATGAAGACTTTTTCTCCTGCTTTCAGCAACTTTAGCTGTCTGTAACTCTTTCTCTAGGGTCAATGTTTGTGAGCTTTCCCCCTTCCACATTAGCATATCTGTTGGTGTTGTTCTTGTTCAGGTTATGTTTAGGCAGTCGTATTAGTAGGACTTCATGTGTGTAGCTTTTGACTTGTCCTAGTTAGGGTTTTTATTACTGTGATGAGACACTATGACCATGCCAACTCTTACAAGGAAAACATTTAAATGAAGGGGCTTGCTTACAGTTTCAGAGGTTCAGTCAATTATCATCATGGTGAGGAGCATGGCAGCAAGCACAAAAACATGGTGCTCATGAGCAGCTGAAAGTCTTACATCATATAGGCAATAGGAAATTGACACATTGACAGTATCCTGACCATAGGAAACCTCAAAACTTGACCCCAGAGTGACACATTTCTCCAGTAAAGCCATACCCATTCCAACAAAGCCACAACTCCTAATATGGCCATTCCTTATGAGATTATGGGAACCAATCATATTCAAACTGCCACAGTCTGCTCCCTGGTGCCCATAAACTTGTAACAATATCATAATGAAAAATTCATTTAGTTCAACTTCAAAAGTCCCCATGGTCTACCATAGTCTCAACAATGTTTAAAAGCCCAAAGTCTAAAATATCTTCTGAGATTCATATAAGATATTAACTGTAATCTCCTATAAAATAAAAATAAAAACACCAGATCACATACTTCCAACATACAATGGCACAGAATATACATGACCATTCCAAAACATAGGAAAGAAAGCACAGTGAGGAAATACTGGACCAAAAAAAGACTTAAAACCAGCTGGGAAAACTGCAAACTCTGCATCTTCATGTCTGATGTCAAGGCACTCTTCATGTCTCCAACTCCTTTCAGCTTTGTTAACGGAAACACAGTTCTTTCTCCTGGGTTGGTTCTACTCACTATTTATGCGAGTCCCCTTTGTCTTTTTCAGCTGGTTTTCAGTCCATGAAGAAAAAGGGACCCTGGGAACAAACCCTAATTTGCATTAAGTGGCACAGTCCTATCATAAAAATTCTAGAATAAGTCTTAGTTATCATATGTGCAGCAAGGGAGACTTCTGGAAGGAATCTGTGCCAAGGGTCAAGCTAAAGATAAATCAGGCATCTGGCTTGGAGACAGCTTTCAGATGTCAGTCCTCTAGGCTCAGGGACATTCTCCAGATAAGGGCAGGTAGAGAGCAGAAGGTTTTGCTGGGGAGTGAGGAAATATTCATGTTGACAAGTGTTTGAAAAAAGCTGCCAGGCCATTATAGACAGCAACCTCTGAGTAGCCAGCAAGGTCTTACAACAACTATTGATGAATCAAGACAAGATATTTATCTATTTAAGTTTGAAATATAGTTTACACCATGGGCTTTCAGTACTTTCTGAGATCCCAGGAAACAGAGTGACTGGAGAGGCTTCAGTGGTTGAAGGTACTGGTGAATTTGAAGATGCTGATGAATTAAAAAGTCTATTCCAGGCTGGGTGTTGGTGGCACATGCCTTTAATCCCAGCACTCGGGAGGCAGAGGCAAGCAGATCTCTGTGAGTTGGAGGCCAGCCTGGTCTCCAGAGCAAGTGCCAGGACACAGAGAAGCTACACAGAGAAACCCTGTCTCAAAAAACCAAAAAAACCAAAAAAGTCTATTTCAGATACTTAGGAGATTCATCCTTATACTTTGGTTTCTTTAGACCTACTCTGGTACCAAAATGTGTTATTAGTCAGGGTTCTCTGGAGGTCTAAGTACTTATGGAATCTCTCTCTCTCTCTCTCTCTCTCTCTCTCTCTCTCTCTCTCTCTCTCCCTCTCTCTCTCTCTCTTTCCCTCACTCTGTCTCTCTCACACACACACAAAGACACACATATACACATATGTATATGGGAGTTTATTAGAATAACTTATGACTTACAGGCTACAATCCAACAATGAATAGTTGTGAATAGAAAGTCTAAGAATCGGGTAGTTTCTCGTTCTTCTCACTCTCATGAGGCTGGGTGTCTCTGCTGGTCTTCTATTCACTGACTGGATTGCTGAAGTAGATTCCAATGCTAATGGAGCATTGACAAGGCAATGTAAAGCAGGTAAAGAAGGAATGCATACTTCCTTTTTCCATTGTCCTCTCATCAGTAGTTGTGGCCCAGATTAAAGGTGTGCCTTCCAGCCTCAAGGTCTGGATTAAAGGCGTGAGTCATCCAGTCCCAAGATCTATATCAAAAGCATTTGTTATCTGGATCACAAGACCTGGATCACAAGTGTGTCCTCCATTTCTAGATTATACTGCATTCCAGATATAGCCAAGTTGACAACCAAGAATAGCCATCACATGACCTTTCTAGGAGACACAATTTCACAACAAATTCCCTGTGTCCTGTGGTTCTTACAGGTTTTCTGTCACCCTTTTCCTCAATGATCCCTGAACTTAAGGTGGAGAAATTATGTTGTAAATGTGTCAGTTGGGACTGGAATTCATTGGCTGTGATGTCTTGATTTCCTTGATGAGGGTTGAGAGCTACATTTATCTACAAACTTCATAATTTCATTTTCCTTTACAGATGAATGGCATTCTATAGTGTATATGTACAACATTTGTGTCTCTTTGCCTAAACAAAAAAGTTAAGAGAAACAAAGGACACTCAGAAAAGAAATTAAGACATATCTAAGAACATGAGTGTGGGCTTTTCAAAGGATAGCCCATCTTAATTGCCTTTTCCCTAGGTATATGCACAATATTGATGGGTTTTCATGCAATTGTCTTCAAAGGGTTGCAGAAGAACCTAAATTGCAAATACAGAAAGTTCCTGAGGAGCACCTGACAGTATTGTAGATCATAGGATAAAACTTGCTCATGGGACACAAAAAGATAGGGTATCTTTGCTGGGACAGTTGATAGTCTTGGTTGTAAAATTTCCAGAAAATCCCCCAAGAGGATTGGGTTCCTACTAAAAGTCCTACACACTCAGGCTTTAAATTGGATTCATTGTTCTTCTAAAGTAAAATATATGCATAGTACATAAATGCTAGCTCTGTGTCAGCCAGTTTCACACACACACACACACACACACACACACACACACACACACACACACACACACACAATGTTGCTAACTGGCTCATGTTCTTGAGTCCCAGCTGGTAAAGATTTTCCCAGATTCTGGTTCTAGGGTCTCTCTTTTCACAATCCCATAATTTTGTTGGGTTCCTTCTGTATTAGCCCCACGTTGTAGGGGTCATTTACTACAGAGTGATGTCTTTGGTGATGCAATTGGACAGCCAAACAACCCTGGGTTGACCCTCAGTGGAGGGGTGTGGAAGCAGAATAGGCTAATTCTCCAATGGCATTAAAGACGAGACAGAGGCATCTGGTCATAGCAGGAGGGCTGTCAGTTAATAGTGAATGCCATGGTTTATTGAAGCATCATCTTAAGTATTCACTCAAAAGTGGGGGTAATGGCAAAAGACATCTATTATCATGTATAAAGGGCTGATAGTCGATATTCCCCTTAATCCTAGAGCCACTCCTCTACAGCACTCTACAGTATGCACTTAAGCCCTCAGGTACTCCATACCAGCATGGCTCACTAGTCTTCAAGGTGGGTGTAGATTCACCTTGGCCCAAAGATATTGTTAGAATATTTAGAATAGGGGTCATTCCCCATCAAAGCTTGGCCATTCAACTACTACCAGCCAACATCTAAAAGACAATAAAAATTCTGGGCTGTCCAGAACTCATGGCTGGGTGGAATATATTTCCAAACATTATACAGGCATAATTTCTTTCTAACCTGTCCCATAGGAATCATGCATTTCCCTGAGGACTAAGGATATTACAATTTTTTCATGTAAACAATTTTAATTAAAGTTTGTCTTTTTGAAACATCAAAATTATAAGACAATTTGTCTTTTGAAAAGAGTTTGTTTGTTTCATTTTCCCATTTATTGGTTGAGTTACTTGTATGGATAACTTTGCTTTATCTGCCAGCATTCACACATAATTCTTATTAAGACTTAATCTCAATGATCTGAAATTCTGTCAAAAATCTACATTAGTGTAATTTTATAATATTATGGTATATGGTTGTTGTAATTTTAAAAAGCAGCATGTGAGAGAAAGATGCCATGTAACAGACCTTGGATGGAAAGTTTTTTTTTTTTTTTTAATTTGGGGAAAGTGAATGGGAAAAGCAGGGAGGGGAAAAGGGAGATTGACCTCTGGGCACGGGGCAGGGGGCAGGGGCGCAAGAGACAGAGAAGCACTGGCACAGAACCAGAGAGGTGGACAGAGCCCTTTTAAAAGGGAATGTAGTGAATGTGCAAAGGTGGTGCTCTTAGTGGCACCCCAAGGACAGGCCAGTATGGATGCCTGAATGCTAACAGTGGTGAGTCCATTGTCCTTCAATTTACTTAAGATTATTTAATTTATTTTGATATTGTGATACATCTACTTTAAAAAAGTATTGTTATTTTTAATTTTGTGTATGAGTGTATGTCTATGGGTGGGTATGTGTCCAAGATGGCCAGAGGTAGGTATCTGACTCCCTGGAGTTGGAGTTACAAGATGTTTTGAGCCTCCTAGCAGGGATTCTGGGACCTGAACTCAGGCCTTCTGCAAGAGTAGTAACCACTCCTAACTTCTGAGCTAATGTGCTCCAGCCCTGACACACTTATTGTATAGATAGAATTAATTCCTAATGTTTCAGGTGAGCTTGTTATTCCATTTTAATATTAGATTTCTGCCTTTTGTGTATCTCAAAAAGCTATTCATTTCTTTCTAACCACTATATATTATCTGGAAAGTTGATTTTTAAGTGTTCCCTCTCTGTTCTTGTAATTACAAATGAGATCTTCCTTGTCATTTTATTTCTCTGATGTATTATGACACAAATAGAAAAAATATTAGGTTATATAAGTTAAGATGTAGCTAATTGCTTAATTCCTAAATATGATTTTATTATAAACATCATAAATTTACATCATTTTATATGTGGGGGGTGATGAGGATTGAAACCAGGGTCTTGTATACTGAAATGGTTATTTCTTATATTACTTCTAATATCAGATAAATATTAATTAATATGTGAGTAAATGAGATTTAATCTTCACGTATGAGGAAAAGTGTCTCCTATGCTATTTAATTAAACTAACATTGAATCTCCAGATACAAGGACTTGGAAGAATCATTCTATTTCTAGTTACAATGGGTGTTTAAAATAAAACAGAGATGCTTAAAAATGCTTGTCAAAATTATTCTCTATCATACATGTCACACATTTTTATACTGTAAAAGATGTTATCTGCAAAGCTCACACTCATGAACAAAATTAACAAAATATATCTCAAAATGTTTTAAGTAAATTTACAGTTTTGTGTTGGACCACATTCATAGTTAAACACACTTGGAAGCAGTGATATTTTGAAGATGATCACAAGGTCTCATTTTATAAAATAATGTTTTAGAGTAAAAATGGGGTATTGTTTTAAAATTAATGTTAACTTTTGTGATTCATTTGTAAATATGTGGAAGTAACTAGTATAGGAACATTTAGAATCTGTTACTAATATCCTATTGGCTATTTGCCTTTGATGTGGTTAATAGTTCAGAGGAAGTTTTCACATAAGAAATTCTATATACAGACTTGAAACAAAACTAAGGAAATGCCTGAGTCTGTAAAAAAGGAGGAAGAATCTTCTTCTACTTTACGGGAATAAATAGGGTGGATCAAGGGATTTAACTACACTGAGAGAAGAAAGTAAATTTTCTGCATCATTTTCTACAGCTAGTGATGCAAACCTACCAAAGGAATTCAGACCAATAAGCCACTTGTGCAGGATGTCTACAAGCCTCAGAGCCTGTTAAAAACGTCTCACTGTTTATAGGACACATCCAGCTCACACAGAAGTTATCAAAGGAAGACTGGTGCTAAAAGAAACACATTAGAACAACCCATTTTCAGATCTTGATCACATTTGTTTTCAATAGATGCTTCAGGTAATAGCGTAGACTAGAACTTGTTGACTTTTCTACTCATGATCCCTTTTCAATCAAGAAATTTGTACACAATCGCAGGTATACTGGTGTTATGGAATAGAATACTTGATTATGTAAAGATGTGTTGCATTTTATCTGCATTTGTTTAATTATGTAAAGATGTGTTGCTGTTTTACCTTGCTTGCCTAAGGCACTTGACAGGTCTAATAAAAAACTGAACAGCCAATAGTTAGGCAGGGGAGGGATATGGAGGCCTGGAAGGCAGAGAGAAAAGGGGAGCCAGCCAGCCAGGGAGGAAGCAGGAAAGCAGGGTGGATAGTATATAAGTGAGATAAATGAGCCCTGGGGAAGCACATAGATTAATAGAAATGAGTTAATTTAAGTTTTTTTTTAAGCTAGCTAGAAGCAAGCTTTAGCTAAGGCAGAGCATTCATAGTTAATAACAAGTCCTCTTGTCAGTTTATAACACACAGTTATATAAAATAGGTATGAAATCATAGTATTGCTGATAATAAATGATGAGTGAATTTATTTTAAATTAATTCTTTGCTATACATATAATTTTGTCATTTATTAGAAATTAATTCAATTTGCATATTAATGGGATGGAATTGCTTACTTGTTTTTACATAAATAATTAAATCTTGACTGAATATTTGGTACTGCAGGATGTAGAGCATCTTTAGTGGTTTTCACATTTGCATAATATTTTGATTTTATAATCCTCAAGTGGAGGAAAAAAATTCTCATAACACAATAGTCTAACTATGTTTAAGACCATTTCAGAAATTAGAAAGTTTGACCTAATCCTAAACCCAAATTAACTGAACATTAATATGAAACTAAAACTACAAACTCAAACAGCAATTTTTAAAATCAAGCATTCTAATACAATACAATATAATATAATACAAAGACAAATGAATTCTATGCTGTACAATGCCATTTGGTAATGACAAAATAGTAAAAATATGCTTTCTATTTCGATAAATGCTGACTATTTAACTATAGTTAAACCATATGTGATATGAGCTGAAAACAGCATACACACTAACAACATCACTATTCATACAACAATAGCCTCCAATCCATGTTGCAGTGTTTCTGACAACATTCATCACGCTTGCATGCACACTGCAAAGGGCCCACACTGTGTGTTTAGAACCAAAGCTGCGGTGAAATCACATGACATAACACAGAGGAGCACTGGCACAAAAAACTTGGATTCATTTGAATTTGATATGACCATTGTGCATTCATACTTTTTGCTGTTGACAAATGTTTCATGACCCCAATATTCAGATATGCTACCCCACAGTCATGGCCCAAAGCATAAAACATTAGGGTTTCAATAAAAATGTTTTAGAATATCTCTTTATAACATGGTTGTTCATATTTATAAACAGAGAAAAGAATTTTTGTATAGAAAACAAAAATGAGATACAGAGAAAATCCAATTGGTGAATTTGGAATGCATCTGTCTAATCTGAATGCGATTTGAACAGATGGCTTCTTGGGATTGGCTGAGACTCAACCACACTTTATGAAAGTAGGTTAAAATTTGCTTAAATAATAAACTAAGTTACAGTTCACACTTTAGAATAAAATTAAAAGTCAGATAGGAAAGTATGGAGTATTTTCTCTAAATTTGTCTAATGCAAATGGACTAGACATTGTTGATGTAGTTATTGACCATATACATTGTATATAGTTATTGTACTTTATAGTTTTTCTTTTATTAGTCCAAGCCTTTTTTATTTTAGACAAAAGAGGGAATTGTGATGATATTTTGCTTATGATCTAACAAATAATGCTTACCTGAAGGTCAGTGTGCAAAGCTAGTCACACTAGTTAGCCATAGAGGCCAGGTACTGGATAGACAGATGCAGAAGGATCTCAGTTAGTTCAAGACCACCGTGGGCTACATGAGATTGATCCAGTCTAATGAGAAACAGAGCTCACACAAAGGTGATCTCAGCACTTGGAGTGGCATACCTTTAATCCCAACACTAGAGAGGAATATAAGGCAGAAGGAGACAGAAACTCAGTGCAGTCTGAGGTTTGATGGAGACAGATGCCGTCTGAAGATGCAGTCTGAGGACAGGATTGCCCCTTTGATCTGAGCATTGGTAGAGGTAAGAACTCTCTAGAGTCTGCCTGCTTTGATTCTCTGATTTTCAGCTTTAACCCCAATATCTGTCTCTGAAGTTTTATTATTAAGAACAACTAGAATTCATGCCACAAGCTTTAGTATAATCTTATTTCATTAACCAATATAGAACCAAAGTATTGACCAGAACAAACACCTAGTTATAAGAAAGGATATAGATAGGGACATGTGGACTCTGAACCCCTGATGATTGCAGCAGCATTGGGGATGGGATGTGCTATATCTTGTTCTTGTTCATTGTCAACTGATAACTTGATGAACAATCTGCAAGACCTCTGACTCATACATACTCAGCCTCTTTGTAATTCGGGTTTTCAGCCTATTCTCTTATTGCAAATAAATCTGAAGTTACATGGCCCATTGGCCCCAGTAAGAGGGAATCTATGAGAGGTGGAAAACAGAGTTGGAACACTGACAGAAACAATGTGATGAGTTGTAGCTTTTCAAATTCATATTCAAGCTTAAGGGAAATAATGTCTGTGTTGAACCCATTGTGACTGATGCAGGCCACAACTTCAGATGGCCCCATCCTATTCACTGATTCATGATACTGAATGTTAAAATCCTACATACAATGCTGGCTTTTGCTTTGGTCAACACTGTCGTTAAAACCAAACCACTTTAGTCAATTTTGCATAGTTATCCTTGAGTGACTGAAATGTAAAATATATATCTATCTCACAATTTTAAACATGAACCATGAAGAATTAACATCTCTTAGAAAAACTAATCCATTATGATGATATGAAAAATGTGGAGCAAGGCTGAAGAGGTCAGCAAAAATACATGAGTACCTTACTTCTAACAAAATGAATATCTGACATTATAAGGCATGCACATTTTCTAAAATTTCCACAACCACAGTTATCTTACTAAATATACAATGCAATTCAATACAATAGGTGTCTACTAACAATTATTTAGATATGTGCAGCTCAATGAGCCAGTATTAAAAATCAACTCAAGAGTACTTTCTTGAAGATTTTACATGCCTCTGTCCTACAATAAACATTGCCACTACATACAGTAGGTTCACTTCATGTGTGCAAATCCAATAAACACAACTAAGGGAATAGTAGTGTATGCTGGGCCACATACAAATGAATATGGTTGGGGAACATAGATTTAGGCTCACTCAAATAGAATATTCAATGTGGAGGTAGTTAAATAAACATTTTATAGTCATAGAATAATCAATCAAGGCATCTTTCCTCAATCAAGACACCTTCCACATATAATAAGTGTGAACATCAGTTAGGCAGCTAACAAAAAAACAGGGAAATTTCTTATTAGGTCCTTAGAGTCTGTGTGATGGCAATCTTAGGTTAGTGAACATTTGTGGTGTGGTAAGGATGTGTTCCAAAGGTTTTGTCTGATGTTCAAAATGATGCCAGTGATTGGAGAGATGGCTCCATGAGTAAGGTGTTTGCTGCTTAAGCCTGTCAGTCTGCATTTGGATCGCCAGAACCCATGGGAAAACCTGACTACAGTAGCATGTGCATCTCTAACTGTAGCGTGCTTCTGGATGTTTGTGAGCCAGCTAGTCAGTCTGCTACACAAGGCAACAAACCAAAAGAGACCCTGTCTTAAAAAAGGAAGGAAGCAAGGACCAATACCCAAAGTTGTCCTCTGATCCTTGTACGGGTACCATGGCACATGCACTGCCCCAAACACACACACACCATACATACACACTTCAAAAAACTTAAATTGTTAAAAAGAAAATAAGTAATGGACAAAAGATACAGAGGTGGGCAATATATGTGCGTTAGAGGGACTAAAGACAGTAAAAAATAATTTGGGCTCTTGGACTGCAACACTCCAACCCACAACCACAAAAGGTCTAATAAGACAATTAGTCTGCAGAATCATTGGCATAGTTGTGGCTTTTGAGGCGACTTCTGTTTCTTGAGTGAAGAAGGGCTGATGACCAACAGCAAGAAAGGGGAGTACAAGGAGAACTCCCCAAAAAAGTCCTTTCCAAGAAATGCTACTTTTACTGAGAAGATGAATTGGAGAGAGTCCTTATTGCCTGGAAATGTGAGCATGGTGCTGTGCCTTGTAGTGGATGGTCATGCTTCTCCATACAGGCATGTTTTAAAAGGACAGCTGAGGGAACTTAGCATTATATGAGTATTACATGAGCAAATTTTGCTCTTATCCAGAAGAATCTGGGACAGCTTTAGATGGTTTAAGCCAGTTCTATGTTGTCTTTTCTAGTGAGTTTCACCTGAAACAAACAAACAAGTGTGTGTGTGTGTGTGTGTGTGTGTGTGTGTGTGTGTGTGTGTGTTATAGTATACATACGCATATGACAACAGTTAATGAAAAAGAAGGCCTTGGATTTGAAGAAGAAGGAGGAGGTATATATGAGAAGGTTTGGAAGGAAAAAAGGGAATGGAGAAATGACAAAAATGACATTATCAAATTTCAAAAGAAATAGTTTTAAAAACACAAGGGATATCAACAGTCAACATTGGAGGCAGAAAATTCTTCCTCATATTTATAAATACTTGATGCTAAAAGTGTCTTCCTGTGACTTAACAAGCTCTCTTTGCACCTCTCCTGTTTTCTACTACTAGAGAAAAATCTACCAAAGACTGTTTGCTGGAGTTTATTAGCAAATGTTTTAACAGTTGAGAGTAATTTCTCACGTTCTGTTTCCTTCCTTGCCTCTAAGGCATAGATCTTCTGTAATATAAGTTATATTGGTACGTTGTCATGTGTTATGTGAGCTTGTTAAGAGCTGACTCTGAAAACAAGATGCTGTCTCTCCTACCCTTTCTCCAGGACTCAGCATGGTTATATCCCATACCAAGCATCTTCTGAGACTCTTTGCTTGTGTCAGACTGGCCCCTGGTACACAGAGAGAAAGGAGACCAGCAAACAGTTAAAAGTGCCACATTTTAGAGTAGATAGAGGGCAAAATGTGCATAGTTTACTTTGTGGTATAAAAGAATGAGAAGCCACATGATTATCCATTCTCTGCTCTGGCTGGAAATCTCTCATCTAGAGACTCCAAGATGACTGCATCAGGCTTTCCTGATCCATATGTGAGTGCATGACTCGGTGATGCCTTTATCCATCTGCTTCATGCATTTGTTCTTTTACTTTTGCTTGCTTGATGCTTCATAAATTCACTTAGGCAAAACAAGATTGGACAAATATTACAGGCCATTCTCTTGAGTGAAGATCCTCAAACCTGGCTTGAGAAATGATTGGAATTGAGGTGCTTAACGAAAGAGAACTGCTGCTGGGTGTGGTGCACACCTTTGATCCTGGCACTCAGGAGACATAAGCAGGTGGATTTCTGTGAGTTCAAAGCTCAACTAATCTAAATAGCAAGTTCCAAACCAACTGGGTCTACACGGTGAGTCTCTGTCTCCATTTCTTCTGTGCTGAATTCTGTATTATTATTATTATTATTATTATTATTATTATTATTATTGTTGTTGTTGTTATAGAAGATCAAGTCAGTGATGAGCTCCTAGTCTTACACAAAAAGGAGTTTAAAACATTGATTTTAGCCAATGCTCATTGAGAAAGTGGTTGATGTAAGAGAGGGACAAGGAATAAAGCAGCAAGCAGGTGTGTGAGTGTGTGTGTGTGTGTGTGTGTGTGTGTGTGTGATCTGAAACTGTATTTAATGGTCTGTTTGAATGAACGATATTCCTACCTGGGGGAACATTACAGAAAACAGAACTGGTATATAAATGTCAGAGTCAGTTTCACACAGCAAAGTGACTGCAAAATTGTGAAGGAGAAATGACCCAGAAAATCTCACTAAAGCAGCTTCCCTGTAAAGTGTAATCCTCTGGCAATGGTATTTTAAAAGTAAGTTCCATTTCTCCCAGGTCATAAGCTCCTCTCACACATTTTAGGATGAAGCAGAAATATGAAAGTGATTTGTTTGGAAAATATGCCTCTTTCATTTGGAGCAGAAACAGACAGGAATATATATTCCATCAGGCACACTTTCTGCAACATACTCTATTCTGAATAGATTCCTGCTTGTAATTACCTTTTATTAAATACTAGAAGTTCTTACTGACTGCATATGATATTAATATTATTTAAAAGTTCAAAACAAGATAATGTACTATTTTAAGTCACCACAAGAATGTAGCTTATTTATCTAGTGAATACATAAGGTTGTACTAATTAAATATGGTAAGTGATGTTTCAAAACAACTATTGTGAATGTAGATAAACTAAATATTCATACACAAGTATAGAAATAAACTTTCTGTGCATATCTGTTTTGATCCATCTCAGAAAAGAAATTCTTGCATTGTGTGGAAAGTCTATGTTTACTGTCAAAGCATATTAAACATTTTATTACTTATGTTGCATTCCCACAAGAAATGTTTGAGGCTATCAGATAATCCATATTCAGTAGACAAGTTTACTTCAGTGTTTAGTTTGAATTTAAGCCACTGTAGTTTGCATTTCTTGAATAATGATCCAAAAGTCTTTTATGCCCTTATTAGTCATACATATATCATCTTTGTATCTTTCGAAATTTTGTTTGTTTTTCTAAGTAGGTATTTTCTAAGTGACTGTTGTGTGATTAATATTTCCTGGGGAAATGCAACACATACACATATCTTCTCACCCTAGAAAAGGAGCTCAAAACAGACCAAAGTAGTGATGGTCTCAGTATTCAATTTGGTAAACCTATGTGTTTTATTGGGGTTACTTAGAGGAATAGTGGTGAGAAGTTAGTTAAAAGACCATAAAAGACCCAGAGCAGCCATATCACAAAGACCCATCATAGTGGGGGTGAGAGCTCAACAAACCTAGAAACCTGAAGCACACTGTACAACTCATTGCCAGTTTAACAGGTTGCAGAGTATCTTTCCCTGGTGGTTCAGTTGACATGAGCTTCTTCCAGACAGGTTTGTCTGAGATTTTCTTGTATATTGGCTTGCCAAAGTAATTACTGTTTATATATTCTTGGGGAAGGAATGTCCTAGTGAAGTTGATCAGTTTTGGGAAGTTTCTGAAGCTATTATAAGTTGTTTACTTCCTGTCTTAAGGACTTTCCTTTCAAGATAGTGCTATAACCTTGCAGAAAACTGCTACATAGTAATGATTCCATTATTTTAAATGCATTGCGATGTATAATAAGCAGAATCAACTTAACGTCCACAATTTGATAAGATTTGAGCTCTCACCCCCACTATGATGGGTCTTTGTGATATGGCTGCTCTGGGTCTTTTATGGTCTTTTAACTAACTTCTCACCACTATTCCTCTAAGTAAACCCAATAAAACACATAGGTTTACCAAATTGAATACTGAGACCATCACTACTTTGGTCTGTTTTGAGCTCCTTTTCTAGGGTGAGAAGATATGTTTGTGTACTATTTAAACCACTGTGAACAGAAAATGTATACAAAATGCTTCTACCTGTTGTTACCCCTGGCAGATCACTACCCCTCCACTGTCTACTCACATTTGGGTTCTGTCACTCTATTAAACTATTTATTAGACTATAACCCTCATAAGAAAATCAATCCTGGGAAAACTCTCATTGAAACTGTATATACAGAGCTAAAGATATGCCTGTGTGGTGAGGAGCACTTGCTAGGTAGCATGAGGGCCAGAGTTCAGATCTCAGGGCCAACTTAAAGCTGAATATGGTCCTGGGTCCAATGACCTGCCTTTTTATAAAAAAAAAAAAACAATAAGTGTGCATCTTCCAGATTTTATATTTGTAAACACCAAGCTTTTCCTTTTCCACAGATAATGACTGAGTGGTGAAAACCCATTCGTATTGTTGCATGGTTTCATAGCACACTCGTTTTAACTGTAGAAGAGTATTCCACTGCAAGATGATTCTCTGTTCACTGGTGCTTGGATGACAGCTAGGTGTGTGTGTGTGTGTGTGTGTGTGTGTGTGTGTGTGTGTGTGTGTGTGTGTGTGTGTAAAGGCTACTTTAGACATTCACACACAAACCTGTGTGCAGGCATCTATTTTCATTCCTCTCAGAGAAATGTCTAACAACTCAATGGCTGGTTCATCTTGTCAGTTAAACATAATCAAAAACTACCTAATGATTTCCTCATCGATGTAGCATTTATGCTCCTATCAGCAATTTATAGGGATTTCAGTTGCTCTATTTTTCACTAGCATTTGGCATCATCAGCCTTTATAATTTTAGCATGCTAATGTCTATGTGGTGACATCCTATTATGGTTTTAATTTGCTTTCCCCTGATGACTGATGCTGCGGAGAAGCCTTTTACATGCTGATTTGCCATCTCTGCAACTTCTTTGGCAATGTGTCTATTCAAGATGTTGCCTACTCTATATAGAGTTGTTTGTGTTCTTGTTTTCTCATTTTACATTTGTAAGAAATTTTTGTGGCTAAAGTGTATCATCAGATATGTATTTGCCAAAGCTTTCTCCTGTTTTGTGATTTGCCTTTTAATTATCTCAATGGTCTCTTTCAAAGGGAAAATTTCTATTTAGTTCTAATGAAGTTGAATTTACCCACTTTTTAATCATGTTGTTGTTCTATCTAATCTACAAATGTTTCCATGTTTATTGCTGTGAGCTTTCATTTTAGTTTTAGCTTTGTATCTATTCTTGGGTTTTGACTTCTCCTAATATATTAAAAATAATATATTTATTTATTTATTTCCTGGGAAATTTTTATGAAAATCAGTTGGCTGTATATATATCATCTCTTCCTTCCTTCCATCCTTTATTTCCTTGCTTCCTTTCTTTTATTTTCTTTCTTTCTTTTGACAGGGTTTCATGTGGCCCAGGTTGAAGTCAAATTTGTTATATAGCATAGGATAATACTGAACTTGTTGCTATCTTGCTTCCCACTCCTGTAGGCTGAGATTAAAGAGTTTTCCCTGGAATACCCAGTTTATGGGGATTGATTGAATCGGGGATTTCATGAAAGCTATGCAAGCCCTCCACCAACTGGCCTATTTCCTAAGCCTATTATGATCTATTCCCAAATTTCCACTTACTCCTCTATTCTCCTGGTAGCACCCAAGAAAATTGAGATAATCCATCACAAAAGACTGGGTTTGAGCGAGCCAAAAATTTATTTGAAAAAAAAAAAATGGTATCAGGGAGGTCGCAGGGTTCAGAGTCCAAACTGCTTACCTAAGCCAGGAGCTAATTTTAAAGGGGAAAACCACAAAGAAACAGCTCCAGAGTCCCATCCAATCATAATGTAATACATGGGGAAGTAGTTGGGGACTTTCTATGGTTAACACACTTTCAGCCTATCAGGGAGTTCTTTGGTTTGGTGGTTCAGACCTGGCTCTGGGCACTGGGTTTGAGCAAGCCAAAAATTGTGAGTCCCAAGACAGGAGAATCACTAGGGATTGTTAGCTTCCAGCCTACCCTAACATCATCCAGGTTCATCAAGAAACAGTGTATCCCTAGTCATAAAGCTGGGGAATTAGCATTGGACAGAAGCAAACCCTCTGAATGTGGGTGCCAGCTAGGAGGCCTGGGCAGTCTATGGGACCTCAAAGAGTGGAGCCAGTGTTTATTCCTAGTGCACAAATGGACTTTGGGAGCCCATTCCCTATTGAGGGATACTATTGCAGCCCAGATATACTAAAGAGGGCCTAGGCCCTCCCCCAAATGATGTGATGGACTTTGATGGCCCAGCCTCCTTGGAGGGCCTCACTATCCTTGGGAGTGGGTGGGAGGAGGATTTGGGGGGTCAGTAGGAAGCATGGGAGGATGGGAGGGTGAGGGAATGAGAGGATTGATATGTAAAATAAGATTGTTTCTCAAATAAGAAAAATATATAAAGAAACAAAGTTTGTCTGAAGACAAAAAAAATAAGAAAGAAAGAAACAGTATCTCAAAATCAAACAACCAAGAAGCAAAAAAAGACAGTGATAGAGAAGGGAATTGGCACAGACACATAGACAGGTGGCAATCCACCAAAGAAACCCACGCCTTCATACACAAACATACACACAGAAATACACAAAAGATTATATATGTATTTCTCCATTCAATTAAGCGAACAATCAATCCAGCCAGTAGCCATCACAGCACATATGTACACATATAGTAAATGCATTCATATTTTGCCAATACTATCTTGATTACTCAATAAAAGGTTTGAAATAAGATATTCCCTGTCTTCAAGTTTTACCCAGTTCCAAACTTATCTTGACAACCTGTTAATTGTATGGGCTCTGTAGATCACTGTGGAAAGAGGGATAGCTTAATTATATTGTATCTTTTCAACATGGAAACCTTGTGAATAACTCAATTTATTGGTGTTTGCTTCAATTTAGTAGCACTGTAATGTTTACTGTCCAAGTCTACATCTCTTGTTAAAGCTATTCATAAATCATCTGTAGTTTGTTGGTGATCGTGTATCACTTTTATTTTCAATTCTTATCATTAATCTCTAATCTCTCAAGTGACAGTTGGTATTTTCCCACGTATTGATTTCATACCCTTAGCTTCCCTGGTAAACACACATTAGTTCTACTAAGAGTTATTTTCCTTTTCTTTCTTTTTTTCTTCTTTTTTGTAAATTTCTTAGGATTCTCTGTTAGTGATTTTATCATCCTTGAGTAATACAGATGAATTTCATTCTAATATGTATGGATTTTGTTTTGTTACTTGACTTATTGTATTAATCTTCACTGTACAGTATTAAATATAATGGTAGCATTTTATTGGGTTTTTATAACACCCATCCCAAGAGTTAATGAAATGCCTTTTCTACTTCTGGATTCTAAAGACATTTTAAAATTGTTATTGGCAGTAGCAGGTGTCCACATTTATCAATTTCTTCTTATGCATCAATTGATATGTATGTGTTTCCTATTCATTCTGTGAATATGGATACATTTTCATCCATGATGACACATTCTGCCCATTTCTTCATGCATCAATGGATAATTTTTCTTTATTATAGGCATACATAATCTATAAGCAAATTATGACAAATACCCATGCATTAATTCTCATATTACTAATACTAAACCATGTGTATTCTACTTAAAATTATTAAATGACCCTGGCCAAACACTTGTGGTTTGATTATCATGTTTTACTAATTTTAAACTACATTACAAAATTCTTATGGAGATTTCACTCTACAGGTGTGAGTTTTCTCACTTTATATTCCCAAGATTGTAATTGCTAGATAGAGAAAAATTAATTCAAGATCCCACAACAGCAAAGATGTCTTGTTAGCTATACATGACGAAGCTGACTTTGTTTCCAAAGTGGCTGGCCCATATGTATTCAACAAGTAAATCAGATTATTGGTTATTTTCAAATACTCAATTCTGAGAATTCTAGATTAGCCCATTTTTATGTGGCTGTAGAATGATCTCTCCAAACCACAGTCCCTTTGTAGTAATGAACATTATTTCATTTATAATATTTCTTCCTAGTTTTGGTTTTCATTTCTGTTCTTTTAAACCACTATAAAACTGTATGATTTTGCCCAACTAAAAGCCACTTATTTTGTCTTCCTTAATATCATGACTGTAAGATTTACCATTTTTTCTGCTTACCTTCATTGTTAGATTCATCCACATTTTCAGTTTCTAATGTTTTGACATTTGTAAATAGGACCTAAAAGAACACTTTGTTACTTTGTACTGTGAAAATATAAAAATGGACTGAATTACTGAATTTAAATTCTTTATCAATTTTTTGGGAATTTCACATTATGCAGCCTAATTCTGCTCATTCCCTAGTTCCCTCATATCCACTCTTCACCCTTATAGCATTCCCCCTTGCAAGACAATCTAAAAAATTAAAACTGAACCAAAACAACAAACAAACAAATTCCTCTACTCTCCAATACCACTTCATTCATCTTGGTGGCATTGGGAGCTGTGATATGTCACACAGTATACCCTTTGAGTAACAGCTTTACTTGCAACTGTTTATTTCAGATAGGCATGGTTCTGGCTACAGCATTGCCCTCAGACACCAATACTCTCAGGTGGCTGACCAGATCCTGGGTAACCACACAGAACTCGTTTGCAGCAAGAGCCACAGTCATCAACTAAGATTCTGGCTGCTCTAGGGTCAAGGAACCAGATGTGATCCTTGGCAGAAGCTCTGGCCTGAACAAAACCTTGGCCCCTGGTGGCACACAGGCCACTCTGATTGGTATGGCCCCTGTAACACAAGCCTCAGATACCTACATGTCCACATATGGCAGCCCAGACACTGGGCACCTTGTGGCCTTTGGTGGCAACGTGGGCCATGGATGTCAACACAGACCCTAGCTACACTAGGACCAAAGACCAAGTCATGGCAATAGGCAACAGGATGGGTCCAGTTGTCACCGTGTCTCCAGGTAGCAATTAGTCCACCCACATCAGCCTATTCCTTACTGCTTTCACCACTTCCATTCTGCCTCTTCCACAGCACATGAACAGCTTGGCTTCTCTTCCATATCTCCATCACACATTTGCTCATCAGAATGGCACCCAAGAAGGCAACAAGAAGGCCCATGGATGTCTCCTTGCCAGCCTAAGTCTTGAGGACCCAGGCTGTGGCTAGCACCTGCCTGAGCCTGAAATTTGTGGAAAGAATGTACTGTAGTTTAGATTTTGGATTTTTTGACCAGAATCCTCATAGGAGTTTTAATGATTAATTTTTACACATTTTCTCTGGAATTCCATGCTTCCTTTACACAGCTAATTAATATTATCCTCATGTTGACAGTCTTGGGAGGTTCCACTTATGACAGTTATTTGTTTGTTTGTTTCTTGCTTTATTAGGTAAGAATCAATGAATTATTGAATAAAGGTGTGGAAAAAAGCTACTTTCTTGTGTGTGTGTGTGTGTGTGTGTGTGTGTGTGTGTGTGTGTGTATGTGTGTGTGTGTGTGTGTGTGTATGCATGCATGCATGTTTGTGTGTGTATGATAAAACAGCACTTCTAAACTTTGCACAGTCTGATTGGTTTGGAGAAATATTTTTTTAATTATCCTCTCATTTAATTATTATATTTTCAAACCATCCATCACAGTGTCATACAGAGACCTAAATCCCTCCATTGTAATAGTGCTTCACATTTGTCCTTTTTAATTTAAAATTCTTTTCTTTTTATTTTACATATAGCCCCAGTTCTCCCTCCTTCCCCTTTTCCCTTCTTCCCATTTCCTAATCCATGATCCACTCCTCAGAGGGGGAATGCCTCCCTTGAGGAGTCAACAAAGTCTGGCGTACCAAGTTGAGGCAGGACCTAGACCCTCTGCCCTGAATCCAGCCTGAAGGTATTCCATCATAGGGAATGGGCTCCAAAAAAAGCCAGTTCATGTACCCAGGATAAGACTTGGTCCCACTGGCAGGATTCCCCTCCTAACAGATAAAGCCATATAACTGACACCCACATTCAGAGGGCTTAGTTCAGTCCCACACAGGATTCCTTCCCAACTGTCAGTCCAGAGTAAATGAGCTCTCACTAGCTTGGTCAGCTGTCTCTATGGTTTTCTCAATCATGATCTTGACTCCCCTTGCTCATATGATTCTTCCTTCTTCTCTTCAACTAAGCTCCAGTTGAAGAAGCTCATCCCAGTGTTTGGCTGTGTATCACTGAATCTGATTCCATCAGTTACTGGATGTAAATTCTATGATAACAATTATCGTAGTCACTAATTTGATTACAGAGGAAGGTCATTTCAGGTACCCTCTCTACTATTGCTAGGAGTCTTAGCTAATACAGATCTTAAAAGAGAATTCTCAATAGAAGAAACTCAAATGGTAGAAAGACATTTAAGGAATTATTCAATATCCTTAGCCATCAGGGAAATGCAAATCAAAACAACTCTGAGATACCATTTTATTCCTGTCAGAATTGCTAAGATCAAAAACACAGATTATTACTTATATTGGAAAGGATGTGGAGTAAGGGGAACACTCCTCCACTGCTGGTGGGAGTGTAAACTCATACAATCCCTTTGGAAATCAGTATGTTGGTTTCTCAGAAAATAGGGAATCAATCTACCTCAAGACACAGCAATACCACTCTTAGGCATAAACCTGAAGGATGCACAATCATACCAAAGACACATTTCTCAACTATGCTCACAGCAGCATTATTTGTAATAACCTAGATGTCCCTCAACAGAAGAATGGATAAAGAAAATGTGGTACATTTATGCAATAGAGTATACTCAGCAGAAAAAAAAAAACAATGACATTTTGAAATTTGCATGCAAATGGATGGAACTAGAAAAAGCAATCCTGAGTGAGGTAACCCAGACCCAGAAAGACAAGCATGGTTTGTACTCACTCATCCTTCTGTCAAAGACAAAACACCCCAATATCAAATTTAGACATTACCTTAGAGTAAAAGGTTAGAAAAAGATTTCCCAAGGAAATGCCCCCATGAAGCAAGCTAGTGTAGCTATTATAATATCTAACAAAATTGACTACAACCAAAATTAATCAAAAGAGATGGGAAGGACAGTTCATACTCATCAAAGGAAAACTCCACCAAGATGATATCTCAATTCTGAGCATGTATGCTCAAATGCAAGGGCAGCCACATTTGTAAAAGAAACTAAACCTTAAATCACTAAACCTTAAATCATACTTAGAACATCAAACATTGATAGTGGGAAACTTCAATGCCCCCACTTTTACGAGCGGACAGGTCATAAACTAAATAGAGAAATAATCAAATATTCAGATGTTATGAATCAAATAGCCCTAACAGATATCTACAGACCATTTTACCCAAACACAAAAAATTACACCTTTTTCTCAGCATCTCATAGAACATTCTTGAAAATTGACTACATATTCTCTCACAAAACAAGTCTCAACAGATACAAGAAAATTGAAATAACCATCTGTATCTTATCAGACCACCACAGATTAAAGTTGGATTTCTACAACAACAGAAACAAAAAAAAACCATATAAACCCATGGAAATTGAACAGCTCTGTAATAAATGACTACTGGGTCAAGGCAGAAATAAAGAAGGAAATTAAAGACTTCCCAGAATTCAATGAAAATGAATGCACAACATACCCCAAATTAAGGAACACAACTAAAGCTGTGCTAAGAGGAAAGTTGATAGCACTAAGAACCTTCATAAAGAATTTGGGGAGACCTCATACTAGAAACACAACACCAGACCTCTAGAACAAGAAGAAGTAAACATGCTCAATAGGAGTAGACACTGGGAAGTAATCAAACTGAGGGTTGAAATCAGTAAAATAGAAACATAAAGAACAATACAATCAATGAAACAGAGTTGGTTCTTTGAAAAAATCAACATGGTTGGCAAACCCTTATCCAAGCTAATTAAAAGACAGAGAGAATATACAAATTAACAACATCAAATCAAATTAACCAAAGGGGGACATAACAACAGACACTGAGGAATTCCAAAATTTATTAGGTAATATTTCAAAAACCTGTACTTTGCAAAATTGGAAAATCTAAAAGTAATGGACAAATTCCTTAATAGACACCACTTACCAAAGGTAAACAATTCAAATAGACTTATAACACCAAAGAAAATAGATATAAATACAAATGACTCCTGCAGAAATAGATTAGGAAGGACTGTGTAAAACAGAGGTTTCAAGAATACCACAAGATAACCCACACAATCAACTAATCTGGGCTCATAGGGACTCACAGAGACTAAACTGACAACCAGGGAGCCTCTGCATCTAGGCCCTCTGCATATATGCTACAGGCATGTAGCTTGGTCTTCTTGTGGGACTCCTAACAGTGGAAGCAGGGGCTGAGTTTTTCCAGCATTTGGGACCCTATTTCTCATCTTGGGTTGCATTGGCCAGCCTTAATATGAGGAGAAGTTTATATT
Source organism: Cricetulus griseus (assembly GCF_003668045.3). Classification (NCBI taxonomy): domain Eukaryota; kingdom Metazoa; phylum Chordata; class Mammalia; order Rodentia; family Cricetidae; genus Cricetulus; species Cricetulus griseus. Next base: position 120,298,503 of record NC_048596.1, on the reverse strand, counting down.
CTTCCTGCAACTTTATATGCCAGGTTTAGTTGATATCTATGGTAGGATTGCCCTTTTCTGAATGTATTTAGGCATTTATTAATACAGTAATAATAATTTTAAAAGGTCACAAATGAGAGAAATTGGGAGGAGGTATATGGAAAGGTTTGGAGGGAGAACTGAGAAGAGAAATGATACAATTATGTTTTAATGAGAAATAAACTAAATTATAAAAATGATTATACTATCTTAACACTATATTTTGCCTAGTCTTGTATTTCACATAAGCAGGACACTAGAGCTTAGATTCTTTTGCACAGCTTTCAGTCAGTCCTGTCTTAGGAAATTTGCTAGTAAAATTGCCCTCGTTCATTTACTGATGATACAATTTCATCATGTGACTATTGCTCAGTTGCTTTCTATCATTGCTAGACATTTAGATAATGTCCTGTTTTGGATTGTTATGAATTGAATTCCTTTGAACACATGCTTTGTGTGAGCATATCCATGCATTTTAATTAGGCATATAAGTAGGAGTAGAATTACTGGTTTTGGTTAACTTTGTTATTAAATATGTGATGACATCTTAGTCAGTTTTGGTATTATATCATGGTTTGAATATAAAATGCTCCTCATAAGCTCATGGATTGAACGCTTAGTGTCCACTCTGTGGTGCTATCTTGGAATTTTCTGGAAACTGTAGATTATGGAGCTTAGCTAGAGGAAGTAGGTCACTGTGGGTAGGCCTGGGAAAGTGTCTTGTTCTTGATTGTATCTTGCTTCACTCTACTTTTATCCATCAGAATTGCTTTGCCATGCCCTTCCTGTCATGATGAATGAGTCATTCTAATATTTGAACCAAAGTACATGTCTTCTTTCTTAACTCTTTTATCAGATGTTGGACCACAGCAAGGAAAATGTAACTAATACAAATAAACATGAATGTTAGTTCATGGGGTCAGTGTCTAAACTTTCAATTGAGAATCTAATGTATAATTTTGCCTGATAACTATTATGTAAACTCAATAGCAATGCTATTATTCAAAGTTTAAAATTTTCACTTGAACCAGAATAAAGAAGTTATAAAACCAGAACTAACATTAACAAAATATTTAAATGTTGAGATAATTTTTATTTCCTTTTATTAGAGCAATGAACATTTTTTCTTTAAATATTAAGAAAATCATATGCAGAAAATATCCATAATTGAACTTGTTTTTCTAGAATCTTAAAATTATCAATCTCTCCAAAGCTTTCCTTGAAAAGTAAAATCAAAGAAATGAATAAAAAGAAAAAGAATTCCACCACCAATTATTTTTTCTTGATGTTTTGATTCATATTTGTTCAATTATGTATTGCTGAATAAACCTAGTCCCTCTGGCATTAACCTTTTGAACTTAAATGATTTGTATGTGATCTAATCATATTTGCTGGTCCCAGGCCATTCTGTAGCCTAACTGTGCATGCCTGTGTCTTATTTCCATAAGTCGGGTCTCAGAGATAACTAAATGCATGTCCAACTTCCCTAATTAGAGTCACCATTTCCCCATGGTCTCCTTGCAGTGCCTTCTTTCCCTGCATCCTATCAGTTTTGTGGCATGTTTTTCCCCATCCCTTTCCCTGAAGCAACCTCTCTTTCAATTCCCCCTGCCCCTAAGGAGCCTGCTTCAGCATTTGTTTATATATCAAAATAATTGGAAACTAAATTAATTCTCAGCTTCAATTTTTCAATCTCCTTTTCAATTCTTGTGGCTTTCTCCTGCCCTCCTCAGTCTTGAGACTTTGGTAACAAGCAAGGACTTTGAAAGAGAAAGCACAGGATAGATATTGATTGATTAGTTGATGATTGAGTCTATGATGTTATGATTGACTGACCAGCTTGCTTACTTTACTTCTCCTGTGTTCCCAGTAGCTGGTTATTATACTACACAGAGAAAGTCATTAAGCTTGTTTGCAAAGCCCACAGTCTCAATACCTCTGCTGCTTTTATGGAAGAGACTTAGTGGAAAAAAAACAACATAAACCCTGCACTGTGTGTTCTTTAGTGGCAAGGAAATACAAATACCATATTTCTTTATATACTAAATACTTCCTATTGTGCATTTATATGCCTATACTGTTAATATATATCATTTTGCTTGTTTTGTTCTTGCATAACTTTTACTTTTATACATATTATGAAATACAAAATTAAATACACTGTGAAAATAACATATTTATATGTATATGTAAATACATGGATAGAGAGAGAGGGAACCAGGGAGACAAATAGAGATACTGAGAGAGACCAATAGAGTTCTATAATGTCCTGGGGAAACATACAGTTGAGTATTAATTCTAGTAGCTCCTAAATAGCCCTTAATGATCCCCATTTTCTATATCCATACTCTATGTGAGGCCCCTCAAGTTGTGTTCTATCTAGTCTAGTGACTTTTCTTACTAAGTAGTAACATGTTAATGACTAGTTTCAAGAGTGTCTGATTTTCATATTTCTAGGAGTTTTCTACTGACTTTCTTGCTGCCTTTCATATGCATGTTCTCATACTGGAAGGCCCAAGGAAAAGTGATGTAAACATAACCTCTTTACAACAGCCATCTAGGAACTTGGTCCATCACTGGTTTGTATTATTTTGTAAGTATGGTACTTACTCTACCAGTGGAGCAGCCTTTGAAGACCTGGGTTCTTCCATCAATATTGATTCTTCCCCCATCATCCTTCAAACAAGGCTGATTATCCGGCTGGCATCTTAATTATACCTTCTCAGTGTCCCTTAAGTAAAGGATTCAGAGAAGCCATGACCAAAGCTCGACTTACAGAAACTGCAAGTTAACAATTGTGTGGGGTTTTAAGCACTAAGCTCGGTATAAATTGTACTGCCAAAGTCATTTGTAGATCACATCTGTGGAGTGGCTACTAAGTGCTCAACAATATGACACCTGAAATACAGAATCTAGTTTGATTTTTAACAACTGTTCTGCAATGCAATCTTTGGCACAACCCAAATGGCAAAATCAGAGGTGAGTAAAGCTCTTCGGAGAGTCTAGCTCATCTTTCCAAGTTCGTAAAGAACAAATATTACAAATAAGTACTTCATACCATGAAGAATGAAATGAGAGAAATATTTTCATGGATTAAGAATAAGATATAGCAGAGAATGAGAAAATGAAAGGAGTACATAGCCATTATATATGTATATTAATCTTTAGGGAGCTTAGAAAATCTATTTAAATTCTCTCATACTAAAAATCTGTTCACAAATGAAGGTGCACAAAGAATACAGAAAGAACTAGAAACCTGTTATTTTCTTTCCTAAGAAAATGAGAAGTTCTTTCCTAAGAAGGTTTTGCAACAGATAGTATATTTTTCCAGGAAAGTAATACTTTATATGGCTACCAGACTTCTAAGCTAGCTAGGACCATAGCTAACAATAATGTGGCTGAATTAGGGCACACTTGTAATGAAAATAATGGGACACCGAACTCTTAAAATGATACACATTAGATATAATGGCAAAATGAAGACAATAAGGTGGAAAAACAAATTGCTTAACTAAATTATTTCCTCAAGAAAACATTTCTAATGGAAAATGTGTGGGGATTCTGGACTTTGGTGAGACCTTTAGGATTGATATCAGTGGTTCTGATTGTTATTTCTAACACCTTTACAAAAGAACCTACTCTTGATACCAATCTATTGCTAGAACAAGTTTTGAAACATGAATGGGGATGCAGTGAAGGTTAGGTGTTATGTGTTTTGTGTTTAGAGATAAATACATGAGAAATTGGAAGGGAAATACAAAAGGGGAAAGAATGAAAAATGATACAAAGGGACACACACAGTAGCTTGTTGGTTGAAGAAACAGATTAGTTTGATAAATTGGGGATGCATTTTATAAGCAAATAGGAATGCTGTGTAAATTGAATCTGTGCATGCCCAGTGAATGTTTCTAATTGTACATCCTATTGTATATGACAGTTCCCCATAGCTGACTACTATAGCATGATAAATAAGAAATCAAAATATAGATATTAGGGTTACATCTTGAAGCTAAAGATCAGAGAAGCAAAGCAGCAAGCTATTAGATCTTACCTTTACCTGAGGTCAGACCAAACGGGCAATCCTCAAACTGCTCCCAACTTCACTGCTTCTCACATTCACTTAGACTGCTATGCCCTCTAAACATGGTAAGAGATTAAAGCTCTCAGACGGAATGCCTCTGCCTTTTATACCTCTCCAATTCTAGGATTAAAAGCCTGAGCTCTGATTCACTCTCCAGTAGCCCAGGGTGGTTTTGAACTCAGAGATGTCTACCAGGTTAAGGGATTGATGGATAGACAACAAAGTATTATTTCTGAATGTGCTCATGAAGGTGTTCTTGGGGGAGCCATCTCAGTGTACCACAGTGGCAAGATTTGTTTTCATTTTGTGAAGGCACATCCAATCCAACAAGGATCCTGTAGAACAAGGTGGAGGAAAGATGACTGATTTTTCTAGAACTGGAACACCCCTTTCCTAATCTTAGACATCAGAACTCAATATCTGTTATCCTTGTGTTCTGTAACAGACATATATTATTCCTCCTATTCTACCTATAGTTCCTGTTCCAAGGATTTAAAAACTTGGTTCTAGATCTGGGCGTTAAATCATTGTCTTCTATGGCTCTCTCATTCAGATGGCCTACTATGGGAATCTCTCTCTCTCTCTCTCTCTCTCTCTCTCTCTCTCTCTGTGTGTGTGTGTGTGTGTGTGTGTGTGTGTGTGTGTGTGTGTGTGTGTGTGTGTGTGTGTGTGTTTTGTGTGCCCACATACAGGAGCAGTTATGCAGACTATAATAGTTAATTTTGGTTGTCAACTTGGCTATATCTGGAATCATTTAAAACAAAATCAGCTGGGCATTCCTGTGATATATGTTTTGATTGGATTGTTTGAGGGAAAAATCCACCCTACATTATTTTGGCCATCCTTTCCTTTTCTTTCTTTCTTTCTTTCTTTCTTTCTTTCTTTCTTTCTTTCTTTCTCTTTCTCTCTCTCTCTCTCTCTCTCTCTCTCTCTCTCTCTCTCTCTCTCTCTCTCTCTCTCTCTTTCTCTCTCTTTCATTTGGTTTATGGCATGAAATGAATTATTTATTTTTATTTTTTATTTTATTTTTTATTAAAATTAGAAACAATCTTATGTTATATGTAAATCCCAGTTCCCTCTCCCTCCCATCCTTCTATGCCCCCCACCAACCCTCATCCCATCCCTCTTCTGCTCCATAGAAAGGGTGAGGGCTTTCTTGGGGGAGTCATCAAAGTCTGGCACATCATTTGGGGCAGGGCCTAGGCCCTCCCCAGTGTGTCTAGGCTGAGAGAGTGTCCCTCTATGAGAAATGGGCTCCCAATATCCATTTGTACACTAGGGATAAATACTATTCCACTACCAGAGGCCCCATAGACTGCCCAGGCCTCCTAACTGACACCCATGTTCAGGGGCCCTGGTTCTGTCCTATGATGGTTTCTGGGGTCCATGAGCTCCCCCTTTTTCAGGTCAGCTGTTTCTGTGGATTTCCCCAGCCTGATCTTGACCCATTTGCTCATCACTCCTCCCTCTCTACACTGAATTCCAGGAATTCATCTCAGTGCTTAGCTGTGGTGGCAGCCCATATAAAACTGCATAGAAGAAGGAAGCTTTGCTCTTTTGCCAGCTTGCCTTCACTCTTGCTGGAAAGTTAATATAACCCTTCCTGAGACACCTTTTCCTTTACTTATTTGGCATGGAAATGCAGGCAGAAGACAAGCAGCTCTCAAGGAATCCTCTTGGACTCCAGCACATATCAGAACTTCTGAAACATACAGCCTTTTGAACTCAACAACTACTGAATTCTTACCCTTTCTGTAGGCAGACAGCTGTTGATATCTATGGACTAGTCAGATCACAGTCTGTAAGCCAATCTAATAAATCCCATATATATATTATATATATATATATATATATATATATATATATATATATATATATTCACCCTATTAGTTCTGTTCCTTTAGAGACCTGACATACATGTAGTATAGCTTGCATGTTGTAACCAGAGCACAACATTTGATGTCAGTCCTTTTGGATTCCTCTCAGTGCCCAGACTCTGACTGTTGAGAAGAACTGCTTTGACAGCATGAACTTGTAGGAATGAAGATTACATACTAAGGGGTCAGCATGCTTTCCAAACAAACTGCACTATCATGGAAAGAGTTTATTTAGTCATCAACAAAGTGCAAGAGTATGTTTTCTGAAATACTTGCTTGGGAGCTCAAAATTTAAACTTGTAGCCTTGGTTCAACCACGTGTTCCAGATAATAAAAGCTGCTTCTGTTGAAGATATAATATTAGAATACCCATTGTGTATATTTTTCCAATTAATTGTACTTTAATTACTTTTTCAGAGAATCTATAAAAGAGTCATCAAAGTTTCCAAGATGAGAACAAGCTGGTACATATTCCATTTACTTTCTGTAGAGCTATCTCCCCATGAAACTTTAAAAAAAAACAATGGCCAATTTAATTTTCTGCTGTTGGGGTTTATAAAAGACCCAACAGAGGCTATTATCTCTAATTTTTAATAGAGACAGCTCTATTTGGAAATATAAATGCTGAGAAAGGGAACATACTCCAAAATGCTATGTTAATCAAGGTGACCCTTCATATTATCGATCCCAAGATCCCCCTATGTCTTTCTCCAGATTCTTACACATATTTGCACACCACACACACACACACACACACACACACACACACACACACACACAAAATCTTGTATGATTACATCACTATTTGTCAAACAAGGTTAAAAGATGCAAGCAAAGTCAAGTATGATGGTATAGTCCTATAGTATCAGAACTTTCTAGGGCAACCTAGGAAGTTTTAAGTTCAAGGCTACCTTGGGATGTGTACTGAAACTTGTGTGTGTCAAAAGATTAAGAAGATATAATAGCATAAAGGCAGTTTTTAAAACTACTCTCATTTCCCATATAGCTACCTTTCTAATGTTACAGGGATAAGCAATATAAAATGTACATATAAAAATGATTAAGAAAATGTATTTAATCTTAAATATTGAAAATATGATGCAGGGTTCTTAAGAGTGGCAATACAACAATAAGTTAAAATACTTTCTCTTGAAGTGGATTATTTACAGTCAACTGATAAGTGAACCTTAAGTCCCACTGATGTAAATGTTAATGATGGAGGGCTGAGAACTGAAGGAGAGAATGCTGAAAGTCATCTAAGACTGAACCCTGTCTTTTCCTCCATTAAAACACTGATGGTAAAATAGAATGGAACCACTTTTACATACTCTCATAATTATATTCAATTTGGTCAACAGAAAACATTAGCGTTTTGAGCAATAGAGCAATCAAACTGGAAGCTAAATAAATAGTGAAATGTGAAATAAAAATCCTTCAGGATCTATCAGTTCACTATGACTGAAATACCCACTTACCTAATGGTAGCCAGTTGCCTTTGGGGGTGTTTCAAATCTCTTTTTACCCTTTCACTTTGATGCTCTGAGATTGTAAACTGGGAAATAATTGACTATTTTGCCTTTGATTTCTGATTTTCAACCTTGTACTATACACTGTGGCTATAATTTGTATTTTCTAACCAAAGCCACTTGGATTTATTTCATAATACTGTCGGGTACATTTCTGTAGCCTAAATTAGTTTAATGTTTCTGACAATGAATTTTCAAGTAATTGAAATGGCTTCACTCCATGATATGTCTCTCAGGGCACTCTTGGAAATTAAATGTTACTTCTCAACAGTTATTTGCTTACTTCATCCTCATTTTATTAAATAATCATAAAAACCTTTCAAATTTAAATATGCATGCTCTATTATCTCAAAGGTCTGGCAAGATGGAGAGGCTGGATGAAACTCAGCTAAGTCCATGGTCTTTTTGCTTCTCAGAGGATTTTCCATTTTCATTCAAGCATATCCCAAGTCATGAGCATCTTGGAGATTGCTGGCTCACATACACTATGGTCTTACTTTATTTGCACTAGAACAGCAGAAATTGCATCTGATTAGAGTTAGCTCAAACCCCTTTACAATGTTGGAAACACCATATACAATTTATAGAAAAGGGAGTATATTGATCTTTCATTTGCTGAGGAAAATTTTGACACAAAATTTATTCTGATTGTGGAAATAGACAGGTTCTCACTGTTATGTAGGTAACAAAATGCCTGATTCTCATTGTAGGGATGCTTATTTTCACATGTGTGCCTGCACAATTTTAGAATTCATATGGGAGAATACAGTCCTTGTTTGAAGTTGAGACTTGAGACATATGATGACATATATAGATAGGTTCAACTGTTTAATTCCCAATTTAACTATACCACAGCCATGTACAGTGACACAGACTTGCTAAACTGTGGATGCTGGCAGTACCACGGAATACGAAAGCAAACTCTTCCTTTCTACTTTCCACATGATAGCTTTGAAGCTTCAAGTTCCCCCAATCCAAACTAAGGTCAACTGCACATGATTTTATGAAGTTAAAAGTTAGTTTTAGTGTACTCAAAGTATAAAAATGGTAGTATTCAGAATTCTAATAATGACAATACAAATCTGTTATTGCTTTTATTAATATTTGTAGTAGTCTGACTGAGTCAAGGTTGTTTTGTGTTATAGCTCAAAGGGTATGCTTTTTGGAAAATTTAAGATTGATTCCCTTTAGTTGTCCACTGCACACAATCATTTTTTCCATCAAAACCGTAAAACACAGGCTGGGTATTTCCACAAAGAAGGCTGTGTGTATTAGTTCATAGAAAGTTTACATTCTGGTCCCAGTTTTTCCTCTTTGGGTCTATTGAGGAATCCTAGGCAAGGAAAAACATCCTTCCGTTACATTAGGGAGGGAGGGGCGGACACAGAGGTCTTTATCTATGACATCAAGGTTGGATCTGTGTAATTATTTTCAAGAGAGAGTGAGAGTAGCTGCAGTATTGTCCCTTAAGTACTTGGCATTCCTTGGAAGAAAACATGATGTAATTGGACTTTAATAACTTGGAAGAAAATGTATCCTAGGGCCATAAAATGTTTCTCTACAACATTAGATCTAGGCAAGTTATTATGATTACCTCTTTAAAAGTGTTCTGATTAACGGACGTGTGATTATAGAGTCCATTACAGAGGCAAGAGCAAGAGAAGGATTCAGAAAAGATACAGAAAGAACAGAGAGGAGCCTGATATTCAAGGCTTTTACTCTGGAGCATTTTAGGCAGAGGAGTGCTTTTATGACTTGCATTGTCAAATTCAGTAGGAGAATTGTTGAACAAGGAGGCCTGCCCTGAATACAATTTCCACCTCCCTTCTTTCCCTCGATCATGTTTTAGAAGCCTGTTTATTGGAGCTCTGTTCTATCTTGATGCATAGGCGAGAGTAAGGATAAGGGAGTGAAACCCGGTGACTCCAGCAGTTCAGCTCCCACTAAGCTCTGTGATTCACCACATACATTCATCAAACTCTAAGCACTTTCTGTGATTGCTGTTAGAGACAGAAAACAAATAGAATGTAATTCTTGACCTCAGTTGAAAATGGTCTGGTGGAGCAAACCAGATGTTGCTTGCATTTGATAGCTGATTCCCACAATTGATGACTTCTAGCCAATTATATCAAATCCATTCCTCATTCCCCACTCCATGTGATTGCTAGTGATAGTTTTGAAGACTAACAGACTTGAAGTATTAAAACATTAGGACTGATTTTCTAGACCACTCTGGAGAAAATTTTCTTAGTTTTCAGAGTGTACCCTACATATATAACTCAAACCCATCTTAGGGTAATGTTAAATCTGCTAGCACGGAACTGACATGGGAAGGATTCTGATTTCTATATGTCACCAAACAGAAAAAAAATTACCCTGATGCTTTCCTGGGCTACCTCTGGATCTTCTGTCCTGTGAGCTGTCTACAAGTTATTCTTTAACCTAGCTCATACTAAATTTCCGATACTTGTAGCTGAAACTATCCTAATGGACTCAAGTTAATGCTTTCCACATTTCATAATCACAACAATTCCCTCAGTTTTTTACTTATAATAGAGACTCAGGGGTAGCCCTTGAAGATTCTGATCCACTGGTTCTGTGTGCAGCTCACCTGCAAGGGCCCTGTCCTGGCTATGTTTCTTTCAGCTTGACACAGCTAGGATGATCTGGGTAGAGAGAACCTCAGGTGAGAAAATGCCTCCATCCAGAGAGCAAGGCTTTAGGGAATTTTCTTGATTAATGATTTGCATAAGAATGCTCAGCCCACCATAGGCAGTGCCCCCTCTGGGCAGGTGGTGGTGGGGTATGAAAGAAATTTTAGCTGGGCAAGCCAGGGAAAGCAAACCAGTAAACAGCATACCTCTGCAGACTTTGCTTAAGGCCACTGCCTTAAGTTTCTGCCCTGATTTCCTGTCATAATGAGCTGTAAGCTGTCAGATGAAATAAAACCATTTCTTCCCCCAAGTTCCTTTTTGCCATGGTGTTTATAAGAACAAGAGAAAGAAAACTAAGAAAAGCTTTTCATGAATAATCAGCTGATTCTCATGCTCAGGAACAATTCAGATTTTGCTTTGGTTGCTATGAGACCAACAAGAATTAAAGGTTGACCTAGCACTTGACTCAGCCTGGGTGAGTCGAGAGCAGATTACTCAGAATTGGGCATTAGTGTATCAGTTTTCCATGGGGGGAGTGAAAATATGCTTCCCAGAAAGGGTAAGGCTTCCCATGGGGACTCAACAAAGCCTGGCATGTTCAGTTGAGGCAGGCCAACCCCCTCCTCTCTGGGAGGTGGGGGGAGTAGAGGGAAGGGATTGAGGGGAGAGAGGGAAGGGAGGGAGAACTATGGTTGGTATGTAATATTAATAAAAATAAATAAAATATAACAAAAGAAAATATGTTCCCCATGTAGGGGATACCAGCCAAAAGCCACCTCTGGGATAGATTTCATCTTTACAGTGAGGACACTAGAGAAAGGAAGACATCCCCTGTTTTCCATGATAATCCTGGAAAATGGAAATTTTAATGTGTTTTGCCTTATGATCTAACTTATTTACTACAGTAACTTATGAGATTTTTCTAATGGAAGTTCTTTCTACTGGAAAAAATGGAAATACACCATAAGCACTATTATAACTCATTTATGCAAAGCACTGCATTTCTTCTTTAGTTTTCCTGCATTGCTTTCCAGAGAACTTGACCCATGTATCCTTGGCTGTGATTTAATTTTGCATTAATTCAATTTTTTTCTTTGACATTTTCATGTATATGCATATATTTAATTCTAATTATTTTAATCTTTTTTCTTCTCTTATTTTCCTCTCAGGTTCCTCATCCTTTAGGTCCCTTTTCCCACATTCATGTATTTTTCTTTTCTTTTGTGACCCCCTGAGTTTATCCAGGACCTTCTGTATGATCGTGGGGTCTTGGAGCTATCCACTGTAGCCTAGAGTGCTTATCAGTACATACATAACTCACACTAAAGACATTGACTCTCCCTTCTCCAGAATGCATCAGTAGCCAATAGTTCAAAAGGAGGAGTATAGCCATATGAACTTCTCCTTCATCTACAAGTAACTACTGATAGGCCCCTTCTTGTACTGGCTAAGTGCAGGAAGCTGCAGATTCTATAAGATCATGGTTGCAGTGACCGTGTCATGCCTACAAGTTTGACACTAGGCTTATATTATTTCTGCCCCTTCTCTCATTATATTTCCTGAGCCCTAAAGGAAGTGGTATAAATGTCTATTAAAGGCTGAGCACTCACCCTTTACTTATTATCAGAAATTTGAGCAGCCACAAGTCTCTGCCTTCACCACTGACTACTACAAAGAGAAGCTTCTTGGATTAAGGATGAATATAGCATCAAATCTGATTACTGCATAACTGAATGGAATGGTAGAACTAGTCAGTTTCATCTAGAGGAGTTTTAAGAGGAATAATTGCAATTTAAAATGAGGTATGTTTTAACTTTTTATTGTATTGAAATTTTATTACATCTATAAGCACTATTTTCTTTTTTGAAACATGTCCTTACAGGGTGGTTATTTTGCTTATACTTCCATATCATAGCTGCAAGTCTGGGAAGGAACACAACCAGGGACCTGGAGGCAGATACTAAAGCAAATACGATGGAGTAGCTCCCCCTGGCTTGTTTGACTTGCTTTTTTACACAGCTCAAGACCACTGTCCCTGGAGTGGCCCCTCCCACATCAATCATTAATCAATTGCTATATGGGCATATGAACAATAATAAGTATATTATTATAATAAATTAGTTGCCTGTAGTTCTTTGTGTAGGGTTGAGGCCTCTTGGGCTACCCTGGTTCATGGTACCGTGTCTATTACTATCACTATTCAGTTCATGTTTAGCAGTCAGGATGGTGAGACTCTATGGGTGTAGCTTCTGACACTCCTACAATCTCACAATTAACTCCTTGTTACTTTGGCTTATACAAATCTTTCCATCCCCTCTTCTGAAATGATCCCTGAGCCTTAGGTACAGGGATGATATTGTAGATTTATTAGCTGGGATTGGGTTATACAACTCTGTGTTTTGGTTAGCTATGTTTTTCCGTGATGGTTTCCATCTGTTGTAAGAGAAATCACCTTGCTCTCTCTCAAATTTGTTAACTATTTTTTCATTAATTGCTGTTGCACACATACATGTATATGCATATAAGAATATTTTCCTAAGTACATAAATATAACCTGCTCAGTCTATATAATGTTACTTGTTATACTTTCACTTTTCACCGTTTGGTATTGGATAACCAATAGGTGTGCTCTTCCCTAGGGAAGACTATTTGTCCAGCTCTCAGCACCCCTTAGGTACCTGTAAATTTTTGAGTAGGCTTAAGCCCTAATGGGCTTTTTTCATCAGTGTTAGTATGCCTATTGTTACTGTCCTGGTTAAGCTCATGTTAAGGCAGTTATGTTGGTGAGACTTTATGGGTGTAACTTATGACATTACTAGTAGACACAATCTCACAGCAAACACTCTGATCCCTTGGATCTTATGATCTTTTCATTCTTTCTTCCAAAATGTTCCCTGACTCTTTTGTGTGAGTGTTTGTAGACATACCCTCTGGGACAGGGCTCCCTAACTCTGCATTTGATTGATTGCAATTTTCTTTTCTTTTTTAAAAAAAATGTCATTCTTGCCTCATATATTGTATCCTAAATGTGTTTTTTCCTCCTCTCTCTCCCTCCAATTGTCACCCCTTCCCAGTCCCTTCTCTCACAGATTCACCCCTTCTCCTCTCTCTTCATAAAAGGGCAGATCTTCCAGGGATATCAAACATGGTATGTCAAGTTATAATAAAACTAGGCACTTCCCCTCATTAGACAAGGAAGCCAGTTGGAGGGAAAGGATCCCCAAAACAGGCAAAAGAGTCAAAGAAAGTCCCTCCTCCCATTGTTAGAAGTCCCACAGGAACACCAAGCTACAGAACACAACATATATGGAATATAGGTCAGACCTATACAGGACTCCCTGATTGTCAGCTGAGTTTCTGTGAGGACCCTGGTTAGTTGTTTCTATGGTCTATTTTCTTGTGGTGTCTTGACCCCTCCAGATTCTACAATCCTTCCTCTTCCATTTCTGTAGGATTCCTCTAGCTCTTCCTAATGTTTGGCTATGGGTCTCTGCATCTGTTCCCATCAGTTGATGGAAGAAGTCTCTCTGATGAGTATTATGTATTATGTTATGTTCCAGTCTACCAGTATAGCAGAGTATTATTAGGAAATCATTCATTAATTTTTTCTTCCCCTTCCTTCCTTCTTTCCTCCCTGATTCCCTCCTTCCCTCCCTCCACCTTTCTTCTTCTTCCTTGTTTTATTTTTTTTTTGCAAATCGTGTATGATTTTATCTTTGGTCTCTGGCCTTTCCAGACTCTGGTTCCTGGCCATCCAGGCAGTGTCTGGCATGGGCTTCCTCTTGTGGCATGGGTCTCAATTTAGACCAGTCATTGTTTGGTTGTTCCCACAAGTCCTATGACACCTCTAGCCTAGCATATCATGAAGGCAGGATTAATTGTAGGTCAAAGGTTTTGTGACTGGGTTGGTGTCCCAATCCCTCCACTGGAAGTCTTGCCTGGTTACAGAAGATGGCTGGTTCAGGTAATATATTCTCCATTACTAGGGGTGTTCACTAGGACCACTCTTGTGGATCTCTGGGAGTTTCCAATTACACTAGATTTCTATCTTGCCTCCAAAAATGCCCTCCAATTCCAGTCATCTTTCTCAGTACTCTCTATCTCCATCTCCCTACCCCCCCACACCTAATGTCTCCTGTTCCATTCCCATTGGCCCCAAGTAAATCTATGAAATCTATTCTATTTGATTTTTCCTTCCCAAGGATATCTATGTGTCCCTCCCCCATAGGTTCTGCTTGTCACTTAGCCTCTCTGGCTCTGTAAATTGTAGCATGACTATCCTTTACAGTTAATAATGGCTTATGAGTGGGAACATACCATGTTTGTCTTTCTGGGTCTGGGTTAATTCACTCTAGATGTTTTTTTTTCAAGTTCCATCAATTTGCCTGTAAATTTCCTGATGTCATTGTTTTGAACAGCTGAGTAACATTCCATTGTATAAATGTACCATATATTTTTTGGTTGAGGGATATCTAAATTGTTTCCAGTTTCTGGATATTATGGATAAAGCTGGTATGAACAAAGTTGATCAGGTGACCCTGTGGGATAATGGAGCATCCTTTGGGTATATGCCCAAGAGTAGTATAGCTGGGTCTTAAGGCAGATTGATTCCCAATTTTCTGAAGAATCTCCATATTGCTTTCCATAGTGGTTGTACAAGTTTGCACTCCCATCAATGTTGGAGGAGTGCTCCCCTTGATCCACATCTTTACCAGCATGAGCTATCACTTACGTTATTGATCTTAGCCATTATGACAGGTATGAGATGAAATCTCTAAGTCTTTTTGATTTTCATTTCCCTAATAGCTAAGGATAATGAACATTTCTTTGTTTCTCAACCATTTTCTGTTCCTCTATTGAGAATTATCTGTTTAGATCTGTACTCCATTTTTTAAAACTGGATTATTTGGTTTGTTGATGTCTAGTTTCTTGGGTTCTTTATATCTTTGGGAAACTAGCCCTCTGCCAGATGTAGTGTTGGTAAAAATCTTTTACCATTCCATAGACTGCCATCTTATCCTGTTGACAGTATCTTTTGCCTTATAGAAGCTTTTCAGTTTCATGAGGTCCCATTTATTGTTAGTCTTAGTTCCTGCACTGTTGGTGTTCAGTTCAAGAAGTTGTCTCCTGTGCCAGTGAATTCAAGATTATTTCCCACCTTCTCGTCTATCAAGTTGAGTGTATCTGGTTTTATGTTGAGGTCTTTGATCCACTTGGACTTGAGTTTTGTGCAGGATGATGAATATGAATCTATTTGCATCTTCTACGTGCCAACATCCAGTTAGACTGCCACCATCTATTGAAAATGCTTTCTTTTTTCCATTTTATATTTCTGGTTCATTTGTCAAAATTCAGATGTCCATAAGTGTGTGGATTTAGGTTTTTTACTCTATTCTACTGTCATTGATCAGGTGGCTGTCTGTCTTTATGTCAGTAATATGCAGCTTTTATTACTACAGTTCTTTAGCTTGGAATCAGGTATGGTGATACCTCTGGAAGTTCTTATATAGTTCAGAATTGTTTTAACTATACTGAGTTTTTGTTGGTTTGTTATATGATGTTGAGTATTGTTCTTTCAAGGTTCTTGAAGAATTGTTTTGTAATTTTGGTGTGGATTGTGTTTGATCTGCAGACTGCTTTGGGTAAGATGGCCATCTTTAATGTTAATCCTACCAATACATTAATATGGGAAATCTTTTCATCTTCTGCTATCTTCTTCAACTTCTTTCTTCCAAGACTAGAAGCTATCAGCATACAAATCTTCCAGTTGCTTGGTTAGAGTTATACCAAGATATTTTATATTGCATGTGGCTATTGAGAAGGGGATTGTGTCCCTGATTTCTCTCTCTACCCATTTATCATTTTCACATGAGGAGGCTAAGTTAATCTTGTATCCAGCCACTTTACTGAAGGTGTTTATCAGCTGTAGGAGTTCCCTTGTGGAATCTTGGGCATCACATCTATAATATCATATCACATACAAATAGCAATATTTTAACTTCTTCCTTTCCAATTTGTATCTGCTTTATCTCTTTTAGTTGTCTCATTGCTCTAGCTAGAACTTCAGGTGCTATGTTGGATAGATATGGACAGCTTTGTACTGTTTCTGATCTTAGTGGAATTGCTTTTAGTTTCTCTCCATCAAATTTGATGTTGGCTGTAGGCTTGCTATTAATTGCCTTTATTATGCTTAAGTGTGTCCTTTGTATCCCTGTTCTCTCCAAAATTTTTATCATGAAGGAGTGTTGGAGTCTGTCAAATGCTTTTCCATCATCTAATAAGTTGGCATGTGTTTTGTTTCCTTTCAGTTTGTTTATATGGTAGAATACATTGACAGACTTTTTAGGTTGAACCATCCCTGAATCTCTGAATTGAAGCCTACTTGATCATGGTGGATGATCTTTTTGATGTGTTCTTGCATTAAGTTTGCAAGCATTTTACTGAGTATTTTTGCATCAATTTTCATGAGGGAAATGTTCTATTATTTTCCTTCTTTGTTGAATCTTTGTGTGATTTGGGTATCAGGGTGACTGTGGCTTCATAAAATATATTAGGGAATTGAAAATGTTAATTGAGATAGTCACATTACTCTCCTTCTAGTAAGTACAGTAAATCAAAATTTAGAGTTTTCATACTTTTAAACTTATTTCTAAATCAGCCACTCATTGAATAGCTGCCATTAAATGGACATCTTCTAAAAGTCAGGTACTATTCAGGGGACTAAGAATAAAGAAGAAAAGAAAAACCCAACCCCTTACAACTACCATGTTGGTAGAAGTGTGGGTTAATGTTTTCCTTTTCTAACACAAATTCAGGAATAATTATTTAAAATTGACAAATGAGAAAAATAAGTCTTAAAGTTTTAAGATCACCCATTTTACTAAATGTGCAACAGAAGTTACACAACCTCCAACTGTTATCCATGTGCTGTTCCTTCTTACAAGAAAAGCCCATGATACCTGGTGCTAGCCTTTCAAATTCAAACAGCTGTCTTGAAATGTGCTCAGGCCTCCTTCTAGATACATGTATGCTGTCTGCAATATTCTGAATATCTTAAGAAAGACATAGTTACCAGGCTGGAGAAACCCACAGAAACAACTGATATGAACAAGGGAGAACTCTTGGTCCCCAGACTGATAGCTGGGAAACCATGTTCCAGACCCCATGAGTGTGGGTGTCAGTGAGGAGACCTCAGGAATCTATGGGGCTTCTTGTAGTGAATCAGTACTTATCCCTAGCATAGAAATGGACTCTGTGAGGAGGGGAGAGTGAGGGAATGGGGATTGTCATATAAAACAATCTTGTTTCTAATTTACATAAAAAAGGAGAAAAGGAAAGACTTGGCTTCCACATCTTTGTACTGAGCATAGCTCACATTTCTATGTAAGTAAACACAAACATAAGCAAGCTTCATAAAATTAGATTCCATCTGAATGTTTCATACATTCACGAATCCAGATTAATGTCAAAGCAGAACTAATATTTCATAAATATTCATCAGCAATCTCATCAAGTTATCATGAAATCAATGGCAGGGTCATTTTCTACTCACATACCAAAATGGGTCTTTCTTATTGGACACTGAATGTCCCTTGGTCTCAAAGACACGTGTGTTGTTCCCCTAAATCAGGGGATCAATGTTTCTTACATAGAATTGAAACAACTCATCTATCTAGAAGTCACTTTCCAGGAGTGCCCATTAATTTAACCATACACCAGAACTAGGATCAAGAATTCAGTAGTCAAAGCAGCCCCAGGGGTTGCTGCATTTCATGCATGCTCTGATATTTGATTTTTTTTTAACATGGCTTTGCTCAGATTATTTTGCAAAAGATCTAAAGTTCAAAGTAATATAAAAACCTAAGGATAAACTGCACAAACATTTGTATATAATACATTAATGCATCATTCTACACACTTTATTAGGTGAATCAAATCATTACTACTCTATAATGAAGAAACCAAGATTTTATGATTCAATTTACTTTTCATTGTCAAAAAATAAGTAGAAGAGAAATGAGAATAGTAGCACTTTTATGTCTTCCTGTCTCTAGAATATAATATTTACTCTATTTTTCTGCTTTTTCAACTCACAATAGCTAATAAATGAAGGTACAAATAAGACAAACACCCTCCCTCAACACACACAGGCCACATACATACCAAAGACCCAAGAAGCAGATTTATATAGAATTATTGGACATTTTATTGTACAGACAAACACCCCTTCAACCACAGTGGCTGTTGGGATAGTTTGGTAATTAAGATATATAAAGATAATACTGAATTGTGATGTCAAAGTGAAATTCCATTTATTCTTTTCGTAAGGGCACAGAAGAAAACTATGAGGATGCTATAACTATGCTTAAGTAAAATTGACACATTGAGCTGGGGAGATGGCTCAGCAGTTCAGAGCACTTTTCCTTTTGAAAAGGTCCTGGGTCCTGATTTCAGCACCCACATGGTGGCCAGCAACACTCTCCATCGTCAGTTCTATAGGATCCAGCACCCTCTTCTGGTCTCCAAATGTATTGCATGCATATGGAACACATACATACAAAGCACCCATACATAAAAGATAAAAATAAATCTTTTAAATTAAACTATTAACACATTGACTGCTTAAAATAAGCTAAACTTTGGGCATTTGAAATTTTTCTTGTATTAAAGAAGGAAATTATAAGCTATACATGATGCTGCTATTATAATTAAAATATTTGTATATTGTTTTTCTGTAACATTTTCATCACAATGCATAAGGAGGTTTAAATATTATGGGGATGCATGTATACAAGGTTGATATTTAGAGGGCAACTTGTAGAAGTCAGTTGTTTGCTTCCACAATGAGAGTTCTGGAGAGTGAACTCGGGTTTTCAGGCTTGGCAGCAAGTGTTTTTACCTAGTAAGCTATCTAGCTGGCCTCCTGTATTGTTTTTATACCTATAGAGTCATGTTGAACAAATGAGTATTTCTCATGAAATATCAATAATGAAATAGACGTTCTTTTTCCCCCTCCAATCTGAAGTGCAACTCAGAGCATGGACATAAATACATTGCTATGTTGTGATGTTCCACATTTAAGAATAATTAAAGTCAGGCTAAAAAGTGGGGGAAATGCGGGAAGCAGGGTGAGTGGGGATGCTGTGGAAGGTGCCAGAAAACCTTTCCTAATGACTATGATATGCAGACCCAGCTGTCTTGTGCATTTTACCTAACCCATTGGAAAACAAAACAAAACAAAACAAACAAACTAAAAAAAACCCTTGTGAAATATATTGAAAAGCATATTGGAAAAGTTTAATAGACTGCAACCTTTTCATGAAAGAAATTATTGTTCCCTTGTAAAACCCCCTGAATTCCATCACTGGTAAGCCTTTTCCCAATCATCAAGGTGTTTGATTTTGATCTCTCTACTTGCTCTCAGTCACAGCCCCTCCTCCTCAGCACTCGAGACTTCCCCAGTGACAAGCATTTCTCTGATGTGCACTATGGCAGACTTGAAGAATGAGAGTATGGTATCACAGGGTCTCCGTTTTTGATACAAGCAGCACCATTTCAGAGAGCAGTGGCATCGATTTGCTCTCAACCAAAGGCAAATATTTGCTGTTATAAAAAAAGGGATTTTTCATTTTCAGGCAAACACATTTGCCTGCTTCTTCAGTTCCAACTACAATACCCCGAGCTTTCAGTAAGCTAGAATAAACTCAGCCTCTCCTTATCTTCCCATGTGTCAGCTTTGTGTCTGCAAGGAAGCGACTTCCCAGACACTTTCTGATGTTGCAGAGATTTACTCTCATAGCTTTAAAACAGCATTTGTGATGCACTGATGTAACCATACTTAAAAGTGGTAGATAACTTGATGACAACATTTGGGAAATGGAAGTATATAAATAATATAGAGAGGTATTATTTATATTATTTATATAAAATATTCACTGACTGTGAGCAAGAATAAATGCTTCCTTATTATACTAAAATAATATTCTTATTATTTCAAATGACATTTTCATAATTATGGCAAAATTTGATTTAAATTTTCATTATGTTCTTTTCACTTCATATTTTCTCTAAACTTCCAGTTTTTTTCTCAACATTCATGCTTATTGTGGTTGCTTCAATGTGGTTTATTACACTGCTTTTGAAGTCATCTGTTGTTTTGTTACCTTTTTGCTTTTGCTAGTGTAAAAGTTGGGAATTACTATTACTTTATATTTTAAAGAGAGATAGTCCTGACAAGTCCTGAAGCACTTAGCCAGTTAAGGATGGACCAGGCATGCCATTCATTCCACATACACATCTAAACAAGACATTTCCCCAATTTCCTTAGATTATATTGACATCACAGTAAAATAGGATATAGTTTAATCATTTCAGTCCAGAACTATCCTTTTGTATGGCCCCACTTTGTTCCTTGTCTCCCCACTCCATTTTTCTTTCATGTATTTATGGTGTTTGAATGAGAATGCTTCCCACAGGCCCATATATTTGAATGATTGGTCTCCAGTTTTTAGAACTGTTTGGAAAAGAGCAGAAGGGGTGGCCCTGTGAAAGGAGGTGTATCACTAGGGGTGGGCTTTGAAACTTCAAAATCTCACACCAGTTCCAGTTAGTTTCTCTGATTCATATTTATTTTCTCAAGAAGAGCCCTTTCCACTAATGCTAGGTTGTCATATCTGCTTGGCTGCTGTAACATTTCCTGTTGACGATGGTCATGGATGTCTTACCAATAAAACTGTAAGGCCCATTAAACATTTTCTCCTATAACTAACCTTGGACATGGTGTCTCATTATGAGAATAGAAAAGTGGCTAAGACATGACTTTTGATCATAGATTCCATGAAAGAAAAATATGAGAATTTGGTTTTCTGAGTCTAGGCTATCTTCTTTCAACATAGTAATCTCCAGTATCATATGAAGTTCAGAGAAAGGCAGCCAACACAGACTATCCTGTAAAACCAGAGATTTTTTTCAGATCAAGTTGATTTCCTTTGAAAGAAACGTACTTTTCTCAGAAGCTAAAGAAGGAGCCTTTTAGAATTAGATAATGTCTTTCTGTATTGCATGCACTTGCTACTTATCATTTAAACATATAGTTATTGACTGGGGCACCAAAGGCATAGATTTCTGTAGATTCCATGACTCTCTGCAACATGAGATAGAAAATGGGTCATTAGGAATCATGGCTTGGCACAAACATGTGTCCAAACTGCCACTCAAAGGAAATTACAAGTTGCAAGTTCACCACTAGTTGACTCTGAGATGAAGATTGTCTTTGTAGTGATTTATTACACTCATGTTCTGAGGATGAACAAGTAGAAGTGTGAGGGATAACACAGAAAGTGGGTAAACATGGTTTTGGGTGACTACAGGCAAGTCTAGTATCCTAACCCCATAGGATAACCAATGTAACTTCCAGTCACAGTTCATCAAAGTTCAGAGCACAAAGTGATCTTGTGGAGATCATGTAATGGCTAGAGGATGCCTTGGAAGTGTGAAAATTCCCAAACACACAGAGGAAGTTGTCTATAATAGACAAAGAACATGTATCTGGGGAGAACTGTTGGTTGATTCCTAGAAGGATAGTAAACAGGTACTTGAGGTAAATGTATAGATGGATATAATGAATAGAATATGCAGGGAAATGTGAAGATCACTGAAATCTTAAAATATTCATACATATTCAATGTGCTGTTCATTCATAACAACATGAACTATGATTCAATCTCAGTTGTAAACCAATAAAATTACAATATAACACATATGCTTAGTTTCAAATTGTCAAGCAGACATATTAAAAAAAGTAAGAACTGGAAATAATTCTTTAAATGGTAGATTTAGTTAGTATATTGATCCAGACATGTACTTAATATAGGTAATAAAATAGTTTACATTTTGATTTTTAGTTACTCTTCAATTCTCATGTATATTTTCTATTACTGAACACCTCAACTGGGACTATGCTCAATTCAAGAGTACAATAGGCAGCATGTGACACAATAGTACATGGGGCAGCACAGGATTAGCTGCATTCCGAACCTGATGTTTCAAACACTATCAAGCAATATCATCAGAAATAAAACACATTCTGTGTGGAAATAAGTTGCCTCTTATATATCCTAAAAGGGGACCTGTGGAAAGCTTTCAGAAAACTCCTCACCTGTTTCCACCAGGGGGCTCCCTTTGGCCACCCTTGGACAACATGGCTAGCCAATTGGATGTTCATGAGCTCACAATGCATACAATGTAAGGTAGAGCCACCCTGTGAGAGGTCTAAAGGAGTTAGCTTATTTCAAATGGCTGTCCAGAACCCTAGAAAATGTGCTTTTGTTGCTTATCTTCACTTTGAGGAAATATGACTAGAACCATAGAGACAATTTATTAAATAGTTTATGATTGAAAAAAAAAAAAACTTTGCTAGTAATGGAAGTTTATATCCCAAGTACGGAAGCATTGTGACTCACATCAGATCATGGCAAATGGTGATGGATCTTGACCATGCTAGGCTGGCCACCAGCAAGTCATTAAATGCCCAAGCTTTAAGGCTAGAAGAACCCATTGATCACCTCTGATGGGTATTACATTAAAAAAATATATATGTTATTACATCACAGTGTTTAATGCCTTTTTGGAAACTCCATAAAGTTTAATTAGGGTAAGAAATCAGGATACTTTACCTTGAAGGAAATAACAACAACCTGTGTCTATGCTCCTTTTAGCCTGGAGTTCATTACTAATACTCAGTAAATGTTTTAGGATATTTTGACTTGATAATTGTTTTAGAATGTAATTCAAATCACTTTCATTAAAATATTCAAATGGTCCCTGAGTTAATTATAACTTGGAATAAGAGCAAAGCCCTTAAAATGACCTAAAAACACCATGATCTGTTGGCACATTACAGAATTGGTTTTCTCTTTCCTAAAATTGCTAAGCTTGGCAGCAAATATTTTACCAACCAAACCATATAACTCACTTTATTCAAGAATAAATAGTAACTGTGTTCCACTATTCCACTTTTAGGGGTTTCTACTTCTACCTAAAGTTAAGTCCTTTGAAGGGGTAAGAGAAAGAGAAAGGGAACTTAACTAGGAAATGGGGTGGGAGGCAATAAAAAGGGAAAGGGAAGAAGGAGAGATATCACTAAAGATATCTGAAAATGAAACAGAGGAATTATGTGACCTCTCTCCATATATAACATATATATATATATATATATATATATATATATATATATATATATGGTTAAATGGAGTTACACCACATGGGATGACAATGCATATCAAGAGTCACAGAATAATTAAAGCCCCAGTGCCAGACAAGGGAAATCTTACCATTCAATTGTTGGTTGGAAAAGACTTCAAGATAACACAAAAACAATACAGGCTATTGCCATTGCTCTTGGTTGTCTCCCCAAACTTGATTATAAGACCATATTACTAAAGAAATCATATACATTAGACAGATGACTTGGAGGAATAATGCTGGTATAGGCCTGGAATCCTCTTCCTTGAGGTCAACTTTCATAGGATCAGAAGGTGCTATGCAATTTTCCAGGGGAGAAAAGCCATTAATAGTTTATCTAGCAATAAAACATGTGAACCAACATATTCATTGGCCCAGCAATATATCAATAACAATAATATTATTATTATATATGTACTGTTATCTATGGAGCAACCAGCAACTGTCAAACTGGACTCAAGGCCCATTCAACAGGTAGAAATTTGTAAGTTACATTAAACATAACCAAATACCCATGGCTAGAGGGGTGATGGATCTTGTATCTACTGCTGCCATTTTGATAAATCAGTATGGTTTCTAATTGTAATCTAAATATTTATCCATATAACCACAAATAAGTAAAGTGCACACTCTTTACCAAAGAACCTCATTTTTTTCAGTAGACAGAGGCTACTACAGAGATCTACATCTGGTAAAAATGCAGAGAATTTGGTGACTCTGAGAAATTCAGTCACAATTAGTCTTAGTGTCTAAGGCTTATAGGACTCTTATGGAAGAGAAGTATATTAAGAGCCAAAGGACAAGGACATCTGCAAAGAGGAACTTATGTCCAAATCAAGGCAGCTGATAGAACATAGTAAGTTTTAGAATAAGTTGCAAGTCATGGTGGGATCAGTAGATAGTTTGTTTTATTACAGAGAAGGGAGTTTGTGAAAGAAACTGTCATTATCAATACATGGTCTATTACATCAGTAGCTCCTAGGTCAAGTTCATTGAATGCATGGAGGTGTGCGACTTGCTTTGCTAAAAGAGTGCCCTGAAGCAGTTCTAGCTAATTTTCAAGATTTGATCTATGGTGGAAAACAGTTTTTCCCTTCACTTCTAGGATACCCATTCTTAGAAGACAGAAAGACATTCTATGCATGATACAACTGTTCTGAAGTCATCATGGTATAAAGAAAACAGAACAGTACAAAGGAGCACAGGCTAGACATGTAAATGGGGTGTAGTGTTCTTGTATAGTTTATTTATCCTTGATACTGTCTGAATAAAGATAAGTAAAATAAAGAGTCAAAGCCATATGGAACAGACATACTAAGACATCGCAAGTTCTGACTTACAGGATTAAGATAAAATAAAATGGGAGTACTCTAAATCCTGTTTAAGTTTTTGGTCATGCAATAATGAAGAGCACAGACTGAAATCAGCACCTAGAAATGAGTGATGTCATAGCAATTACCTAATACATGTAATACTGGCATAGGTTTTGGTGGAAAATCAAGACCTCAGGTTATAATGGCAGGCAGAAGGTGCTAAAAAAAAAGCATGAAAAATATCACAAAAAGAGACAGGAGAAAGAAAATTTAGATTATCAGATGAAAGGTCCTTCTGAAATGCTGTCACCTGGTGACTTAGGAAATGGAGTCATCCAATGTGTCCAGCCAGTTAAGGAGATTTCCAAGTTGGATGCTCAAGAGCTACCACTAAGGTAGAAATATAGTCAATTTGCATATTTCAAAGAAAGGAGAATGAAGAATAAGCAACTAAGCAAGCACAGCCAACACCACACACACACACACACACACACACACACCTACACACACACTAGGAATATTTCTTGATCCTGAGGTTGGGCAATGTTGATAAGTACACCCATAGAAATTTCAGAATTTGTACGAAGAAGCTCACATATATTTTCTTTCTTTTTTCATATATGTGTTCATCAAATCATTCCACTTCTGTGTCTGTGTAACTGTCCTACCCCAGGATATATGGGGCCAGATTAAAAGTCTTCAGAAGGACAAATGTGTACTCATTGCATTAACTCTTAAGAGCAACACACAGGCCTCCTCATTCATGTCTGCAAGACAATGGTTTGGACTTCATATCCTAAACATAGAGATAAGAGGGGGACATACTGTTTTTTGTTTGTTTGGTTGGTTGATTGGTTGGTTAAAAGTTTATTTTTTTGAGATTATAATATAATTATAATAATTTTTTCCTGCTCCTTTCCTCCTTCCAAACTCTCCAGTATACCTCTCCTTGGTCTCTTTCAATTTCAAGGCCTCTTTTTATTAATTGTTATTGCATGTATATATGCATATGCAGATATAGATTCCTGCCTGAAACCTTTTCAGTCTGTATAATGCTCATATGTATGTTTTTTCAGGGTAGACTGGTTGAAATTGAACAAGCAATTGTCCTCTTCCTTCTCCTATTCCTAGTTTTCCTCAGTTGCTTGTTGTTCTTTGTAATTGGTTGAGGCTGTTCTAGGAAAATAATGGTTTTTAGAGGAGTAATTAAAAACACTAATTTACAAACCAGTGTCATCCTTAACAAGAATTTATAAGTATTTGTCCTTACACCTACAGATAAGAATTGTCTTTACCCTCATCAAGGAAATTTCTCTTTGTAACAGATGGAGAACACAGTATACTATGACAAACCAACATGCAGAGTTGTGGAGCTTGGCTCTAGTCAATACATATACAAAAACTCTTGCATCTATGGCTCAGGGAACACTGTGGAAGAGGGGGTGCAAAGATTGTAAGAGCCAGATTTTCAAGGAGTTTGCTGTGACATTGTGTCTCCTAGTAGCATCAGAAGCTGCACCCATAAATTCCTGAAAACATGACTGACAAAAGGTGAACTGAATAGAATTTGACATTGTTGACCATGTTTTTTTATATTGTGTATAATAGAGAGTGAGCATATCCACCATATTAGAAGGTGGTGAGTCATGGTTAACCCGAGGGGAGACTGTGGTCTTCTGCTCTTTGTTGGGCATCAGTTAATCTGAACTCCTTCTCACATTTATGCCCTTGTCCTTATTGTTTGTGTTGTTCAACAGAACTTGAAGTCAGTGAGGCAAGGAAGGCACATACAATATGAAATTCCCGAATGTGCTCATGAGAGTTTCACTCATTACCTCTTACTAGCCTTAACATATATCTGCCCCCCCTTTTTTTCTGGGATGTAATCTTAATGTGTCACTTGGGTTAAGAAACATAATATTTTGGAAATGACACTCTGCCAGTTCTGAGCCTAAGCCTTATGAAGCTTGTGGAATCCTTAGGAATGCACTTGAGAACTCTGAGCCTCCAGGCAACAAGTCCAGCTATGATATGGTCAACAGTGCAAGGGCAAATAAAGTAGATCATTCACACAGGACAGGAGAGACTTGAGACTACATGGGCAGAGCAACAGGCCCAGCCATGCCAGCATACCAGCTGAGCCCAGCTCCCAAATGACCACCAGCTGAATACAGTCACAGAAATGATCACTGGAAAGCCCAGCTGAGTCCAGCCCACAAATTAAAATCATGAACAAATAAAATGGTTGTTGTTTTAAGCCACTAACTTTTAGTGTGTTTGTTAGACAGCAATAGATAACCAGAACGGAAACAATCCTTGTCTGCTTTGGATGCTCTGATGGTTTCAGCAGCTGATATAAATCATCTTGGGGATGGCAAAGAAAAGCATCACATAGTGCTCCATCTGGAAAGCCAAAAATAGACAACAGATTTCCTTGAAGATTTCCAGAGGTCAGTGCCCTGGATGCTTGGACACTTAAGAATAGTTGGGATTGGGCTAGGAAGATGGTTCAGTGGGTAAAGTACTCTCAGTACAACCAGGAGAACCTATGTTTAATTACCCAGAACCCACATAAAGCTAGGCACGCTGCTGTGTGTTTATAATCCCATGCTCCAAAGGGAGATGAAAGCTCATGGGTGAGCTAAGCTGAAGTATACAGCAAAGATACCCTGTCTCAAATAAGGTAGAAAGTGAACACCAGAACCCACATTGTCATGATTGCCTGTGCATTCACAGACATGAATGCACACACATTTTACACATGTGCATCCCACTCATACATGAATTATGCAAAGAGGTGCATTACACACACACACACACACACACACACACACACACGCACGCACGCACGCACGCACGCACACACACAAACAGAAGAATAGTTGTCAAGGATGAACAAATGGTTCAGTGGTTAAAGGCAGTTGTTACTCTTTCACAGTAACCCAGTTCCATTCTCAGCACCTACATAGTGGCACATAATCATCTATAACTTCAGTTCCATGGGATCTGATGCCCTCTTTTGGCCTCCATCAGCACCAGGAACACAAGTGGCGCTCAGACATAAATGCAGGCAAAATACCCGTATGCAAATATTAAAATAAATTTTTAAAGAGTATATGGAATAAAATATTGGAAATAATGATATATTACACAATCAGTGTTTTGCAGCAGTCTACCTGGGGAAACAACCTCTCATTGTTTTATATATGCAATATACATAGAAAATGAAAGGCAAGCATCCAGCAGAAACTGCTTGGAGTGCTTAGCCTCTACAACAGGCTAATTAGCATTCACACACAGATACATGAGCGATTTAGCACAATAAACCAGAATCCAATTTCTCTGCATGTGTCAGTACATATATATGGGTATAGCACATAAGGCATGAGACCCCTGAGTTAACATGAGCACAACCTAGACAGCCTGAAATATCTAGACTTTGGGGACTGTCTTCCCTCCTGCTGTGATTATATGCCTGTTTCTAGAAGCACTGTGCAAATTATAGAACCTGGGGAGTCTACACAGTAAGTGAATGTAAATGAATGTGGCCTCCCAGGAAATAAAAGTACAGGCTCATTATTTTGTTTTTCAATCCAGAAAGGAACACTTTGAAACAGCAGTTTCTGGCAAGAATAAAATAATAGTAATAATAATGATAGCGCTGCCCAAGTCAATTTTCTCCAAGTGGCAAAATCTGATAGGAGCTGGCAAAGTAAGGGGACATCAGCCTATCTTAAGCACAGCAACCTCCAGGGAACTTGTGTGAATCATCACTGGGCCTTTGACCAACATTTATTCATCTTGTTCATCCCATGAGTTGGAACGGCCAGAACTGTACCCCTGCTATAAGCACAAAATGCATTGCTAAAGGGTAGGCAATATACAAGGTGATGTAAAAGTGTTCCGTTTTAAACATTTCCAAATTGGCCAATTTCCTTGATCTTTAAAAATATTTGCAAAGTACTGTGGTGATGGAAATATTTTTGCTATCTTTAAAATGCATAGGCCAGATTCATCTTGGAGATGGCTATGCTATTAGAATATTTTATGGACGTCATTTCTGCAGGCTGATTTTACTTGGAGAACTTAACAAGGAATGTTTTCTGAGTTTGCTCAGCCATTTAACTGACTTTATCTGAGCCTGTTGCTCAGGGGCTTCTGGGTCATAGAAATCCTGCTGAACTGAGGTCTCTTATGAGGTCTACATTTCTTTAAAGCTGTACAAAGGTCATCTCTCCGATTAGTCCACTGCTGTGGAAATCTGTTCTCTGTGACTGTGGTTGTTGTCATCCTGAAATCAGAGCAATTGTGATTATCTTCATTCATGAGATGCTCACAAGTTTGGATCTATTAACATTCCCCCATGGAATGAATTGGAGACTGTTGTTTGAAATTACAGTGATTTCCCAAATCCTCAACTACACATAAGCTTTCCTTAGCTATCCAGGGTCTCTGAGGGATAGAGCAAATAGGAGGTGGAGAGATGACTTTGGAGATAATACCAAGTGTGCAGCTATTGTAAGGTTGTTACCATACTAGCATGGGACTTTTTGCTCATATAGTTGTCTTAGGGCCACCCAGACTTCTGTACCTCCTCACCAGTACTCCAGTATATAAACCCAATGAACTCATTAGTGCATCAAAATAGATTGTGGAAGAATTTATTGTTGTTCAGTTGTCAGTGCCCTAATCAATAAAGAACATATGTGTGTTCACAATTTTTAGCACACAGGACACTTGGTACCTACCTGAATGGGGATATGATAGAACCAGAGATGAATTTCAGAGGAAGAGCAGAATGACCTCTACTGTGGATGATAAGACATGCAACTGACAGCAATGCATCAAAAAGTAGAGCATCCATGGGATGGTTCCTGATGTGTCTGTCCTTCACCATGAGCTATGGAGTAGCATACTTACTTGCTATATTGAAGGTTGCATTTCCCCTGTTACAGGTGACAAGAAATGCAATCAAGGCTCAGAGCTCTATCCAGAAAGAAATTGGACCAGGAAGGGATTATAATAACAAAATGACTTGCAAGTGGCATCATCCATAATTTTTAAGGTAAATTTGTTAAAAAAAAAAACAAAAAGGAGGATGGGGAATAAGCCTTGTTTTTTATGTCTGAGAGTGGACATAGGGCATGAGAGAGGTGGGTTGTGATGTCCAGTTCACCATGAAACATAGGTCTGGGTTCACCCAAGAGTTAGGAAAGCTAATAATGGTAAGTGAAATCTGAAGAGATTTCAATATTGATATATGTGTGACTTTTTTCTGAGCCACATGATGGTTCATGATTTTCACGAACTAGAAGAGGTGTGGATTTCAGTGCCTTAAACCAGTAAAATAGGTTTGAAAAGAGGCAGTGAGTGAAAAAAGCAGACAAAGAAACTTTTCAAAGCTGTTTAAGACAAATTTGTCAAAATTAGTGTATAGGCACAGTTTGTAGGGGAAAGTTGACAGGAAGCTTAGTGTTAGCAAGCCTATGCATGGCTTTAAAGGTTGAGTAGCATTTCACCAAAGGACCAAATGACTGACAGGATGGTCAAGGTAAAATAAATAAATAAATGAAAACAAGACTAAACTCCTCCCAAGGGTGATCAGAATAAGCTGTGTATTATTTGCCCATACAAGTAATTATATTGTCGGTGAAGATTTTAAAGTACCCCCTAGACCTTTTCTGGAACTGGATGTAGGCAAAGAAGAGACAGTAGGCAGGTTCAGCAATGACCTGGAAGTGTATCCTACTGTGTAACTGGCAAGGGAATAGGAAGCAAAGGCATGTCGTCTGTCATTTTCGGCTCCGGGCCAGATTGAATAGTGCAAGCTAGGTTGCTAAGTCCCTTGAGAGTTGGGAGATGCACAGAGAGGCCTCCAGCAGTGCCAGGAGATAAGAAAGGAAGATGTTCAACTGAGAACGACTATTGATCAAAGAGCACCAAGTAAGGTAGTACTGCCCATCCACTCTACACAACATTGGACATTTGAGATACAGCTGATACAAGCAAGGGATCTTTTTATGATGTATTGAGTCTTGTTCTTTCTTTTTTGTCTGCTTTACCTTTTAATCTTTTTTTTCTTTTCTTTCACATGCTGTTTAGTATCTCTTTTGCTTCTAAGTCAAAGCTTAAATGGTAGTTGTTTGCAATAGTCAAGCCATTTCAGAGATATGGCCACTCTTTATTAATTTTTCCCATTATACAAGTTACATAATGCTAACCTCTGTGTGCCTTAGAGATCCATAAAAGCATCTAGAAATTGTGCAAGTATACCTACAGGAAATTCAATTGGTAAAAGGTTCAGAGCACAGAAACAGCTGTGAAGTTCTTGAAAACGTTATGGTTGAATGAGTCACAGATGATAATATACAGGTATTTGTGAAAAATATCTGATAATAGACTGTGCCCGTAAATGGCAAAATAATGACTGACGCTTTTGTAAAAGATAATCTATGTGGATAGAAACTGACATTCCTAGGAACTATGTTATTTAATAAAAATTTTAATGTTAAGGGTAGGTTACCATCTTACAAGTTTTTCATCAGGGAAGCCTCCAAGTCTTTGCTTACGACACAGGCTGTTGATACTGCTGTTGCTGGTATGTTCAGGCTACATGCTTAGACCATACATCTAAAGATACTAAAGGTTCCAACTGCAGATATAGAGAAATCACACTGCAACTGAGATGGAAGTTTCAGATCTGCTGGCTGTTGTTTATATACAAAACGAGATTTTGATGGCTGCTGTAGAAGGATTATGACAAGTGATCTTGATCACTATGGGCATGTATGTTGTATGCCAACATACAGGCAAGATAGTCTCTCTTATTTGACAGTCATGGCTATTATGGCTACAGACTCTGTGTTCTGATTGGACATAAATCTGTCTCTACAGAAGGAACTCATGTTTGGTACTGTAAGGAAAAAAACGTCTGTGGCTGTACAGAACTCATGGGCTTTAGGGGGAAGTTATGACTATTTTGTGTTAAATGGATATAATATATGTTAAAGTTATCCTCTATTTGGGCATGATGGGACAAATCTGTGATCCTAAGCACAGGCAAAAATGATATGAAATGACGATTTCCACTTACACCAGGAACTTTAAGCTAATGTGCATTTCATGCAAACTTGTCTTTAAGAAAAGAAATAGGAAAGGGAAAAGAAAGAACAGAAAATGCCCCTGAATCATTCCCTTTTGTAACCATATATAATTGCTAACCCTGGCTTTGGTCTATGAAGCTTCCTTTTGCAGAGTAGCAGTTATTGTAGCAATGGGTCAAAGTGTTAGGATAAATGCATGTTGCTGTGTCCTAGCATGCCAGTGATGAGTTCTAAATGGAAGAAAATAATTCTTACAAGGCTCAGGGAACATCATAGAAAAGGAGTGATAAAGCCTGTAGGAGCCGAAGAAAGGTGGAGTATTATAGAACCTCTAGATAAGAGTTGGCCAGTGGCATATTAAATCAAAGTAGCTATGATTAACCATAAGAGATGCTTACAAGTGTGGTGATACCTTGTTTGTATTCTAACAAATAAAGCTTGC
The DNA here is from genome assembly GCF_003668045.3 of Cricetulus griseus. Lineage (NCBI taxonomy): Eukaryota > Metazoa > Chordata > Mammalia > Rodentia > Cricetidae > Cricetulus > Cricetulus griseus. The sequence continues at coordinate 120,266,247 of NC_048596.1, read as the reverse complement.
CTGATGATCAGAGGGCAAAGCTAGCCACTAGTTAACCATAAAGGTCTGGAGGTCTATATAGACAGACAGAAAGTGACATGGCTGGGTGGAAAGAGGAATATAAGGCAGGAGGAGGCAGGAGCTTGCTCTCCTTTCAGTCTGAGGATTTCATAGAGATAAGAGCTCTAGTGTCTGGTTGCTCTGCTTCTCCGATCTTTCAGCTTTCACCCCGTAATACCTGATGCCGGGTTTTTATTATTAAGACCAATTAGAACTCATGTATCACATAAGATTGAGCATATCACCATTATCTCACAGAAGGAATAGGAAGATCATTTGACTCCCATTGACAAGGACAGCCACTCTCTATTATCCACCTGATGAGACAACACAATCATGACTACTTGCATCTTGGTCTTGGGAAGTACTACAGCATAAGAGGTGGATAACTCACTGAAGTGAACTCCTTCCATGCAGTGCTTTTTCATGGTATCTCCCGTGCTGGAATGGTACTTCAGTGATGCAGCTGTTTCAGAGTTGCCTATGCTTTTGTAAATAACATTCATCCATTATTCTGTGTGAAAGCCCAGTGAACTCACTGGGTCACCAAGTTGTACTTAGAAGCACTCATTTCTTTGGTCTGTCAAAGTCAACGTGAATTTGTTAAGAGGACATAGTTTGGAAGGAATGAAGGGAAATTAACACAAAGAATGAATATTACCAAAACCAAAGCAACCTCTATCCATTCCCCAGAACCTGTATTCAAAATCAGTCTTACATTCTTATTTTACACATACCCCATCTCCTTCTCTATTAAATCCTAACAAAAAGTTTTCGTTCACTATTGGAGGAAAGCAATCTTTATAAAACCAGAGACCTTGGTTCTTTACATCTGGTACATGCCTGCCACTAAACTAAAAGGGGTGAAGAGAATAAACTGATGAATAAATCTATGATAAGACTTTTATTTACAGCAAAGAATTCATCTCCTAAGGAAGAAATGATGCTGTTTTCAGTACTAATACAATACAAATATATCTGGGTTTTAGGACTAACATAGTAAAAATAGTTCACTCTAAGTGTAGTTCATGTTGAGTGACCCAAGGATGTTTTTATGTATATATAATTCAGTGGATAATCTTGTGAATTAATTATAAATGATTTCAACTTCTTTTTTTACCCATTTTATGTGTATGTGCCAATATTTTGCAGTGTAGCACATGCATGTTGAGGGAAGAAAGGGTATCAAATTTGATGAGATTAGATTTACTGCCATTTGTGAGCTTCCGTGTGGGTGCTGGGAATTGATTCAGATCCTGGAAGAGCAGCAAGTGCTCTGAATGTCTGTGTCATTTCTCCAGCCCCGTGATTCCCATTTCTTAATCTCTAACATCTAAATCTTTTATAGAATCTACAAAATGTTAGTTTATACAATGTGAACATGGACAAGGTGGCAATGTTCAACTTGTTTGTACATTTGTTAAATGTGAGTTTGTTAAGAAGATAATAGAAATTGGAAGTGAAGAAGGAGATGAACATGAGAAATTCATATAAATTCAAATTTATATGAACAAATATATGAAGCAGTCACAGTGAAAATCATTGTTGGTGCTTCATTGTGATAGGTGCCTTGATCAAGCATGTTTTAATCTGTCTGTATACAGTAGCAATTATTGCTACTTTCCAGAACAAGCTCATTGACTTGGTCAGTATAAGCATATATATAAACAGAAGCAAAGACATATCTATAGAAAGTAAAGTTTGATAAGATACTGTTCAGTGGGAAAGTAGGAAACAGTTGACCTATCAGTAAAGTTGATATTAAATGATTTAGCTGTAACCTCTGTTACAAGGCTCAGTAGCTGTTTACATGGCATCATAGGTTAGCAGGTAAAACCTTCTCTAATATTTCTCCATGCAACTTGTCACTATATTTAGGACATGCCCAGAGTTTGCAATACATCATCCTCTTGTCATGAACATCTGCTGTCCTGATGCATGCAAGCATCTCTCCCTCATCTACTATAACAATCAAAACAACAACAACAAACCTGTTAAATTTCATCTTTGTGATGTTTCCCTTTACCACTCTGTTTATAACAGAAAGTTATTCCCTCTACTACTACTCCATGGTATCTTCCTTTTTCTAAGCTTCTGTACTTCTGATTACCCATTTTGTACTGTATTGCTTTGTTTATGTTCCCACATAGAAGTAGTTTGCAAATTGTGTTAATGTAGGATTGTTGAATGGGACTGAGTAGGAAAGCTTAACATACAGTGTCTAAATCTATAGTATGCATTTCAATTTCACTCCTCTTTTGTAAATTTTATATTCCCTGATTCAGTGGCCTGTAAGATAAAATGTGTCGGAGCTTAAAAAATTAGAAAATGATTGCTGACAAAAAAAGCACACAAGACAAAATTCTGGAAACTTAGACCAGTTTTACATCTTTTCTAGACAAATGAATGACTTGTTCCTAGATTGTACTGTAAGATGGTAGCTGAAATAGTAGGTCCCAGTTTCTATTCAAAAAAGTTTTACAGAAACCAGAAATAGTTAGGCTGCCACAGACCAAAGAAATGGCTGTTCATGAAAATGGTAATTACTACAGAACACATATAAGAGCAAGAACTGCCTTTAACTAGTTCTGTGAAGATGCAATCATACATCAAGAGAGTGACTGGGATGGTTTGAATTCAAATGGCACTCATAGGTTCAAATGTTTGAACACTTGGTCCCCACTTGGAAAGCTGTTAGGAAAGGATAAGGAGGTGTGATCTTGTTGGTAGAGATTGTAATGGGATGGAACTTGAGGTTTCAAAAGCTTCATGTCATGCCCAGTTAGCTGTCTCTGCCTCCTGTTCGCAGGATAAGGTGTGAGCTCTCAGCTGTTCCTACCTTCATCCTTTTGTTCTGCTATCCTGGACTCTAAACTTCTAGAACCAAGAGGCCAAATTAAATATTTTTTCAGTAAGTTGCCTCACTCACAGAGTTTTTAATCACATCAATAGAAAAATGAGCTGATGTTTAGATAGACACCTAAATGTAAACACCATCATTACAGTGGCTGATTAGTCAGTTATGCTGCTTGCAACAAATACAAGATATTATATAGACTCCTAGGATCCAAAAGGAAGAGTTTATCATGTGGATTTCATGTCAATCATTTGATAAGCTAAGGTCATATTTTGAGAATCAAGCTTTAAGAAATTTGGATCTCTGTGCATTTAATAAATAACAACTCCTTCTTAGAATGTACAATTTTATAGGAAATTAGGTGTCTTCTGACATACCCACCCACAGGAATCCTGATGGCAGCTGGCATGGAAATACTATTCCAAGTCCTTATCACAGGATGGTGAACATGAGCCTGTTTTTACCGGAACATCAAAGAAGAAATCAGTGAAGAGGGACTGTAAGCTATGGACTTTCCCTGTATTTAGGACCTACTGTGGATTCCCTAACCATGTCTGCTAAGCTTCAGTGCCCTCTTGGTACTTTCTCATTTGAAAGAGTATAGAACAGAACCGTCATAAGGAATAATTTATCCTTACAATATCAAGTAATTAGTTTCAGCATAAATGGTTTACTTTGAAAAGTTGGGGGAATTATGTTTTTCTTTAATGGAGAAGAACAACATATTTTAAAAAGAAAACAACTAATGGCAATTTATGAGGTTTCATTTGGTACTTAGCCTTCAAATTAAAAAAAAAAACTAATTAAAACATGCAAACATTCTATCAAGTGTTTTGAGGTAGACATTCATGTCACGAGTTAGAAATCTGTCATCTCAGAATGATCCATGGAAAGTAATGAGAAAAGGGAATATGACACTGGCTGAACATCATGACACTCGCTAAATCTGAGGTGGTCCCCTAATAAAGCAAAGCAAATATCATACATAAGTCATAGAACAGATAAAACTGAAGTTCCTCAACAAAAAGAATAAAGTCAACCCTAGAGCACAAATGGACTTTGGGAGCCCATTCCCTATGGAGGGATACTATTGCTGCCCAGATACAGCAAGGAGGGCCCAGGCCCTCCCCCAAATGATATGACAGACTTTTCAAGGTCCCTGGTGAGGTCCCTGGTGGAGGGCCTCACTATCCCTGGGGAGGAGTTGGGGGATGGGTTGAGGGGGTTGGTGGGGAACATGGGAGGATGGGAGGGCAAGGGAATGGGGGGATAAATATGTAAATATGAGTAGTAATTAAAAATTTAAATTAAAAATTGAAAAGAAAAAAGAATAAATTCATAAGAAGATGTTTCTAAATCCTGTACCTATGTTGAAAATGAACTGAAAGATGAAAATGGAATACTAAATAGCTCAAGGATCAAAGGTGAAGTAATAAATCCAGTACTAGACTCAAATATTAATGTCAATTAGAACAATAAGAACACATTAAAAAACTTAAAGGGAAAAGGGGTGTTTGGAACAATATTCATGAGTTCAAATACCTTAATTATTGAAGTAGGAAATAAAATAAAATTATCAAATAATGACTGTCTTAAAAAAGAAAACTTATTAAGATAACTACTAAACATAATTCTGGAAATCAATATATTAGGGAACAGATAAAATGATAAATAAATGCAAAAGCCAGTGTTTCTGCTTTATTCTAAAAACAGATCTTATAAACACAATCAGGTAAAATTTAGGAAATGAAAAATGCCAAATTGCCACAGCACCAATATGTTACAACATGGAAGACACAGGCAAAATACTTTTTAGAAACATTAACAAGACTGGAACATCTATACCCAGTGGGTTATTTTCCATCTTATACTCAACAAAAAAAGTGCTAATTTAATAAATTTATTGAAACTGGAGGACCTGACAAGCTTTTAAAAATCTCCTTTAACACCCTAGCATCCAGGAGCTGCAGGTTCAAAAAAAAAATTATTAAAACTCAAGATGTTCAAGTTCTCTAAAATTGTCTGTATCTAGACATCAATAAATTCCTTATCAATTAAATATATAAATCAAGTATAATTATCATAATATATCATGAAGATAGCTCA